>NC_084594.1:15858367-16171144 GCF_033807715.1 Cololabis saira
TGCGAACCAGACTCCTGCTTCGATCATACAGAGACCGGACAGCCCTTAGTAGAGGGCCCCGGACTCCATACTCACTCAGCACCCCCCACAGAATGGCACGAGGGACACGGTCAAATGCCTTCTCCAGATCCACAAAGCACATGTAGACTGGTTGGGCAAATTCCCATGAACCCTCGAGCACCCTGCGGAGGGTATAGAGCTGGTCCAGTGTTCCACGACCGGGACAAAAACCGCATTGTTCCTCCTGAATCCGAGGTTCGACTATCGGCCGTAATCTCCTCTCCAGTACCCTGGCGTAGACTTTCCCCGGGAGGCTGAGAAGTGTGATCCCCCTGTAGTTGGAACACACTCTCCGGTCCCCCTTTTTAAACAGAGGGACCACCACCCCGGTTTGCCACCCCAGCGGTACTGTCCCCTTCCTCCATGCAATGTCGCACAGGCGTGTCAGCCAAGACAGCCCTAAGACATCCAGAGACTTGAGGTACTCAGGGCGAATCTCATCCACCCCCAGTGCCCGGCCACCGAGGAGCTTACGAACCACCTCGGTGACCTCGGCTTGGGTGATGGATGAGCACGCCTCCGAGCCCCAACCCTCTGCTTCCTCAGTGGAAGGCATGTCAGTCGGGTTAAGGAGATCCTCAAAGTATTCCTTCCACTGTCCGACAATGTCCCCAGTCGAGGTCAACAGCTCCCCACCAGCACCATAAATGGTGCCGGCAGAGTACTGCTTCCCCCTTCTGAGGCGCCGAACGGTCCTCCAGAATTTCCTCGAGGCCGACCGAAAGTCCTCCTCCATGGCCTCCCCGAACTCCTCCCAGACCCGAGTTTTTGCCTCCAAGACTGCCCGAGCCGCGGCCCGCTTGGCCTGCCGGTACCTATCTACTGCGTCAGGAGTCCCACCGGCCAACATAGCCCGGTAGGACTCCTTCTTCAGTCTGACGGCATCCTGTACTTCCGGTGTCCACCACCGGGTTCTAGGATTGCCGCCACAACAGGCACCGGAGACCTTGCGTCCACAGCTTCGAGCCGCCGCGTTGACAATGGAGGCAGAGAACATGGTCCACTCGGACTCGATGTCCCCCGCCTCCCCCGGGATCCGAGAGAAGCTCTCCCGGAGGTGGGAGTTGAAGATGTCCCTGACAGAGGGCTCAGCCAGACGTTCCCAACAGACCCTCACAATCCGTTTGGGTCTGCCCGGTCTGTCCAACCTCCTCCTCCGCCAGCGCATCCAACTCACCACCAGGTGGTGATCAGTTGACAGCTCAGCCCCTCTCTTCACCCGAGTGTCCAAGACATGCGGCCGAAGGTCAGATGAAACGACAACAAAGTCGATCATTGACCTCCGGCCTAGGGTGTCCTGGTGCCACGTGCACTGATGGACACCCTTATGCCTGAACATGGTGTTCGTGATGGACAAACTGTGACTCGCACAGAAGTCCAACAACAAAACACCACTCGGGTTCAGATCGGGGAGGCCGTTCCTCCCAATCACGCCTCTCCAGGTATCACTGTCATTGCCCACGTGAGCGTTGAAGTCCCCCAGTAGAACAATGGAGTCCCCAGTTGGAGCACTATCAAGTACTCCTCCCAGGGACTCCAAGAAGGCCGGGTACTCCCCACTGCTGTTCGGCCCGTAGGCACAAACAACAGTGAGAGACCTATCCCCGACCCGAAGGCGCAGGGAAGCGACCCTCTCGTTCACCGGGGTGAACTCCAACACATGGCGGCTGAGCTGGGGGGCTATAACCAAGCCCACACCAGCCCGCCGCCTCTCACCCTGGGCAACTCCAGAGTAGTGGAGGGTCCAGCCCCCTTCAAGGAGCTGGGTTCCAGAGCCCAAGCTATGTGTGGAGGTGAGCCCGACTATCTCTAGCCGGTATCTCTCAACCTCACGCACAAGCTCCGGCTCCTTCCCCCCCAGCGAGGTGACATTCCATGTCCCCACTGTGAGGGTTGATGTCCAGGGATTGGGTCGTCGAGGCACCCCGCCACGACTGCTACCCAGCCCACAATGCACCGGCCTGCCATGGTCCTTCCTGCGGGTGGTGGGCCTACTGGAAGGCGGACCCGCGTCGCCGTTTCGGGCTGAGCCCGGCCGGGTCCCACGGGCGAAGACCCGGCCACCAGGCGCTCGCCATCGAGCCCCAACACCAGGCCTGGCTCCAGGGCGGGGCCCCGGTGACGCCGATCCGGGCGACGTAGCGGTCCTTGTTTTATTCGTCTTCATAACAAGCTTGTGAACCGCTCTTAGTCTGGCCCGTCACCCAGGACCTGTTTGCCATGGGAGACCCTACCAGGGGCGAAAGTGCCCCCGACAACATAGCTCCTAGGATCACTCGGGCACACAAACCCCTCCACCACAGTAAGGTGGCGGTTCAAGGAGGGGTGGCGGTTCAAGGAGGGGACCTCCTTGAAATAAATAAACTTCAACCTGAAATAGATAAATAAATATTGAATAAAAAAATGAAAACTGTAAAGTTAAAAATAAACAAATCTGAGTCACAAAAGTTACTTCCACCACCTCAATACCCCACAAAAAACCTCAAAGCAGGTCCAGCAGGTCTGAAATCAGCACTAAACATGCACATGTGCCTTTTACAGATGCACCAATCTTTATTTTCTGGATGCTAATTCATCAATGAGGTTGAACACCACTTAACAACATAAATTGATCTAAAAGTATAATCAATATGTTATATATTGGCTAAAATGTGTCACTTATATATGACTAACTGGTCATTTTACCACTCTTTTTTAACAGAGGTGAATGCATAAGTCAATCAATCTTCATTAGAGCCGCTGGAAAAACAAAGTTCTCGGCTCAGGTGTTTGTACCACAAATCTTTATTTCAACAACATACCCACCTTCAAGTGAAGCAGTTTCCACGTGTTTTGCAGTTTTTTTTCTTTCTTCGCTCCTGATTCGTGATGTCTTTTGGACAACCAGTTGAAATCTCCCCTTCTGCAGCTCTGCAAGAGCCTGCCTGCACGCGCACCCCCCCTCTTTTCCAATTGTGCCAGTTATCCCACATAAAAGGATGAGAGAGGCCTGTAATTTTCATCATAGGTACACTTCAACTATGAGAGACAGAATGTGGGGAAAGAATCCAGGAAATCACATTGTAGGATTTTTACTGAATTCATTGGTAAATTCCTTGGTAAAATAGGTATTTGGTCACCTACAAACAAGCAAGATTTCCGGCTTTCACAGACCTGTAACTTTTCTTTAAGAGGCTCCTCTGTCCTCCACTCGTTAGCTGTATTAATGGCACCTGTTTTACCTCGTTATCAGTGTAAAAGACACCTGTCCACAACCTCAAACAGTCACACTCCAAACTCCACTATGGCCAAGACCAAAGAGCTGTCAAAGGACGTGGAACAAAATTGTAGACCTGCACCAGGCTGGGAAGACTGAATCTGCAATAGCTAAGCAGCTTGGTGTGAAGAAATCAACCGTGGGAGCAATTATTAGAAAATGGAAGACATACAAGACCACTGACAATCTCCCTCCATCTGGGGCTCCACGCAAGATCTCACTCCGTGGGGTAAAGATGATCACAAGAACGGTGAATAAAAATCCCAGAACCACTAGGGGACCTAGTGAATGACCTGCAGAGAGCTGGGACCAAAGTAACAAAGGTACCATCAGAATAGAATAGAAGACTTTATTGATCTCCCAGAGGAGAAATTCAATCGTGCAGCAGCCAAACACACACACGCTCAACGGTTTATACAAAAAAATGTAAATAGAAATAACCAATAAATAGCTAAATAATAAAAAAAGAGCAATATAAAATGTAGAAAAATGAGCAATGTACAAGAGAAAAAAATAGTAAACACAAAAAAACGGATAATATTTACATGTGCAAAAATACATGAGGTATTTAGCGGGCATCAGTAACACACTACGCCACCAGGGACTCAAGTCCTGCAGTGCCAGACGTCCCCCCTGCTTAAGCCAGTACATGTCCAGTGGAAATGCGTCGCCTCATGCAAAATGTGGCCCCCGTTGGAAGAGGAGGCCCTACGCACAGCGCGTTTAGGTTGCCTGGTTCACTTAAAAGCATACATTTGTCTGAAAAGATTTAGCATTCTGGTGTCCAGAAATGAAGTGAGCTTTTCATCCTTCATTTGAACATGTTGTGAGGATTGTGTTTACCCAATGTGAAAATAAGTAAATAAACGAGATTAAGTAAACAGTTCCCAGTAACTAAAAGTCTTGTTGATGTAAATAAAATAAAAATCCCTCCAGGGAAATTAATTCATAATGAGTTGGGGCATCATATTACTATTTTACATTCATTTCAGGACTGCTGTATTTTATTTTTAGTTGTGACAATTTTCTTATTCGTTTAACTGTCTTTAAGTAGCATCCAAACATGAGCAATTGTGTAAGAACACATGATTGTTTAAAAACAATCCTAGATGACAGATAAGGCTTGTAACGCCTCATTTGGTTGTTTTTTTTTTATCCTTCATGCATGAATATGGATCATATTTAAGCCATAGCAGACTTTCCTGAATGTGCTATGTGTAGTGTTAACGCTAAAGTTCCCTAAGTGAGTCAGTTCACTGCAATTCAGTTTTATTTATGGAGCATTTATACAAATTGTCTATAGGCACTTTTCAGAGGCCCATGACCCCCGAGCAGATATCAATAGAAACAATGGTGAATAAAAATAACTGGCTCATGAGGGTGGATGGAAGGCCAGCCAGGAAGAGCAAGAAAAAAGGAGGGAGATAGGGAGAGAGGATGAAGAACAGAGAAGGGAGAGGCACAGATCTACTGCCAATATTATATAGGACAAATATATATTGGTGGAAATTATCCGTGAGCTGGAGAACTAAGAGTTCTGTGTACTTATATATTATGGCTGATACATGGTTAGTTGGCGTAGACCTCAATCACTGAGATTGTCGGAGAGTCGAACCGCAGGTCAGTGTGCTGGTAGGTATCCAACAGAGACATCTCAAATGACAGGTGGCAGTAAACACTGGGATGGTCCGAGATGGGACTGCAGTTCAGGACGCAGCTCTGGAAGCTCTGGCCTGCAAACAGAAGAGAAAAGAAATGGGGCAGAACAGCCCAATAAACTACAAAAACAATGAGCGCAGTTCAGTGTATGAGGTGCTCCTAATTAACAATCACGGATTGTGCTGAAGGAAGAAAAAAAGAGTTGCTGTCTGGTGTGAAGCTGCTGAGTGAAGTCAGGTTTAAGCCTAAAGACAAACAGCAACTGTAAGTTAATAGACGCGTACTGTGCACACGTCTCACCATTACGTTACGTTTGTCCTTGCAAGTGTTGTAATGTACATATCTGGTGGTCGTGATGTGCAATAACTATACCTTTTTAGTTAAAGGGGGCCTATTATGAAAAACACGTTTTCTCTTGCTTTAACATATATAAAGTGGTCTCCCCTCAGCCTGCCCACTCAGAGAAGGAGGAAAGCAACCAAATTCTGCAGTGTCTGTACAGCCGCCCGGATGAGCCATCCAGTGTGATGTGGCTTCTACGAGCCGTTTGGATTCTGCTCCCTTTCGTTAGGTAACGAAAATGCGATTTACATAGGTTGGCCTCCGATGCGCCCACAACTAACTCCGCCGGAGCTTCCGCCATTTTTTGTATCGCGTCATTCAGGCAGCCAATCAGCACAGAGCCTCATTATCATAGCCTCCCCGCCCATTCAGAATCCCTCATAGATAATGAGGTTAGAGAATGGAATGCTAAAGACATTCCTCAGAGGCTGAATTTCTAATTTATTTAGCAAAAACAATCAAAAGCTTGTTTTTCAGACATTCAAGGCCTGTTTAAAATAGTTATTAGATGCCATAATAGGTCCCCTTTAAAAACGTTTCCACCATTTCAAACCTTAAGCTTGAGTTATGGTTCTGCGTCAATGCCTATGGCGTGTGGTACGCGTCGACGCAGACCACACGCCATCACTGACGTGCACCTCCCGAAAATTGTAACTACGCGTCGAGGCGACGCAGACCACACGCAGACCGAGAGGGCTGTGATTGGTTTGCATGGTAGCAATGCATTTCCGGTTTCCAGTTTGAATCAGTCGTGAACTGTCAGCACTTCTTCGTGTATGTGTGATTTTTTTATTTTTTTTATTTATTTTTTTTTTTTTGCACAATAGTTGTCCTTATCTCTTTGATTCACTGTGACCGGAAAAAGTCGGATAAACCATTCAGGAAAAGATCGCAAATTAGCGGTCACGGGGGGTACTGCACCGCGACGAAATGGAGTGACGGAGAAGTCCGAAGGGTTCACGACGGCGTCACGGTGACGGCGTGTGCTCTGCGTTGGTTTGACGCAGAACCATAATTCAGGCTTTAGAGGACGAGATATTGACTCTTGCACATTATCTGTATGTTTCACTTTGCAAATTGGTACATCTGCTTTGTTGTAGTATTTTTCAACTATAACATGTTCCAACAGCATCAAGTATGCGAGAGGGGCCGAAAGGGGCCGTTTGATTGCAGCCTGTTGTTGTCCATTGTTTTCACACACAATAATAATAATTATACTGCTAGGACTGAGTGGATGTTCACAAGACTACAATGACGTAAACATGTCATATTAAATGATCCGACATTGCCAGCAGCTTTCATATAGAGAAATGTTTAAAGGAAGTACCTTATAGGCGAATTTGGCAGGTAAGAGTTCCCTAAAATGATCAATTTAATGCAAAAGGCTGGTGTTTCCTTCATTACAAACTGTGCCATGGTTAGGCTGCTGGTTTAATGCCCGGGGGAGCATTGAGATCGCCACCTCTGTTGTGACTACTATGTTGTGGACCAGAGGGCAAATGTACCTGTAACATGTTGTCGCATGAAATACGGCTGGACACGCACGGGGCCGCTCGTAAATGTCACCCGCCCAACACCTTTAGGATTCGTTGCGCCCCCATATCAACAAGCTTGCTTCTTGGCTTCACTGTTGTGACTTCAAAATTTACTGTGGTTGTTCAAAGTTTACACTAAACATGCTGAGCTGATTCATCTCGGCCTCGCCTTTTAAAAGAATGTCGGCGTTATGCAGAGCCTTCAGTGTTATGTGGAAGAACAAGCAAAGGTTTGATTCCTCTGATGTCCTCAACACACGTTGATATCGGTGCTGCTTTCTTAGCCATTGCCAGAATCTCTTGTTAGCTTGTTGCTAAAAATGTTTTCCTATTTTACATGTTTCTATGAGATCACATTGAAAAATAAGAATATTTACCTTTGCTTCATTGAGACACGTCGTTGACACAGGGCCTTATTCCAATCCAGGATTTTACTCTATTCAGGTGTCATCACATTCATCTTCTTTGTTGGATATTGTTAGTGGAGTTAGTTTTACAGCACCGTGCATCTCCTCCTAATACCGTCCCCTGAATTTATGACATTTTCCACTGGTGATGACACAAAAAAGTACCCAGAATCTATATCACAGCTGAGTGGTGCTGGGAGTACTGGGCCTTTCAAGAGGACTTGATTAGTGTTAAGAAGTGTAACTCTTTGTCTCTGAGACCCGTGGTACCTCTCCAGCTTTCACAGCAAAAGAGAAAGAGGGTACTGGAGAAAACCTAGATGATGTTTGAGTGTTAAAAAAGACAGAGAAGTGTGCAGAGGTACAGTAGGTATTAAAGTATCCTTCTCTTAATGTGGTATGATCAGACTTCATCGACATTCATCAAACAGACCACAAGCATTCACTAAATGCTGATTTAAATAAAGCTGCGGCTGGTTTAATTAAGTAAAACCTCAAATTAGTAACAAAGTAGTAGGTATCTCCCCTTTTCCATGTTGTCGTTTTTCATTGCTTCAGAGATATTCCAAAACCAGATTTGACGAGAGAGATTCAGAGCTGCCGACAGGTGAGAATAGTTTGGTGCAAAAGCTGTGTCTATGAAAGGCTGAGTCTTTAACGAGGAAAGATGGCCAGAGGACCTCTACTTTAATAATAAAAGGTTTGAGAAATATATATTTGCATATTTCCCCATCTACATGAATAATATCTTTTAAAGTTTCCTAGAATCTCATGGGCCTTCAATCCATAGAAGGAAAGAGCAGAATGCTGATGCTGTTGATGGACCCGTACTATCAACAGCATCAAGAGCTTGTGGTTTTGGTGTTTAATTCCTGTTTTATTGTATTTATTTTTATTTATTTCAGTTACGTCTTGACTTCTCTTGTTCCCATCTGTCTTGATCGTGTGCCCCTGTGTCTCGTCAACCCTTCTGTGTATATCTTGTCATTCCCTTGCTCCTTCCTGGTCCGTACTGTTTCGTTCCTTCATGTTTCAGGTCTGGTGTTTGGATTTTGTAATGTTCATGTTCTGGTTTTTGCAATCCTGCGCAGCAGTGCTTTTTTTGTTTAAGTTAGAAATTAACAGTTTTTTGGAACTCCTGCCTCCTGGTCTCCTACTTCTTGGTCCTATCAACCATATCCCTGACAGAGCTGTCACTTATGAATATCTGATATATAACCACATGGGCAAGGGGTTTGTTTAGAAAAACTTAGGCAAACACTAAAATACTGAACTCCACTCACAACTAGTAATTAAAACCATATTTGCTTGTCCAACTCAAAGAGGTTTATATGGTAAGTAATAATTACAAATACTAGGCAGCATATAGTATATTTTGAATTTAATTAAACAAACTGCATCAATACATTGTGGAAACATTTCACTAAAATGTCCCTCAACTGAAAGTTAAGACTTTGAAGCTCCCACCATCCACACTGTATAGTATTGTAAAAAAGATTCAGACAATCAAGAGGAATCTCTGTGTGCATGGGACAAGCATGGGGTGAAGGTCAAAACTGGATGCTTGTGATCTCCAGGTCGCTCAGGCAGCACTGCATTAAAAACAGGCACGATTCTCTGCTGGAAGTCACAGCATGCGCTCAGGAGCGCTGCCAGAGATCACTGTCTGTGAACACAGTTCTCCGTGTAATCCACAAATGCAGCTTACGGCTCTGTCGTGCAAAGAAGCCACACGTGAACACGATCCAAAGGCGCCGCCGTCTTCTCCAGGCCAAAGCTCATTTAAAAGGAGAAAAAATGGAAAACTCAAAAAAAAAAAAAAAAAGTAATTTGTTTTGAAAGCCATGGATGCCATGCGCTGTGGACTACAGAGGAGGACCATCCCACGGAATCATAAAACCATAAAAGTCCTGAACACCAAAATGATTGAAACAAATTTAACTCCACAGCTTTTGGACAACATGACACTGTCATTCTTTTTTTTTTTAAACAACTTATATCTGAAACATATAACAAGATTCTGAGCAAATATCTGAAAATGTTTTACTCTGACTTTGAGAGAGTCTAAGGTTCAATCAACTCATGAAATCCTATTTTAGTTTCTTGCCTTTATATCGATGTACAGGTTAAACCTGCTGGTAGATGACTAAACTAAAGGAAAATGGAGGAAAAACATGACAGTTGAGGATTTAGGTCGTTATCAGTTGATAACAGGATGCTTTGCAACCACTCCTCATGTGGAATCTCTGTGCAGTTCACAAGAGCCCTTGGTTATCTCAGAACAACCGTGCTGAAGTGGGGCGACTTGTTATCAAGTGCTCTTAACAAGCCTCCTCTAAGTGTTGAAAATATTAGGCTGCATCTAATTTAGAGAGCTCTCTGAATACACATGTTTTTTTTTAAATATGTGGTCCTTTAAACAGAAATGAGAATATAAGAAGTATCAGGAGACTAAAACATTGGTAGTCCATTAAAGCAATTAAAAAAGAGACAGGGTCCGAAGTGATGTCAATGTATTTTTTATGCTCTCTAAAACCCATTATTTTAAACATTTTGAAAACAATCCAAATATATACAGTATGCAAACCATTAGAAGTCATTTTACGTCAGATAATTGTGGCAACCAAACCTGTTTTGAAACGCTTCACTGCTTGCGTCTCTCCTTGATTTACAGTTGAGGTGAAGTTGATACGATGGCCTATTTCTCTCTCCTGACTGTTACCGTCAAAACAACGTGCCGCTTTTGTCAGCATGCGGACAAAACACCGACCGCATCGCTGACCGGGAAAGTGTTGTTTCCATTCTCAACAACAGGCAGCAAAGACAGCAAAAGAGCAGCGCTCTCGCCCGCAGGACGTGTAATGTCAGTGTTTTCATGTCAAACAAATGTCAGTCAGGACTGATGTTGAGTTGTAGTTAACGACAAAACAACTTGGTTGGTGGGTAAACTGTGAAAAGATAAATAAATGGCATCTTTGATGTGAGATGTAGTGTAGTGATATTTTAATTTCATCCCACCTTCTTTCATAAGTTTTCTTCATGTGGTCAAAAGGAATGAGTCAAAGAAGGAATAAAATCGCTTTTAGGACACCATGTAGCTAATTTCTGCAAGCTCGCTGCACTTTTATTTTATATTATTTGAACTGAAGCTACCTTATTGTGTTGTGGTCTGATCTCTGCCCGCCTGTAGAAGGCTTATTCAGTGCAACAAGTGCCTGGTTACAGGAAAACCAATGGATTTATTCAATTTAAGCTGAAATTTAAGGTACTTGCATGATACTATGTGCTCTGGACCGGAGGAGACGTTTGTAAAAAGATTGAGATTAATTCGACCTCATCTAGGTAGAACAAGATGTTATTTACATTTATAATTGGTAATATTACAGTACGTTAGCCGTGGTGTCAGTTAATTTGTGAAGGGTGTGTGTGTGGATGCTGAATGGAGTGTGGTAATTACATGATTGGCTCGCCCCAGGGAGATAAGAATAGGCAGTGATTATCAGAGGGTCGACTGTCCACAACCAGCATCTGTTTTTTGTGCGGTTTGAAATTCTGATCCTGCTGGTAGAAACATTTGCTATGCATTATTCAAATAATCTTTATCCAAAGATGAGTAAAGAAAAAGAGGTGTGTGTGTGTGTGTGTGTGTGTGTGTGTGTGTGTGTGTGTGTGTGTGTGTGTGTGTGTGTGTGTGTGTGTGTGTGTGTGTGTGTGTGTGTGTGTGTGTGTGTGTGTGTGTGTGTGTGTGGTTATACATATGTGACAGTCTGCTTGCATCTGCCAGCTTCTGCCTCCCTTCTTTCAGAAAACTAGTTGTACACTCCAGCTGAACTTCAGGAAGAAAACTGAGCTGTGATGGAGGCGATATAAGTCTACTTGAATTGTATATATATTTATTTCTTTATTTGTGTGGAGCTATGCGTGTGATCATATTTTTCATTCCTTTTTCAACATCGAGGGAGGAATACATATCTGACATATTCTCCTTCCCTCTCTGCCACATTGCACATCCTTGTTCCTATAGCAGCTCATAAATATGGAGCTAGAACAGTCTCATAATTCACAAATGCACAGGACAAGTTTTACAAATGCACAGACCGATTTGCAAATACACACACCGTTTAAAAAAAAAAACCTATCTGTGGATCGAGTCACGTCAAGGAAGTCTCAAAACTCACACACATATCCAGCGCAACTCACAGACAAAAAAACATTTGTAAATCAGGTTATATTTGTGTGTGCATCAAAAATACATTTGTATATCTTGTCCTACGCACGTGTGAATTGTTCTGTGCACGTGTGAAACTGTGTGTGTATTTGCAAATCGGTCTGTGCATTTGTAAAACTTGTCCTGTGCATTTGTGAATTATGAAACTGTTTTAGCTCCATACATAAATGACAAACCGTTCACAGCTCAAAAGATTTTTTTGTGCCCATCATAGTTTGTAGTGGGAGGTATTCACCTACAGTTTGTGATTTAGTCTCTAGATGTCATTGTGTATACACTCTGGTTCTATAAATGTGATGAGAATAATATTAATAGTACATTTTATTGATATAAAAGCAGATTGCTCGATAAAAACAATGACGTACAGACAATACATTTATAATAGTAAAAGCTATAATAGATAATAAATAGATAGTAAAGTCATGATAAATGGACAAGTATGGATAATGGTCAAGGCATCATAGCATCGACTGTTCACGTTATCTGTGCAGACATCTGTTCAGGGTCTCCCACTCAGAGATAGAAGGAAAGCCTGAACAGAAAAGTTTTGAGTTGAGATTTAAAGCGAGTAATTGAATCAATGTTACAGAGATTGGGGAGGTGTGAGTTCCATATTGGGGGCAGAGAGCGACTGAAAGCTCTGGCTCCCATGGTTTTTTGGGCGAGTAGAGGGGACGGTGAAGCGGATAGATGAGGAGGGGCGAGGTTATGGATAGCCTTGTAGGTGAACAGTTATCTTTTGTGTTGTATAAGAAATATGATCTAATCAACATTGTAAAATACCAGTTGCAACATGGATTTTAGAGAATTACCACCAAACTCTGCAGTTCCTAAATGACAAGCTTCATCATTAGCTACGTCTGTCTTCCTTTTTTAACTTAAAACTTTGCACCTTCTCAGACACTGAAGTTGAACGGAAACCCTAAATATCTGTTGACCTCTTAAGGAATATATGCATCATGAGGGATGTATCATTTTTATTGATGGAAAAAGCAGAATACTAAAATATCAACAACTGTTTGAATCTATAATTGTGTATCATCAACATAAAGAATAATGCAATCTCAGATAATTAATACCTGTCTCCATTTTTCTCTAGAGTTGACAAGAACTTCTCCAGGACCAGGACCTTGTGGTGAGTCCTTGTCATTTTCAAAAGCAACATTATGTGTCAGAGAAATGAGTTCACTTAAGGCTGTTGACAAGAAAATGACAGATAGCCACAGTGTGGTGGGATGTGTAATGAACTGGGTTAAAGATAAAATAAGAGAAAAGTGGGGAGTGAATAATCCTTGATTGATTCCAGTTCTGTTGTACCCTATAGTGACATATTCAAATGTCCCGTGATTTAACCCTTGCAAGGCACTACGGGTTTGGCCAGCCCTCTGAGGAACTGAGATTATTTGCTCTAGCTTGGGTCATTTTGACCAGAGACTCAGTGCCTTGCGAGGGTTAAGATTTTTATCAAGTTGATTTATGATCTAATGGTTAGTGATTAAAATCAATTGCTGTACTCTTAAGTACCAGTGCTTTTCCCTTGTGGAGCTGTTCTTTTCTTTGAGAAATGTAAGGTGCCATGGTTTGCGCTGTCAATGTTTGACTCAGGATTATAATTGCAGAGACTTTGAATTTCCCATCAATTTAATGCTTAGTCACTTACTTGAGGGATAAAATATTCAAATTAACTTCCAACGTATGCTACATCAAAATGAAAGAGGTAGTGAGAAAGGGTAAAGGCTAATAACTACGTGTTTAGAGCAGTAAAGCCATAAGCTTTCCTGCATCTTTAGCTTAACTCAGAGTTTTTCACTATCTTATTAATGACTGGGCATCTATATATTATCTAACTGGAGATGGTGGAGCTAATGTTCCTTACTTGGCAGGTACAGGAGTCTCCCGGCATGTAGGGTGAATGTGTACAAGGGCAACAGCAGATGGACGGAGACAGGGAGCAAAGACATGTGTGTAATACCAGCTGGCCATGTAGAGCAGAGGCCAGTGACATCTCAAGGGTCTCAGATTTAATGATTAGTAGTGTTTTATTTATATTCTGCTGCAGCATTAGCATCTTACACTGAAGTCCATGCTAATATTTTTTTTTTTCCACGCTCACATTTGAGGCATTCCCTTGGATGAGAAGTTGGATTTGGTCACACTGTTATTAATAAAATACATTTGTTACATTTGTAAATGAGTGTGCTGATGAATGGTTAGTTATGGGATATGTCACACAATGACTTTCACTATTTATTAAGATTATTGTATCTTCCAGTCGGCATGCTCTGCTGTGTTTAGGACTCTGGCATTTGAATACATTCAGATTAATCACCTTGGTGCTGAATTAAGTGGGCCCTACCAAAGATACTCTATACAGAAGATAGCGCATTACCGTTACTGCCAATGGTATGAAATGGTATACACTTCCTGTTTCCTAAGTGGGCGTGGTCGCCCCTCTCCCCACATCGTTTTGGAACATACAACACTTAAATAATAAAAATAACAGTATTATTAAGCAAAGAAGCAAGTTTTATTTAAGTTTTAAACTTCATTTTATCCGATGGGAAAACGATGAGAGCCAAATCTCGCGAGAGTGTGTTGCTCAGACAGAGACAGGTCTCAAACAAAGTTAATTTTCTCCTAAAGACCGACAGGTCTGAAAATTGCCATTTTGGTGTCAGAATGTTGAGAAGGTTTGTGGCTTTTGAAAAATGGGTTCCATATTTACTTAGGTTACTATGGGGTGAAGGAATTGGTAATAATCTGTGCTCACGTTCACTTTTCCCATAGGACTCAATAGACTCAGGACCTGCTGTTAGTCTCCTAAAGGGACGTGGCAGTCACGTGACACAGATACAGGAAACCGAACCGTAGTGGGCTGTCTCGTTTATTGAACGTCTCTGGCCCTACCCTGTGTGAAAGGAGGGTACAGTTCAGACTGTTATAACTACATAAAAAGACATGACAACGCATGAAAGCTAGGATACAATCTGACAAAGCGATATAAATGGCTGCTAGCACAAAAAAGTTTTGTTTTTGGGTTGTTTTTTTTTCAAACTTCTCCCTTACCTTGCCGATTGATTTAAAAATTTTTCTTTTCTCTCCTCATAGTTATAAGCCATAATTGTGTCCAACTTCTATTTCCAGCCACTGTTATTTAAGGAAATGCATGGAAACAAAAGTCTGCCTCCAACTGGAGCTTTGAACTGCAAATCACGAGTATAAATGACCACGGCCGTCAAAGTCGCCGACCCAGACTTCACCAGACTTTTCGTCGGAACTATAAACAAAGCTTTAGGGAGGAAATTGACACAGACATACACACACTCCCCTTTTAAATAAAACTGAAGGAAAAACCAGACAGCCTGTAGTTGTTTTGCAAGTAAAGCAGAAGAATATTGTTTTGCTCAAAGACTGTTGTGCCCTTTTGTTTGTATGTCTGTCAATCGGCTTGCCGGCAGCTGAAAAACTGTGTTGTGCTGTTATTATACATCAAATGGGCCATAAAATTAAGCAAAAATTGACTCGTAATGACTCTGGAAAAGGCACTGGAATGGACTATTGGAAAGAGGAAATTAAAGGTTCAAAGATGACTCAGGCTCATCATAGGAGGATGCACCCTCGCACACAAGCTGAATTTCAAAAGGAGGGTTTTACTTTCTCTGTTGTAAACAGGTCTGCAGCAGATGCTAATGGTGCCGTGGGGAGCGGTTAGACCTTTTCTATCCATCCACTGCACAGATTGTAATCACTGCTGATCATACAGTAATCATGAAGTCGTCGTGCCAGTTGTGTATTCCAGCAGGGGGAGAAAAATGGCATGAAAATAATCCAGATTTTGAACAACAGGATCCACAAAAGACTTTTGGGGATTAAATGTGAGCAGAGGATCTAATTTCTTGAGGCTGTAATGTAATCTAAAATTCAGCACAGTGGAGTCCTTTAGTAAGGAGATTTAGTTGCCCCCCCTCCATCCTCTGTTGCCCCTCTTCTTCTACGCCTTCTGGGTTGAGGACAGCATTATACTGTCAAGATGTAAGATAGCAGCATCAAGCTGAACAGGTTGTCATTAAAAATCTTGCTTTTCACCCCAGTGCCAGTGCTTTAAATCCACCTCCACTTTATCCTCAGCCTGCCGTGTCCCAGTAGGTGTCATTGAGTGAAGAAGAAATCCTGCACAGCATCCTTACTTTTATTTTACTCTTCCAAGCTCTGCTTTTTTCATCGTGCTGCCCGGCATACAAGCACCATAACCAAACCATAAATCATTTGTGGAAAGAATTTATAGCACACTGTTAAGAATGAAACTCCTATAAATATATTTATATCACTAATGGTGGTAATTACTGTGTCTTCCTCTGTTTGAATCTACTGATGGGTTGTAATAATGCAGCCTGAATAAAAGCCTTGACATTTCTACAAGAATGATCTGGCTGTATGCAAAGTATTTTGTTCCTAAAAGCTTAATTTTGTACGTAAAGAACAATTGTAATTCTGTATTAGTTAAAGCGACACTACGTAACTTTTCCACCTTAATATCATATTTCCAGAGTCATTGTGATGGTACATCAACTTACAACAGGTTTAATGAACCTCTGTCATGGTCTGAGGGAATCTGTATCACCTTCACTGGCACTATGTAACTTTGAGGAGCATGGTAGGAACCCTGCCACACTAAAAAACTACAAATCGTTACGACTTTGACTGCTTTACGGCATACGTCACTTCCCCCTCCTTCCCGATTCGCAGTCGAGACGAAAATGGGCGGGGCTTGGAGCTCAGAGCTCCGCAGAAGCTGGTAACCAACCTGTGCTGCGTTATGGCTGCAGCAGCTCCACATATAACAGACCAGGGAAAAGATCCTAATGGTTTAACTTTTCAACGGTTTCCTGCTCGGAGGCAGAACCACGCAGGCCAAGTATCTGATATAACAAAGTAAAAGAGTGAAAGAGCCGTCGGCTCCCTTTGGATCGCGGCTGTAACGACCAAACACACAGTAAAGCATGATCTATGGTTCTGCGTTAAATCGACGCAGACTGACGTGTCGCCGCGTACCTTACGCCGTAGGCTCTGCGTCGATTTAACGCAGAACCATAAATCAGCCTTAAACCACAAACACTCACACAGACGGGCGTCGGATCAAAACACGGGTTTTATTCCCCACTTCGCCAGCTAAACGCAGTTGCGTGCCAGCTCTCTGCGGAGCAATTAACCCCAATCTTCAGATAAAACTAGTTTGTTGAGGAAAAAATATTAACTGTATTTCTAGCTGCAGAGGAAAAAAATAATCTCACGAGGAAAACAAAAATATTGCTCACGCCTCTTCAACATAATATAGCAGTCAAAAAAAAAGAAAAGAGAAGTAAGACTGAGGAATACAAAACATGTTCTGTATGTTGTACTATTATACAAATGTATTGAAACACATGGCTCTTCAGGGATTCAGGGATCTCTTAGGGATTTCATATGGATCCAGACCGTTAATAATCATTATTTTCTCCATATACTGCTCCCTGGCTTCCTTGTTTAAGGTATCCCGGTAAATTCCAGTTCCTTTTCCAGCAGTTTAACATCTCTTTTGCGTTCCTTCTGTTCACTTGGTGAAACAGAAAAGCGTCCCGTGTTCTCTCATCAAAACAAATGCAGCGACGGGATAGGAGTTTTCCGGCAGTACGCGCTGGTGCTCATGGGAAACGTAGTGTTCTTTCTGGTAAAACACTACCGATTTTGTCCACAAGATGCCGCCAAACTCAGAAAAGCTGAAAGTTACGTTGTGCTGCTTTAAAACTTCTCTCAGTTATACACCAGATATTTTATATTGCAACAGGCTTAAATATAACCTCAACTGGTTTCAAAGGTACGCTGCAACATGTTTTTATTATGAATATGTGCATCTGGTGCATCTCCTGAGTCCGGGTCGTCCGTCAAAGCATCACCAAGGCCATGAGCCTGAGCATGGATTTGAATGACATGAGAACCTGGGTGGTAATGAAGTGGTCCTCAGTGTTAAAAGATGAGAGAGTAACCAAGAGACACCTCTAACTGGGCTCTGTGCTGCTCTAAACTGGTGTTAATCGCCAATTTCCATTCAAATGTATAGGAGCCAATGCCATGAGGACAAAGCACACAGGAAAAGAATACAGTAGCAGACTACAGCTCAGTCAGCATAGCATGATTCATTCGTGTTGTCAGGGCACATGGCTTGACTGACATGGGGACAAAGTTTTTACATTTATCATATTAGGAATTCTAGACCAAAGCCTGGAGAAAGCATATATGCCAACGCTTGTCTTGCAGATGTTCAGTTGGACTGAGATCCGAACAGGCCATTGCATCAAACCAAATTTATCTTAATGTTCAGTCAACCAGTCCGGGACAGTCTTTCCCAGCAGCTCAGAGTTTCGTGTTGCTGCCAAAACATTGTAGAGCTTCGGTTCTGTCAGCGGGTACCAGACTGGGATGCAAACATACAATCCTTCCAGCCATTAATCATTAGTGCAAATAGCCAGTAACCATGCCAGTAATCCCACAGCTCATAAACTCCCTAACAGTGAACATTTTGGGGGTCGGTCATCCTCCAGCTGGGAAGTCGGTGGACCGATGCCCCACCATGTGTCAAAGTGTCCTTGGGCAGAACATTGAATCGCATATTGTCCCCGCTGATAGGCTCATTAGGGTATGGTTGCAGAAACATGCTGCTGCATATAAGGTGCATATGCACCAAAAGAGCTTTGTGAATGTGAAAAACATTGTATGCTTTGTAAGACATAAACTTGTTTAAAAAGACCAGATTTAAGTGCAGACCATTTATAGGAAGTGTCACACTGAAAGAGTGTGTTTATATGTTCATATGAGTATTGTTTTTGGAGCAGATTGTCACCTCCGTTAGCCATATGTTGTTCTGCATAGTTTATTCCTCCATCTATTGACTTCAGTTCCAGCACAGTCTTCTGTGCTGGTTATTCTACAGGTGCCATCCATTTATAGGCCTATTATACAGCCAGACAACAATACTAGATTTTATTTATACCGCTTCAGCGCCCTCATCTATATGTTCCCTCTTCACTATAGGTAAATACACCCTTAGAACTAAGAAAGTAACTGCCAGGTACTGCAAATAATAACTTAACTGATCATCAGCAAGTCAGCCAACCTCCTATAAAAGCAGAGATCAGCCGACATCCTATTTCAACCAAAGCGGTTCCAGTGTAGTTTTGTGCTAGTGCAAAACTTTGCTCCAATTTTTTGCTTTTTGACTGTCGGATGTAAGTAAAGCACCGACTAAGAAAGCCAAGAAAACTGGTTCTATACTGACCGCAAAAGTTTGCTGTGCCGGACGCAGGAACCGGTATGTCATGGCGGGGGCTGTGATTATTGTAAGTCAAGTCAAGTTCCTTTTATTGCCACACGGCTAGACCGGTGGAATTAGTAACCAACCAAAGTAACCACAATATTTAACCTTTGTAAGTCTAAAAATATATCACCTGAAAATTCTATAAATTATAGATGCATTTGTAAAGATTTAACCACGCAATCAACCATCAATGATGAAAATTATCAGAATCATAACTGCTTTATTGCAAGTGTCAGTGAAAACAGGTTCACAGACTAGAAAATTGCTCTAATGTAATGGTGCCAAAAAAACATAAAATAATTGAAAAAGTGAACAGGATGTGTCCAGGGTGACAAGGATCAGCACCAATCCGACCAAGAGGTTGCAGCTGATCAACATGCGCTATAGTCTGTGTCTGTCCCTGGTGGTGACCCCAGTCTACCACATGGTGATGGAGGAGGTGAGGATGGACTCGATGATGGCTGTGTAGAACTGTACCATCATCTCAGTCAGCATTTTGATTTTCCTCCGCTGCCACAGGAAGAACAACCTCTGCTGGGCTTGATGAGGAAGCTGATCCTACTTGAGGTCCTGGGTGATGGTGGTGCCCAAGAAGTGGAAGGAGTCCACAATGGAGATGTGGGTGTCCATGAGGGCAAGTGGGGATTGTGGGGCTGTGACTTTCCTGAAGTCCAGGATCATCTCCACTATCTTCAGGGTGTTGAGCTCCAGGTTTTTGCAGCTGCACCAGGACACCAGCTCCAGCTCTCGGCTCTCCTGAGTCATCTCCGTTCAAGATGAGCCCAATTAGGGTGGTGTCATCTGCAAACTTGATCAGTTTCACAGACTGATGGGTTGCGGGGCAGTAGTTGGTGTACAGCAAGAGGTAAAAGCAGAAGCACTTACAGAACCTACAGAGCTGAAGTCCACAAACAGGATCCTAGCATGGGTTCCATGGAGTCCAAATGCTGCAGAATGGAGTAAAGGGCCAGGTTGACAGCATCATCTACAGACCTGTTGGCTCTGTAGGTGAACTGCCAGGAAGGGGCAGTGATGGTCTTGAGGTGGGAGAGTACTAGATGCTCAAAGGACTTCATGTCATGAAAAATGGGTACCGTAGAGCAAACATGACTGTAAAGAAACCAACCTTCATTCTGAAACGTACAGTAAATGGCGTTGATGATGGCGGGATTTTACATAAAGTCAATTTCAGATTCCAAACAACATCTTAAGGGCCAGGATCACTATCTGCACAGACCGAAATTTGTTTGCCAATGCTGTTATTCTTTTATGGATTTCTTGCTTCTGTTGACATAAGAAATTATGTAGGGTGCTGGCTTTCCGGTGATCTCTGGCCAATGGAAAAACAATCCAGTTCTTTGTAGAACTATTTGGAACTGGTTCCAGCCTAGCACCAGCACTGGTTTTCAGTTTTTCAAAAAGCCCTGTTAGAGAAGCAGTTGTTGCTGCTCATCAGTTTCGAAGGGTCTCTTCCAAATCCATCAGTTTCCGGCAAGAAAAATTAATCACACGCAAAGGACATTCAAGCCACTTCCTGACCCATCAGCGTAAGCCTCCACATGCCTCAACTAGCAGGTTCAATGTTAAACTCAGTGACAGTTAAATTAAATAAAAATAAGAATCATGGCTCGATTATACCATGAGCAAAATAATCTAACATTGCAGCATAGCTTAGGTTTGCAAAACTACATCAGACAAAACCATAAAACTTCTTGAACAATGCAAATTTATCAGATGAGACCAAATGGAAATGTTTGACTCACAATGCTAAGCTTGGAAAACATTAAAAACACATCAGCACAAATTCCTCATAACAGATGTCAAATACAGTGATGGAGGGTTAAAGGGAAAGTTTCGTTTTTTACAACCTGGACCTTATTTCTGGCATTTTTTATGGTTCTTTACTCACCCAGAAAAGTTTGGTGTCATTTGGAGTCCTTCGGAAGATATTAGGAGTTTTGTGCGAGCCGCTTATCCATATAATGGTAGCGAATGGGGGCACAGCGGGACACAGATGATGCAGCGTCTAAATAACACATTATTGCCGCGAAACTCGTTAATTTCTTTCATGAATCACTAGATCTGCTTCTGGCCATCTTCCAGGACCTGTTGTCTACATCCGGGGCTGTGTGTGTAACAAGGAAATCAGTTTGTAAACAAGACCTCTTACCTGCATGACGTCATCTCTGTGCGCATATCCCAGACAAAGCTCTGTGTACAGCTGGAGTTCGCTACTGTTAGTTTACTGTTAGTTATTATGTCTGAATATTTGTCAAATTCTGAGGTTGTGGACGACGACTTTGAATATGATGGACATGTTTCAAATAACTAACAGTAAACTAACAGTAGCGAACTCCAGCTGTACACAGAGCTGTGTCTGGGATATGCGCACAGAGATGACATCATGCAGGTCAGAGGTCTTGTTTACAAACTGATTTCTTTGTTACACACACAGCCCCGGATGTAGACAACAGGTCCTGGAAGATGGCCAGAAGCAGATCTAGTGATTCATAAAAGAAATGAACGAGTTTCGCGGCAATAATGTGTTATTTAGACGCTGCATCGTCTGTGTCCTGCTGTGCCCCCATTCGCTATCATTATATGGATAAGCGGCTCGCAAAAAAACCCCTAATATCTTCCGAAGGACTCCAAATGACACCAAACTTTTCTGGGTGAGTATACGACCATAAAAAATGCCAGAAATAAGGTCCAGGTTGTAAAAAACGAAACTTTCCCTTTAATATCGCTTCAGACCTGCAGACTTTGTGGTTATTGATCATGAACGCAAACAGCAATCAAATTGTCCAACAATTTAAATCATATATCACAACAATGATTTAGAACATCTACAACACATCAAAAAGAAAAGAGTCAAGATGTACTCAGTCAAAGTCCAGATTTGATCCTGATTGAAATGCTGCGGTGTGACATAAAACGAGCTGTGCAGGAACAAAAGTCTGCCAACTTCAAAGAACTGAAGCAACGACGTAAAGAAAATGTGGTTCTATAAGATATGCAGCTTATGGGGTCGTATTTCATTTTAACATGCAATGTCTGTATTTTAGATCTTTTTTTCGGGCCAAATAATAGTGTTATGATATGTGGTTTGTATTTTTTCTTAATTTTAAGGTAAATTCCATAAGATTGTTTATATCCCAATATGAAAAACATTAGAATCAAAAAAATATGTACTTTCATTTTACATACCTGCATATCTTATATATGCAAAATACCTGCACAATGAATTAGGATGTTAATTACACATAAAATTAATGATCATTCTTAAAAACAACTTCCACTCACATGTACCTACTCCTAATACGCAGTTATTTCATGTATTTTATGAAATGGCTTGTCTTCCAGTTCAGACTGTGCATGCTGGAGTAGATTCCTCATAATTCAGGTCATGGTAATTGACTGACGTTAATTACCTCGAGAGGTTTTCACTGAGAACGGAACGAAATCCTTTCAGAACCTTTTTGTGTCATTGAGAAAAGGAGATAGCTGCGCTCATTACACCCAGATTTTGTCTCGTTGCGTTTGAGTCGAATGCAACTGAACTTCTTTTCACTGATCTTGAAGTCGTTTCATCTCTCATCAGTTTCAAGTTTTTAAACTGTTGTTGGGACATTTATTCTTGTGAGTTGCAAAAGCGCCATCAGAGTCTTTGTCAATTGTATATTGTTTCTACTGGTGAACATATTTCAGACGCATGAATTGAGGTGTTACACTGCCTGCGAAAGAAGAAGCGGCTTTGTGAGTGAGAGATAGAGGAAACCTGAGGCCCTCTTTGATGTCAGGTTTCCAGTGAAGCGTTTACACATAATTTCCACTGGGGACAGAGGGGACATGTCCCCCTGACTCTTCAAAATGTCCATCGTTTGTGTTTTTCTTTTGGGGAAAAAATGTTCACTATTGATTTTCCATCTTTTAAAATAGCTTTATAACCATGTGACCTAGACATTTCAAATGTATGCAGAATTGTATGACTCAAATATAAATATAGGTTACATCCCTTTGCTTTGCATTTGAACACTTTTTTATTTTATATACATTTTTAGATTGAAAAAATAAGTGCAGATATTGTTTTTTTTGGACTTCTTTTCAACATTTTGTATGAGTTCTGTTCTGTAAACAGAAACCAAGGTGACGCAGCAGCAGAAACTGATCTTCAGGAAGGTGATGTGCAGCAGAAAGGTGATTTTGATTTGTTGATAGTGAAAGTAAGAGGTTTACATCAAAATATGAAGTTGACAGATGAGGAGGAGCCGGATCAAAACAGAGAGTTTGTGACGGGAAAAGCAGAAGCACAAAGTTACATTACCCTTTCATAACATAACACATTATTTCACTACTACTCACACACAAAATACAAACAAATGTTGGAGATTTTAATTTTATAAAAAATATTTTCTCAATTCTTAGTTCATTTCCCTTTTATTTAATAAAACCAAATACTTTTTTTCATGAACATGCACAGGCCTTTGCACAACAGACATATTTGTGCGATGAATTTTCACATTCATTTTTTTCACACGTATTGTATCCGTTCAGGCTTTCACAACAACAACATATTTTCACCGGGTGATCAATTCCATTTTTCAAACGCTTTGCTCCCAATAGAAACACACCTTATTAATCCGTACAATTAATAAACTGTAACATGGGAAGTTGCATGAAGGATTACATCAAAGAGACACTGCACACAAATGTTTTAAACCAATAAATGGTGAAGAATAAGTATGATTTAAGGTCAGACACACAGCCAGCCAGCGCTCCAGGTCTATCGGCTCTGAATTCCTCCTGTGCTTCCTCAAGCTTGGAGCTCACTGTTGCAGCAGATCTTGAAACTGTTGAACAGAAATCCTGAAGTACATCTTGATGAGACGGTTGTGCAGTTTGAGCCCCTGAACCAAACAGTGGAACTCACCAATTTCTCTTATCTTCCTTAAAGTTGGGACGTACCCAAGTATTCAGTTCTTTTTTTTTTGCCAGTAAAGGCAACACTCGATCATTGTCACTTGGTGTTGATTTCAGCCTGTTTTTTTTAATGAAATATTAACATTTAATTTGCAATTTTGCCCATGATGTTAATTGGCAAGCATAGCAATTGTTCACATCCAAATTATTTGCAGTTTTGTGCAGTTTATTAACTCTGCCTTTAGTGTACAACAGCCTTTAACCTGAAAAGTTGGCTTTCCTGTTTTGTGCCATGGATTTAAGTTATTGTTTAGTTTCCCTTCTTCTCCTTTTATACAGAAGGAAAAATAAACAACCACTCCTCAAACTCTCGCTATACCAGATGTCTTCTGGTACTATTTTCTGGAAGACGGGAAGACAAAATCCAGGTGCAGCGAGTGTTGTCTCTAATGAGAGGTAATTAACATCAGTCAACTACCATGGTCTGTTTGACTGAGGATCTAGCGCAGCATGCCTGCTTGCTGTTTCAGCAGCACTGCAGCCAGGACGGAGGCCTCTGCTACCACCCACTTGGCTGTTTTCTGTCCTTTTAGTCCTTCAAACAGGAAATCAGTCTGCATTTGCAGGTTATGCTGAGGTAACTATCAGAAAGCGATGATTGTTGTTGTCAGCCTGGTTTGTAGCAGATGTTGTTGGGTTTTCTCGCTGCATCTGTTCTGTTAAATACATCTTTGACTCCAGCTGCCATGATAACAAACCAAGTCTGAATCTTCTTGAAGTACTATCCACCTTGTTGCAGTTTTTCCAGTTTTTATGGTATAAAATCTTTAGCTTTAAGTCTGTGATGAAAACAAAAAACTAACTGTAATACTTCACATGCACATTTAGTTTGCTTTCTTTAGAGTTTCTCTCGATTACTTCCTAAATGTACTCAGCTAATTATTTGAAATGCTTATTGAGGGGATGGTGTTGGCTGCTGTTGTAGCTATTTGAACTCATTAAAAGATTGACTCGGTAGGCTCAAGCTTCATTGCATCTTGGATCAGGAGGCACACAAATTAGGCTCTGTGTCTGAAGTGTAGGATGACAGAGAGACAAAAGAGAAAAGTGAGGGAGAAAAATCCTGCATCACACTTCACAATACGAGTCAATTCACTCACGCAAGCGTGGGTGGCGTTCATGACCATTGTTCATTCTTGACATGACAAAGTTATTCTGTACTTTTTCTACCGCAGTGTGTTATTGCGTGTTAAGTGTATTTAAGTGGATATTTTTCTGCTGGTTTTAGGAGATGGAACAGCCAGCAACCATGTGCATGCACAATTCCACCCTATCTGATCTACAGATGAGGGTAACATATTTTAGAAAATGATAACATTAGATGTAGATCATTCATGCACATTCCCTTTCACAACAGATTTGACCAAGGATGCTCCCATGAATTAGGCTCGCACACATTACATCCGTCTCCATCAGGGTTGTCCTATTCCAGTCCTCAAAGACTGTTGCCGTGCATGTTTTAGATGTTACCCTGCTTCAACACGCCTGATTCAAATGAATGGACCATAATCAGCTTGTCATCAAGGTCTGCAGAAGTCTGTTAATGACACATTGATTTGAATCTGGCATATTGAAAGCAGGGAAACATCTAAAAGATGCAGAATAGCAGGCCTCGAGGAGTGGATTAGACACCATTACTGTATTCATGCACAACCAACGTTTTTATTGCCTCCAATATAACGCATGTGTCAAAATGTGGGTTTTTCCCCCAAGATTGTGTCTAGGTTTTAATAATTTGTCAGTGGTGGTGTCAGTAATGATTCCACTGTTTATCTGATGGAAGTAAAGCCCTGACACGTATGAGTATGAGACTTAAGATTACTGTCGCTGATTTGCTGAGCTGAGCAATTCATCTTCTCATAAAATGATATTGCTTTATCCAAACTTGGAACTTTATAAAAGTGATGACAAAATGGCTACAAATTCACACAGTTAAAAAAGGAAGGGAAAGTGAATGATCATCAAAGATTGTCTAAGTTGATAAAACCAAGCGTTTAAGCCTCATTTCCACAAAAAGATACAATTTAGAAATGAAGAAATGCTGTGTTTGATAAGTTTTATACATTTTATTTATGTAAAAATCTCATTTTAAAAGGTAATCTTGGTCTAAAACTATCGAAGAGATAAACATCGTGAATGAGTACAGTATTTTCTATGAATTATACCTACCTGCTTTGTTGGTAAATGCTGTGCTTAATTCAAAGTTATCGTTTACATTTTCCTATTTGATTCCCCAAGGTTTAATTGGAATCTTAATTTTAAGGGCTAGTTATTTAAAAGTTAATGTCAGCAGAGGGTTAGAGTTATGTATTGTTTGTAGGTTTAGAAGGACCTCTTTCAGCGTCATTCAGTAACCTACTGCGGTGGCTTCACGTAAAAGAGATGAAACTAATACAGATGTTTATCAACTTGTCTGGCATCCAGCATAATAGGGGGAATTGAGGTGCAAAGAATATAACATTACCTCCGTGCCAAACTTTGTGCATCATGTTGTCACATACTTCATCCTTGGGAGGAAAGATCCCCGTATCTCCTGATGAGGCATTGTGACAGCACCGTGGTTGACCTGAATGTCAGCTTCCTACCACCTGCAGAGACGACACTTTGGAAATAGCTTCAGCTTCCTACCCCTGCAGAGACGACACCTTGCAGGTAGCTTCAACACAGACTTGAACCACTAGGACACCCTATGGGGTAATTTAGAACTTAGTGACAGTCATGCCAAATGCCCGATAAAGACATTTGGCCACAGATCACATCCGACTGTAAATTGCTTTTCGTCTCTCACTTGGCTTGTTGATTCCTGCCTTTTGTGCTTTGAATTTACTGTATAAAAGTCCTGTTGTCAAACCACTCTGGGTCAGCACACCAACCCAGACACGCTCTGCGTAGGTCCTGCTCACCGCCGGCTTACTGAATAAAACTCACTACACCACAGCGGACTTGTGAACTGGTTTTGATAATATTCCTCAACACTCCGTCTTCATGGTTACCTCCACTAGCTCTACTGGGGCTCAACAAGTTCCCCCAGGTTTCCTTATATTTCATTCTTCTTCTGTTAGATATGCTTTAATCATCTCTGCTGAGAGGTATGTGGAATTTAATTTAAGAGGGGGGGGGGCAATATATAATCATTTAATCAAGCCATTCATTATCGCATATAAGCTGCATTTACGAAATATGTTTTAATGAGGATTATTGGATATCAAGCTCAAAGATGAGATTGCACGGGATGCTGGGTGAAGTTAATTATAGATGCTCAAAATTAGTTTTTTCAAAGTACACAGCAGACAGCAAGACAAAACAACTGACAGTACTCTTAAACAAAAGATGAAGAGAGCCCAAAAACAGATGAAAAGAAAGAGCAAGATGTTGACCAGCTGGGTGAATTTGAAGGATTGAACAGACGACTTTACATGACAGAAATTTGATTGCGTAACATTATTAATAGCCTGTCAACAGAAGAGGCTTTTGTGCGAACATTTAATATATCAGGTGTAATAAAATAACAATAACTATGATTGTTAACAGGACATAAATAATGTTAGTTAATAAATCATATTTCGGTGTGAACTGCAGAGCCGTGTCCCACGTGGACGAGTGAAGGGATTCCCTGCTGTTTAGATGCTGGTGGCAGTGGTGGACTCGGGTTAACAGATGGTTGATGGAAATTTAAGCCAAGGCCCTCCAGATAGGATGAGGTGGAGATTGAAGCGCGGAGGAGAGCAGAATGACGAAATTAGAGGCGGAAAGGAAAATTATTCCTACTGTGTCAAAGAACCGGGATCAGACGCTGATTACTTATGAGAATCTGCCTAGGAAGATCTCTCTAGACAGTTCTGGCAGTCAAATTGAAGAAGAGATTAGATTAATAGCAAGAGGGAACCTGAATGATATAGAGCAAGAATAGCCTTCAGTCCCAGGAATTAAGGCAGCCATGCAGGAATAGATCTTTAATGAATACAATCTGGAGAATATATACAGTGTATATAGTAGTACAGCTACTGTGAGCATGTAATGTGTAATATAACAATGACAAATTACAATTCCAGGCAACCTGGCAACCTTGTCCGATATGTTTCCTGAAGTGGAGGAAATAAGCATCTATGTGTGTTGTTCCCACCCTCATCTGAGGTTACAAATTGTAGTCTGGGCTTCCGGCTAGATACCCTCTGGACCCCTTCCTGGTCATCCCAGCACACCTAGCTGGGCATCACATTTGTTTTTAATGCAGTATGAACAATCTGTGCCTTCGAAAAGTGCTTTTACATAAAAAAATACGTCCTCAAAAACCATTATGCCCAGGCACTGTAGTGTCCATTGACGTAAAGACGATTGCATTGGTCTAAAAAGCCTCATTCTGAGGCTGCATGGTGTAAATATCACAGATATTTTTGAATATCAGAGCTAGAAAAGTAATTATTTTGATGGTTAAATCAGTTCCCTTCAGTTTCCTATTAGACAATGACAGCGAAAGCAGTGTGCAGAAAAACAAAAAAAAGTAAAACAATCAATATTAAGCCAGCTCATTTCCTGCAAATGTTTCGTCCTTGTGAGAGAGGAAGCACATTACAGATTGATATCATGCTGAACTTTAGTATAGGACGACTTCAAATAAAAGCTATTCAAAGTATATGTAAGACTTTTGCTTTCAATCTTGCTTATGTTTAACCTGGCCATGAACCTGAGTAATAATGAAGTGAATTTGACATTAAATCCATTACATCTCAACGTTTAAGACCACAGCTAAGTTCAGAGACTTTGTGAATTGTTGTGTTGTTGAACTGCAGATGACTTGCTGTTTTGTTACCTGCTTCACAACAAGTCTGGCAGTTTCACACTGACTTTGGTTGTCGGTTGTTGCTCTCAGCATCGGTGATGGGACACAGAAACCTCATAATCAAGTGGTGTTCTGAAGTGCTGACAACACTGTGACTCACCTGTTGTGCCATGGGAGTCATTAAAGGCCAGGTCACAGGTCAGAGGTCACACCAAGAGGCTGCTTAAGCTCGGCCTACGCTCAGTGTGACTTAATTTACTGTGCATGCATCTCTGAGTTTAGTTCCTTCCTCATAAAACATTTAGAAAAGAGGTTTCTGCTGAAGCTATAAAAGCTCCCATTGTCTAGATTGATGTGTCTTACTAGTATTTTTTATTCTGCCTTCCTGCTTTTAATAATCGTGACAGTTATTGAAGAGCTTCTTCAAGTAGCAGTGAGTGTCTGATGTGTCTGATGTGTGATGGAGCTGCTGGGCCCCTGCTGGAAACAAGAGGAGGATTACTGCTCAGCTTCAGAAACTGCTCTTTTAACAAGATTCCAGTGTTGCTCTTGATGTCAGTTGAGCTCAAGTCACACGGTTTCTTCATTCATATTTTATTCAGCCCAACAGGTGGAACTAGGACCGTAGGCAGTTTTGTGCAGCTGTATTCTTGTGAAGGTAAAGACCTGAGGCCTCATTTATAAAAGAGGATTCATACTAAAAGTGTACGTGCGCTCAAAAGCTGAAAATGGCGTGCACACAAAAAAATCCGGATTTATAAAACCGTGTGCACGCACATCTGCACGCAATGTTCACTTTATAAATCACAGTCCAGCTGGCAGGTTGCGCACGTGAATTCGCCTCATATCCCGCCCTCTACACGCCCACTCCATACCATAAATAGGCAATGCAAAGTACTTGATGACTGTATTTGCATATAAATAAGCCTGCCGATCAATGGTGTTTTACACACAAAAATCATGGCAGGGAGGACCAGAAAGCGAAATTTCGCAGAGACTGAGATCGAGGTGCTCGTGGATGAGGTGGAGGCCAGGAAAACAACATTATTTGGTGGTCACAGTAGTGGCATCACTAATAAAAAGAAAGCAAGTGAGTGGCAGCACGTCGTTGCTGCTGTAAACTGAGATTGGTGGTGTGATTTGAAGGTGGAGGCCAAGAGGACATAAAATTATTTCTGAAAAATGTCTCTTTTAATATGAGAGCAAACATTTTAAACATTTTTCCTTTAACAACCTGTCGGAGTAGAAGTATGATTAAATGTTGAATAATGATATAATACGTTTTTATCCTGCTAAATAATTTAGAAATATATTTTGGTCATTTTAAAATACTACCGTATGTTGACGACCATACGGTCGCCGTGTGGAAAGGCGCACCCTCAGTTTTGTGTGTCATTTCTGTATTTAAAACACACACACGGCGCACCGACCGAAAAGGCGCCGTTTACACACACACACGGAGCGCCGCCTTACAACACACATTGATGGGAGTATTCTTTTTCCATTTCAACATCGATGCTCTGCATTTGGAGAAATCTCACTTAAAAATAGTTTAAATTATTTGTGAACTCATGTATTTTTCGAATGCACATTATACGTTGATACCCAACTTCTTCGGTTTGTAAGGCGGCAGTGCTGCGGTTTGAAGGTTCCCCGCAGTTTTGGTTCTGTGTAAATGTTAAATTTAGTCGGGCTGCCTCGGGAGAGGAGTGTGAACAGAGAGGGAAAGAGGCAGCCACAGAGACACAGACAGAGAAGGAGGAATGAAACTAATGAAATAAGAAATGGAGGGGGAAAAAAATACATGTATAAAGTCTCAGCATGACCTACATACATTTGCTCCTGTAATTGCACACTATAGGATCAGCATCTCCATTCTGAATTCCCAAGCACTCGCTTTGAAAATAAATACAGGCGGTTGGGTTTGGTCAACCTCCTCCTGACCTGGTTCTGCTAACATTTGTTCTGCCTTGCTTAAGCAAATGTTGGAGCAAACGCGCTCTCCGGTCGTCCGCTGCAGCCCACTGGCATCACGGACGGGCTGAGACAGCCGAGGGAGCGGTTTTCATGGTACTTAACCTGCGTGCTTCACACTTTTGCTCCGCCTGTTGGTCAGGGCTCAGCTGTGTCTCGAGGATTCTCGTACCCCCTGGGGGCATCTTTCCCAGCTGACTGGGAGAGCAGCTTACCTGGGGCTTGAGCTTGAAATCCACAATGTAGGTTATCCAGGGTAACACCCTGCCCTTAGGAGCTATGAATGAAAGCAGAGCAGGCTGTGTGCATTGATTCATTGCCATAGGTTCAATGAGGATATCCACCTCGGACGTTATTTTCCAGTATGTGGATACTGAGAAAGCCCTCAGTCAATGTTTAGTTTTGGTCCCAGTGACAGCCTGGTTCATCTGGTAGTGGACACATTAGCACTACTAGACCTGTATTAGTAACACTCCCTGCCATCTTATCAATCATCAGAGGCAACACTGCAGAGCACAGTCACCAGGGGAGGACGGATGGGAGCAGATTGTGCATATTGAGCTCTTTCTGACACACTTTTCCAAAAGATGTAGTACAATTACTGAGATGATGGAATAATTTATCGTATGAATCTCTGCTGAACTGGTGAACACAGGTATAGTACGTCAACGGACGGACGTGTGGGAGATTTTGTGCAAAGAGGGAAGGATTGATAGAAAGTTAAGTCACAGGGGGAAAAGATATGGACTTGGAAATAGAGACCTTGAATAATCACTCTCGTCTGAGAACACCAACTGCTCTTACGGCTCTTTAGATAAGTCTGCTCATCTGTGTGTTGCTTCAATTTGCATATTATTTCAGGATGTGACTGAATGGATGATGAACAGATTTATAAGAAGGTGCAGGGACATGAGCATGAAAAAAATGATGACATACGATCGAAATCAAGTGAAACCTTCAATGCATCATAACTTTGTTGTTTTTGGAGTACAATTCCTGGGGTCCTAACTGTTATATACATATTGATGCATGAGAATCTTGCATCTCACTTCGGAGGAAGATGTGATTTCTCAGTGATAAGGTGGACATCATTGATCTATCCTCACTCCAACGAACTGAACGAGTGATTTTTGTTCCATAACGTGTGAGTGTACTAAAAATTCTCAAACATTTGAGAGCTAAATAGCTCACTGCCTGCCACTAATGTGTCAAATGGACAATGGGATAGTTGGGTTCATTTGCACATGAGGGGGTTTTATAATGTTGAAACTGGCTGTCAGAGACCGATAATAGGACAGAATAATCTGATGTGGCTCTGCAGAGGAGGGAAACTTTGCTTTCAAGCCTACATTCAGCTGCAGCATTTCATCCCATTAAATGAGCAATATCTGTTATTAACAAGCAGATTCGGTGAAGCCTCTGCGAAGCAAAGCAACAGCTAGAGCCTGGATGTGCAGCCCCTCTGCCATAAACAGATCAAGAGAAAAGGAGAGGAGGCGGCAACGGAGACAAGAGGGGAGGCTGAGAGGGAGAGTGAGAGACAGTGAGCATTAGTGCTCGCCTTAGAATAAAAACAGGAGAGTGAGTACATATGTGAGAGCGGAGCGTGAGAGAGGAAGAGAGGGAGAAACAGGGAGGGGAAGACAGAGAGGGGAGGGCTACTCTCAGCATCATCTGACAGGAGAGAGGCTGATCTCCGACAGCAGGTGTTGGAGAAGAGAGAGCCTGAGCCAGACGCACGGAAGGAGAAACACATTTACCAACAACCAAGTTGTTGAGGAGAGAAAACTGAGCTGCCAGTGAGCCTGCAACACAGACAGGTAAGCATGGAGGGAGATGAGTGCGCTGCCTTTGTAGGGATAAACTGCTGAGGGATAGATGACTTGAAGTCAAGACGAGACTGAAAGATAAAGGATGTAACTGACAGAGGAGGTGCAGCTATAAAGAGTGCCTGATCTGTCCTGATCTCTTCATCCTACTGTGTACCACTCTAAACGGTGAACTTTCTCTCATCGGCCGCCTCCTCCTCTCTATCCTGTCTGCACAGGAAGTGGATGACTGGCATCTCAAGTAAATGAGTCTGCTTTCATTGTGCATTAGCCGCTGTACTTGATTAGATTAGTTGCTCTCTACTAAGTGGACCTGCAAAGCTGAGGGGTTTATGTGTACTCGCCTCGTTCGGTCTGTCCGTGTGTGACTGGGTCATTCAGCATCGCGTGCACCCATCCCTATGTGCTACTGGTGGAAGGAATGACGGAGCCCAGCAAGGCATTACTCTTCAAGAGAAAATGTCATCCAAATTATGTTTTTGCTCATTATTAATGAACCTCGGGGAACCGGGCGTAAGAATTTTCTAAAGAGTTCTGATGAAGAGTGAAACTTGAAGCTGTTTGAAAGACTGAATTAGAAAAGTGCATGCTGGCTTGTGAGCACTTGCACATAATTTGAGCTTCATCTTCCTGATAAATCATTGATTTTTGAGCAGAAGATGTGCCAGAACGTCTGTAAAGTTTGTGCGTTGCCAAAGCAATTCACTCATTTTGGAGTAACTCCAGGATCCGTCTTGATATTAACAGAGGAACCGGATGATAAAGATAACAGCCTCCCGTGGCGTTAACCCATACTTCTTTTCTTGGGGGGCGGGGGAGGGTTTCTCAGATCTTGTTTTTGTAAGTTTTATATGTTATTCTACGTGAAATATCGAAAATGTCACATGTGAAGGACATCTTTGTGCAGGCAAGAAAAAGAAAATATATCGTCCAACCTCCAGCAGTTGGTCTCGACATTAAAAGCTGATTATATTAGTACAATTCTATATTCTGCTTTGAAACCTGGGGTCCTGGCATTCATGTGGTTATGACTTTGCGGTGTACCACCCACACGAGTATTTCAGCAAACCGAGGCCCCCTCTCTCTGCCAACAGCTGTGTACGACCACTAAACTGCTCTGGAGTGGCTCAGTGAACACAGCAAATTGCCCCAAATCCCCTTATTCGGATCTGATCGAGCATCCTCCGGGTGCTCTCCGTTACGCCAGATCTACAGAGAGGCCCAGAGGATCTACTAGCAGCGATGCTGTTGCCATAAGCCCCCCCCGCCCCCTTGAAGTACAGTGAGCCTGATGATATTAGTTTCGTGGCTGATCCGTGAATAATTGCGGATCTGACTTCCTGTTATTAACGGGATTATAAAGGAGGGGGCAGAGCTTGATCATAGCGATACTACTATACAAGTTTGCTCTTTCGCTGGCTGCATAGATAACTCATAGCTCACTTGGACCAGCATTATCAATCAATGGATGGTACTTACGAACGCAGTAATAATAAAACGTTTTTGCTAAAGGTAATATGTCTGCTAAACCTTTTTTAATCGCCAAAGGTGCTCCACCATTAATAGACACTTGATGACATTTGGCTCGCCCTGTTCCTGCAGTGCTGATGGCTAAACTGAGAGAAACCGATGCATCAGTTGGTCAGATGTGTGCAGTGAGAGACTAGCTGGAGGTTAAGGCTACAGTATTTGTTAGAAGGGTCAAAGTGCATCACTAAAGACCGCTGAAGATGCTTTGGATGTGCGTTTAGATCAATGTTTTTTTCCCATTTTTTCCTTTGGTGAGCAACAGAGATGTTGTTAAACCATCGCGTGTGGTCACGTTTGACTTTCAGCTGCATGCGGTTGTTACTGTGTTGTCTATTTAGCTGCTAACTAACTCAGCCCAGTCCAGATTGATATGTATAGAGCCAATTTACAACAAATGGCTTCTAAAGGCCTTTTACAGAGAACATAAACAAATTCAGTGCCAGTCCAATTATGTCCAGTCCAATCCAATAATATCCATTGATACAGGCTGAAACAAAATGACTCAGGCAGATATAAATAAAAAGATAATAAGAAACTGAACTCTGTATGCATCTGCACTATAAACTCATTCTATAATAATAATAATAACTGCTTTTTCTTTGCTAAATTATGTCAACTTTCACTTTTTCATAATTACCTGCAGAATCTTAAAATGAAAATCTTTTTGGTGAAAAATGTAATATTTATTCTCCTTATGATAAAAATATTTCTCCCATTGTCATGTTTGGTTTGGTTTGGTCATGATTATGTTTTTCTTTTCTTTTCTTTTCTTTACAACATGCATTTTAAGCCCAAATAGATCTTGGCTATCCCTTATGGGACAGAGGGACAGTTTTAGTTCTCCCCCCAGATAATATATTACTGGATGCTTACTGTACTTAACCCGTACCACGTGAACGTATCTATTGGTTGACTGGTTATCTGTGGGCTCAGAGAGCATCCTCCTCCTACTCACTTGTAAGTTTTGAGTCCTGCTTGTGGAGCTCATCAGTATGTGAAGCCACTTCACGGGCTGCATCCTAATAGGACTGCAGAAATTCTTATCAAAGGTCATGACCCAGGAGTCCGTGGAGGCTTCTTGCTGGGAAACACACGATTATTTGCTGGATTTACTTTCTGAATGGCTCGTGTCGATTTTTAGAAATCTTCAGCTGCCGGGAGTGAACATGAAGTTAGGTAATTTTCTTGGAAGGTGTTGTAATCCAGTAAGCAATGCCCTTCAAAGTCCCTGACTGTAATTATTGTTCTCTTACTTTTCTTTTCTTTTCCTCACGGCCTCTGTGGTTTGCGTTATTGTCAGCATCTGTCCTGTTTTAAAAGATACAGTTTTGACAGATAATGCTGAAGTGAAACTTAGAGTCACAGAAATTTCAAAGTCACAGTGAATGTTTTCACCCTTTTTGATTTGTGATTATTGTAATCTTTTGTATGTCTTTGTGTGGACCCCAGGAAGAATAGTCTTCACATGGTGAAGACTAATGGGGATCCTTATCAAATAAACAAATAAATAAACAGAAAAGTAAACTGAAGGATTTCATTAGTATAATGACCAGTTTTAGGATTGGTTTGTATCAATATACGTCTCTTAATTATCTTCAATAATCAAGTTGGAAAAAGTCTTAATAGTTGGTGATTTTAATATTCATGTTGATGACAGCAATTCTTATGCAGGAAGGGAACTTTTAACACTAACTGAAACTTTTAATTTTGAGCAACATGTTTCTGGCTCCACCCACCAAAGAGGCCAAACTCTTGACTTAGTTTTTTCTCTTTTCATCATTGTTACCAACCTTTGTGTAGAAGATGTCCACATTAGTGATCATTGCTGTGTTTAATTTGACCTGTCCTTTGCTCCCAGACCTACGCCCTCTGAGATTAGGTCAAAGAGGCGCATCATCACTGAGGATACAGCAGTTCAGTTTGCTGCCTTGTTTGATTCTAAAGTGCTTGAGAAATGTCATGACGTGGATAGCCTCACTTATAGTTTTAACAGTCATTGTAAATCTATTTTGGATCAGATTTGTCCTGTTTAATTTAATTTAGTGATAAAGAAAACCCCATGTCCATGGATTAATGTTTGTATTCAGGACATGAAGCGTCTCTGTCGGAAAACTGAGACTCTATGGAAGTCTACCAAATTTGAGGTACCGGTACATAGATTGCATCTCAGGAACTGATGTTTTCTTTAAATGAAATGATAAAAAATGCCAGATCTGACTTCTTTCGTCAGATGATAGTTTTCAATAAGAAGAAGCCCCGAGTTGGGTTTGACACCATTAGTTCTCTTGTGTGTCCTGTTGCTCATTCTTCACCTGTTTCTTGCAAAGCTGATAGCAATGCATTTTTAAAGGATTTTATCAGAAACATCTGGGACATTGAGGCTAAACCCCCTCTCCCCTTGTCTTGTATTCCTGTTGTTGTTGTTGAGCCTGCACCCGAAAATTTGTCTCCTTTTAGTCCGTAACCCAAGCTGATATCTCAGCTTTGGTAACCAGAATGAAGCCCTCATCTGATGCTCTTCCCTATAAACTCTTTTTAAAAGTGTTGGATGCCATTGGCTCCTGGGTTACTAAGCTGGTAAATACCTCACTGTCTTCTGGTGTTTTCCCCAGCTCCTTTAAACACGCCTTTGTGGAACTACTTCTCAAAAAAACCTAGTCTGGATCCAATCGATCCAAGTAGTTTTAGGCCCATATCAAAGCTCCCATCCTGTCTAAAGTCTTAGAGAAAGTGGTTTCTGAACAATTAACTTCCTTTTTGGAGAAGTGTAACATCTTCAACCCTTTTCAGGCTGGTTTACATAAGTATCACTCTACAGAAAATGCCCTGCTCAAGGTATGTAGTGACATTATGATGTCTGCAGACTCTGGGAAATGCACTGTTCTGATCCTGTTGGATCTTTCCACGGCATTTGACACTGTCGATCATGAAATCTTGTTAACAAGACTGAGGGATTTGATTGGAATGTCTGGACCGGTTCTATCCTGGCTCATTTCCTATTTGTCAGGTAGAAGCTTTAGTGTTTCAGCAAACCAGTTCCTGTCTGACTCTGCTGATTTGCTGTGCGGAGTACCTCAGGGTTCTGTTTTGGGTCCACTTTTGTTTTAATTATATGTTACCCAGTTGGGTAAGAAAATCCAGGAGTTTGCTGATGTTTCATACCATTTATTTGAAGACGACATCCAGCTTTACTGTTCTTTTAAGACCTCTATGATTCAGAAATTGAATTCCTTGATGGAGTGCCTTGTACAGATAAAACAGTGGCTCAGAGTAAATTTTCTGCAGTTGAACTCAGATAAAACTGAAGTGCTGATGATTGGCCCTGATGATGTTATTCCAGCTATCAGCCAGTTTTTAGGTGATTTGCGTGTCTGTTTTAAGTCAAGCTTAAGAAATCTTGGTGTTGTCTTTGACAAAGACATGTCATTAGAACACCACTCCAAACAGCTGATGAGGAACTGTTTTTACCATTTAAGGAATATCTCTAAACTAAGAACAGTTGTTTCAAAAAATTATCTTGAGCTAATTATTCATGCTTTTGTGTCATCTCATTTGGACTACGGCAACAGTTTGTGTTAAGAACTGGCTCGTCTTCAGCAAGTCCAAAATTCTGCAGCATGACTGCTGACTTGCTCAAATAGAAAGGCTCACATCACAACAATTTTAAAAACTCTTCACTGGCTCCCCGTCTCTTTTTGTTTTAACTTTAAAATCTTGGTGCTGATATTCAGAGCTCTGCATGGTCAGGTCCGCTCCTACATCAAGGACCTACCATGCCCCTACACTCCATCCCAGAGGCTGAGATCATGTGACCAGAGCTCATGGTCCCTCGTACTCGCTTTAAGACGCGAGGAGATCGCTCCTTCCAGGCCGTCGCACCAAGGCTCTGGAAAGATCTCTCGCCGTCTCTACGTTCTCTGGACTCCATCCATGCTTTTAAGTGTGAACTTAAAACCCACCTGTTTCTCCAAGCTTTTAAACATCAGTAGTCAGAGGGTTGTTTTATGACCACCATGTTGATTTTATGTACTTTTTTCTCAAACATATTTTTATTGATTTTTCCCACAAAAATAGATGCACATATAAAGACATGGCAGAACTGTGAAATGCTCAGGCATCCAAGCCCCCATTTTAGCCCTCCCACCACCCCCCCACATACAACAACAAGTCAGGTTGCACAAAGGTAAATGCTGTGTAACAGTAGATGGTACATCATTCCTGGAGCAATAGAAAACAAAAACAGTAGCTGGAAGTCAGGTTTCAGTTCAAGGTGAATAATGAAGTGAGCAGCAGAAAATACATATGAAGGGAAGCAAACTTATCTCCAAACATACCCTAAATAATGTATTTAAAGAAGGAAACCATAATAATGTTAACTAAGGGGATTTAAGTAGGGATAGTGCCATTGGTCTGAAAATTGGTAAAGTGTTCTAAGAAAGGCCCCCACACCTTATGAAATTTGTCTTTCAAGTTATGGATGGAATAGTATATTTTTTCCAGATTTAGGCAGGACATAATATCCACTGTGTGGGTGGGCGGAGCAGCATCCTTCCACCTCAACAGAATTGCCCGTCTGGCAAGCAGGGAAGCAAATGACAGAGTTCGACGTTTAGCCTTGTACTTTTATTCTTTTATCGGTATTGTCTCGTTTTTATCATATTGTTTTATCCGTGTTATTATTGATGTTGTTTTATTTTTTGTGAAGCACCTTGTGACATTCCGTTGTCTGTGAAAGGTGCTATATAAATAAACTTTACTTACTTACCTACTCTCTGTTGGCCTAGTTCTTAAGAAAAAGCTTGCGGTAATATTCTTAGGCTTATTTGTTTTTGCAACTGCTGCTGATCTGGCCTTTGCGGAGATGTCCATTGGAGAAATGTTTTCTAATCAAAATTGTCTGCAACTTTGTCTCCTAACATACTGTACATTTTCATAATTGTAGCATAGATCCATTCAATTTAACTTCATCTTCGTCTTTTAGACGTCTTTCCAAAATGTAAGCTGCTTCACATGTGTGTAAGTTTCCTTCAATGGTCATTGGATATTGTTTGATGCATCATTTAGGAGATGAGGATCCAGGAAGGGTTATCTAATGAGTCTTAATGAATGTATTATTTGTCCAGATGCCCCTCTACAGCTGCGCAGAGCCCCATGAGCTGTACTCTGGGGTCTTTTAAATCTTCATCACATCTTAGGAACTCAAACCAGGACTTTCACAGTGTTTTACCATCTTTTGTCCTTTACCAAGGTATCTGGAGGTCATCGTTTTAAGTAAAAAATAGAGAAATCCGCCATTGGAAACCTTAATCTCCCTCTAAGATGCATATGTGAATAGAACCTGTGAGTTGGTTTCGTGCAGGAGTTTGAGTTTATAGGACTGTTTTTGATTGATTCATCAGGGTTAAGTTATGTTTCTAGGTGACTGCAGATCTGAAAAGGAAACAACCACAATGTGCAGATAAAAGGGCAAGGCACCAGCCATGTATTCGGCATAGACAAATACAGTGTTAGTAACCGCTATATGTGTAATTAGAAACAAGAAATATTGAACTCAGCTCAATACAAGCACATCATTAAACTTTAATCAACATGCATGAGCGAGGTGTGTTTTGTTTCGCAGAGGAGAGTTGTTGCTGTGATTTACCGCTTTGGTTTGCTCTTTTCACCTCGTGGATGCTCGTATCAATGAGACTGCTGATAGTAACACAAAATTGCAAGTTGGAAAGATAAATAAAAGTTTCACCTGGGATCATGACCAGGAAGCAGCCAGATAAGTCTTGTTAGGGGTCGTGGTTTATGATCTCAGACTATACTCCTCACGAAATATATAAATACTATGCAATACAAAACCTGAAATATATAATATTATTTTAGCTTCAATAAAACCAAACAACACTATCCTCATTTACATTGTTATTTTATAACGTCTGTTGCACGTGTTATGTGTCAAGCTTTCTATTTAAACAATTTAGAAATAAGTACGTCAAACTAGTTTGATTAAAAACATTTCAGTCATTTCAGTTAGATCCAAGTTGTTATAATCCAGTGCATTCCAAGTGATTAGAATTGATGTTGATAATACAACATGTATATTTGTAAATGAGTCATATAATACCAGTTCGTAAAAAGCAGCCTAACGGCAGTCCTGAGAATGTATGGGTTGGTAGGCATCAGCCAAACAGAAAGTATAGGAGCCAGTTTGAGATTGATGTTGCACAACGTTTGTATGTTTTGGGGTTCAATATTGGTTTTGGTGTTGACAGAACCATTTTGCTGGATGTTCTACATTAAAGTTACACATTCACCGCCAGGAGCTGCACCAGCACCGCTGTCAGCCCTTAATTAATAAGTTTCCTCAAAAAGCTGAGTTATGTGCCAAATTCTACCTACTGGACCCAAACTGGGAGAAGGTTCTGATCGTTAAAGGCTCTGTTTCCCATTCTACGATTGGAAACTAAGAACCGCATGTACAGTACGTCTGCAGTCAGAAGCGAGGACTTTAGAAGTGAAGGAAAGGATTATTTCCCCACACAGGAAGTCAATGAAGCTAAGATTGGAGAAATGTGGTACTCTCACGCCCGTCTACTGCTTTGACATTCAGACAGTTTACCAAACCCATTCTTGCGGGTAGACCAATATTCAGTGTGAACAAAAGAACACAAAGGCCCAATCCTTTATGATTTAAGAGGATGCGGCTGACAGGAGTCGAGGCTGCCTGACAACCTGCTTCATTTCCTACTGATCATGTTTTGTCTTTTGTCTAATAAAACTTTTAGGAATGGAACAAAAACACTTTTTCAGTTTTTTTTTTTCAATAATTCGGTGCCTCAGAAAGGTAGATCACTGTCAAAACAAATGTCCTCACTTGGCATTTGGAGTAAGCCAATTCTTTTAGGGGGAATGTGCAGTAAAACTGTTGACGCGAGGCAGTATTTAACGTCAGATTTTCAGTGTTCCAGCTGTGTACCAGAGAGAAATGTTCCCAGTTGCTGTAAGAAGGAATTGTCAGCCCCTTTTTCTAGTGTTTTACCTGAATTCAGTGGGGATCAAAGGCAACAAAGAATGACAGCATATGACGAGCAGACTTTCTAACCTCATTCCAGGTCAGGGCTCTGCTTACTCAGACTTACAGACGAGGCCGGCTCTACGCAGGGGCAAGAGGGTGCAGAGCCCCCTTAAATAAATATGTTGCCCCCTCAAATCAAAATTTTAGAAGTTGAGAAAACAAAAAAAAAAAAAAAAAAAAATGTTCTACTGTACATCTGTTGTGTTTTATAAATTTGTTTGAGAAGATTTTTATTATTATTCATAAGACTACCTTTCAGTTTTGTAAATATTGACTATAGTCTGTGAAGTCCTACTTTAGGTTAACATATATTTGAGAATTAGGCCATCCAGTTAAGATAAATGTTGTTGGTTGATAAAATCTGGATGAAGGATGTTTTATTTTATTTTATTTTATTCATTTATTTTATTTTTATTTTTCAGTTTCCCCCCCTGAGGGATTGCCACCTTATTGTGGTCAGGGGGTTTGCGTGCCTCAGGGACCTTAAGAGCTATACCAGCAGGAGCTTAGTCTTCAGGTGTGACACCCAAGTTGGACAGGTCTGAAGGTAGAGGCCTGAAGGTAGAGGCCAAAGTGCAATCCGCTTCTCCAGGTTGGGGTTGGACACATAGCAAAAGACCCATTTCAATGAAGAAAGCATCGTTACTATAAGCACAGAAAAAAAAAGTGGTGGAGCATGATGTGTACACATTATGCCCCCTTCACATTTCTGACTGCCCCCTCATATACGCATGCCTAGAACCGGCCCTGCTTACAGATCTGTAAAATAAGGAAAGCTCAGGTCCAGAACAATTGGCTGTGGTGCAGCTCTGCCACCTTAAGACAACTGTGTTTTGAGCCAGTTGATGGAACAAATGGAAGAGAGAAAAGTGAATACCCCCCCCCATCTCAACGAGAAATCAGATTGTGTTACTGTTTTGTTTCTTTTCGTCCTATGAGCCCGGTCTAGAGAGGCCCTCTGCAGGTTTGTGAACAGGGTGCGTTCACAGACAGGCTGCCGGCTCAGCAGAGTGTTGTGTGATACCAAGTGTGAAGTAATATTCTGCGACCAGAGTCCCAGTCAGACTGGTAATTCACTCCAGTCAGACTGGGTTGGAGGGGGGGGGGGGGGTATGGACAGGGAGTAAGGGTGGTGGGAAGCTGAGAGAGAGGGCAGGGGGTTAGAAGATGAAAGCTGAGAGTCCCTTTTTTCTTCTGCTTTTCGCTTTGTTCATCCTCGTTTTAACACTCTGTCCTCCTCCGTCCACTTCCCTTGATCGTTTTTTTTACTTCACAGCGTCGTCTTTAATTGCACTCTGCTCATCACCTCTAGCTATATAAACAGAAAGGTTTTTTTTTTTTCATTTTTTGCATTTCCTCTGAGTGAAAAAAAATGATTAAACCATGGGGGAATAATCGTGGCTCTTTCCTGGCAGTCGGGAGTCGGTGATCTGCTCTGGTGCCATGTGTCAGTCAGTGTTGCGGAGAACTCAATGCAAGGCTTTTAGTAATTTCTCTCCCTCTCTCTCCCCCTTTGTTCTCACCTCTCCGACCCCTCTGACTCACAGGAAACAAGATGGAAGGATTCCTCGCATCTCTGATGAAGTAGAGCTCTCACTCGCGCATTCCCGCCCTCCGTTTCCTCTCCCCTCTCGTTCAAAGGTAAAACATGAATTTGACCTGCCGCCGCTGCTCACTTCTCTAATCAGGTTTCCATTTGCATTCGGGGCTGGTGCCAAGAATCTGACTGGGTAATGTGACACGAAGGACTTCGATGTGCCTTGAAAAAGGAAAAAAGAATCAATTAACAACGAGCTTTTAAAATCTCCACATACGCTTTGGGATTATTAAGATCAATAATAGCTCCCCCTCCCTTTCCGTCCACACAGCTCTCTGTTTGAAGCCTCCTCATCATGAGAGCATGAGCATATGCCCATTTCATAAATTATTGAAAAGAAAAAAAAATGTGCCCTCGTATTCCACTACCCTGGGCGAGTCTTTTGTTCCAACCATTCATGCCCCGTTCTCTGCCGAGACTAATGTGCTCTATTCTGTGCTTATCTGATTTTTAAAGTCTCCTATCTGGAGTAACTCCCTTGATTCATACCGTGCTTAATAGACTTTTTGTCCAATGATGCAGAATCATATTTAAGCAAGACTAGTAATGCCACAGTAGCCCAAGTTTTCAGTTTTGCAAAGAAAAACCTGTAATGGAAACTCCTATGATTATAAAAAAACTAATACTTTAGGTATCACAAAAACCTCTGTATGCTTTCATGAGGTGGTTTTTCAGATGTGTTGTAATCCAGTTCATCACAAAAGTGAAATGGAGACACTTTTTCATGTGTGCATGTTTGCATGCATCCGGCATTACTGGACGTGCCAGTCGATTTAAAGTCATCAATATCTTGTCACCAGCTGTTTTTGGCCTCATTAATATGATGTAGTTGTACCATAACCCTACTGGATCATTATGTATTGCTGCATTACGTGAGGGCTTTGCCTCTAGATAATCATTCGAATGATCTTCTTCTGTTGACTATTTTTCTCTAGAGTGGTAGCGGCAGGTAAGATTATTGTCAAGGAACTACAAAACAGACCCAAAGCAGACTCAGCGATATTTCACCAGAAGGCTTTATTGAGTTGTAGTCAGGGAAGCGGGAAAGGGCCAACGAGGGAACGGCAGAGCTGAAGCAGAGGGCAGATGGGATGGCTGAAGGCAAGTGATGTGGCTGGCTGGAGAGTAGTGGTTGAGCAGGCAGGCCTTTTTCTGGCAGGCGGCTGTGATGTGGTCCTCAACACAAGGAAACAGTGAGGGACAAAAATAACAGGTCCAAAGATTGATCTGTAACCAGGTCTGAACATAACGACCACAGTAGCTGAAAAACAACGATCTGGCGAAGGCTAGATGTAAGAACTGGGGTAGATATTCTGCTTGAGCTGAAGAGTGGATTCATTGCAGGTGCGTCAGGTTGGTAGCTGGCGATTAGGGGAATGGAACTCCATCTCTTCCCCTTCATGAAGCTGAAGCAGATTACTTTCATCAGGAAGTAAACCTCCAAAAAAGGCTTTTTTGTTGATGTCCATGAACAATGACACATCCTTTTATTGATGAGGAGGCTGCACAAGTTACAATAGAGTACCAGTTCCACCAGGAAAATATATCCAGACTCCAGAAATACTGTTTCACATACCTGAAGGTTTTTAGTTGGCATGTTTTTCTGCCCAGTCACTTGGCCTACATGTTACATTGATCACCAAATCATGGCCATCATGGCCTTGCTGGTCATGGTCGAAATGTCTTCTTGTTAGGCTTTACTTTTCTAGTCTTGTGTTTTTCTTGGTTCTTCTGGTTTGCTCTTGTGTTTATGACTTGTTTCCTCTTTTATTTTGAAAGTCTGGTTCCAGGTGCGCTTCGTCCACAGGCTATGGATTGTCTTGGCTTTCCCTTCCACCCTGTTTTTCTGTCCGGCTCTGCAATGCTTCACAGTCTGTGTTTTACTTGCGTTTTTTTTTTTTTTTTGTAAACGAGGTCTTCAGTTATTATTTTTGGGTCTCTGCCTGTGCAACGTGTTTTGTTTTATTAAAAAGGACTTTTGTTGGATCCGCTGCAGCCTCATTCTCCTAAATTTGGATCTTCCCCACCACAAACTTTGTGATAATATCCTCTTACATCTGACCGCATACTTCTTCATACTTCTGCTTCTTTTTTTATCATTATATAAATGTATTTTATAAGTATTTCTGAGCAAGTACCCTATGTGATGTAGAAGTTGATGTTATTAATGATTTTTCATGGAGAATTGCAGCTGCATAATATACCTTAATTCCAACACTTGTCACTCGTTTCTAAATGGTTAGTAACACCTCACAGTTTGTTCTCCCACACCAACTCTAATTTCTACCCTGCTGCAGCCATGTTACATCTCTGCAAGAAGATGTCCTCAAATGGACTGCATGATTGTAATAAAAGCTCTAAACATGGGACTGGAGCTCCGTTGATGACGAATTAACACTGAACTAACTCTAAACTAGGGATATGAGGCTCGAAACCACCATTTCAGATATCTCTCTTTGGCTTTGAAACACAGCTCCGATGCCTGCTTCAAAACACCTGTGTCACATGACCGTGGTTTCACTGATTCCAGGTTGGGCGGGTTTTAAAAGGTGGGGCACTCTCATGCGAAACAAAACATCAGCCAAACACACATCCAGAAGCCACAATACTTTACCGTGTTGAAAACGCAAGTTACATTTCTGTTGTGAGACGGGAGAGGGAAGCTGATGGCAAGACTGATAGCCATTTTGGCAGTGACAGATTAGGGATTTCTTCATCTTAGACAAGTAAATACTACTACTACTACTAGTGATGGTGAGTTATTAATATGACAAACTGTACTGTTAGCGAGAGCAAGTGATACTGACTAGGAGTGGGCTGCCATTTTTATGGCACCCAGGGAGTAATGAGGGTTAAGTGGTTCATCTCGGTTGCCATCCCGGGGGTTTGAACCCGGGTCCTCCAGATCACTAGACTACCACTTCCCCATACCAATTTTGTGTACTAATATTTTTGTATCCCTGCAGTTAATCTTCCCTGCCAGGGAATATTTTTCCAAAGCTTTTGTGGTTTCTTGTGAAAATAGCTAAACAACAGAATACTAAATAGTTGCCTTCATGCTGTATCCACTCAAGAATATGCTTGTAACCCACAAAATGGATCAAGCACCGCGTCGTCTCGCCATCACAGCGTCCTGCTAACTGAGCCCCTTCAAAGATGTCATGTCGCACATGAAACCAATTCAAGCTATAAATATACAACTTACATATGCATCAACCCTGCATTAAACTCCAGCGGTGAACATACTGCACAATTACTTTAATCACTGTAAAACGTCTCAGTGTTCAGAAAAACACATGATTTGAATTATATTCATACAGTCAGCAACAGGTAAATTAAGTTGTGGAAATCGCTGTTTGTCGTTTTATGAAACACATGAACAAGAAGTCCAGTAGATGTCACTGCAGAAAGGAGTTTCAAATGTTTTTAAAGCTTCGAAACGATTGTCTGGAACGTTTCAGTGTTTCAGAAAGCCCGGCTTTGCTCGCCACTACTCGTTAACCTCCGGTTTTTATAACTGAGTTTCTCATCCGAGGGTTTGACGACTTGAGTTATTTAACTTTTAACTGGCTTCCCTTCCCGTGGGCCGCGGTACACCACTGTAGATAAAGAGCGTGAGGCAGATTAATGATGCCCGGCGGCTGCGTTACTCATGCTCGCTCTGAAGTGCTCCCCCTGAACTTTTGCCCCGCATCTCTACTCTGCAGCTGAGCCAGAACCAAACAGCGTCACGGCGATTACCTGCAGGTTGACCCTCTCACCCCTCCGCCACGTGACAGTTTTATGTAACCTCAGTAGTCCAGAATAGCCGAGTCAAACGCAGCCTCTAAAGCGGGTGTCAAGCATTTTCATGACCACTGTAGTAAAAGATCTTGCGGAACGGGCGTTGATGATACAACAGCGGACCTCTGGGACTGTTTCCTTGGATGAGAAATAGAGCCATGATAAATAATGCTATTTACTCCTATTAAATGCCAAAACATCTACTGAGGATGGAGATACAGGTTTTTCCCATCAAATTTCACACACAGAGCAAAGGTTAAAGGATAAGGTTAACGATTAAATAAATAAATCCAAAAGAAGACCAATCCAATTATGAGCTGATCTTTAAAAGGAGCAACATCACAGATTGCAGTATTCATGTAACATTATGGTGCACATCCTGAAAGGGTGGCGGGATATGTGAGGAGTATTTGCAGTACTTTTGCAGTGGTAGTGAGAATTACACCACAGTGAAGATCTGGACGGATGTGAAGCGGACGTTAACAGGGTGGAGTTGATTGCGTCAAAAGGGCATTGCGATGGCAGCTGACGGGAACAGCTTTAAAGTTCTACTCGAGGGTGGAAGTATGAATGCACGGACAGAAAAAAATAAATCTGAATAAATATGCATGCATGAAGCTTCCTGGAAAGAAAAATAAAATTAAAAAACCATAACTTCAAACACTTTCTCTAATATGATTAACACAAGCGCTGTGGTTTGGTTTAAGTCATCAGTTTCACCCGCTGTGCCTGAGCATGCCGCAGTACTTACTAATATGTTCACTGGCTGGAGTTGAAAGAAGCTAATAGAGGAAAAAACAAAGTTGCTTTTTCTTTTTCTTTTCCAAGGCATTGCTAAACAATATTAATACTGCACCCCAACCCCAGCCTCTACAGCGGGAGGTCAGTATTTGGCATCACCGATGGCTGACTCCAGCAAAATAGTTGCACTAAAATAGAGTTACCAGCCCTTACCCTCTTTCCATCTGTGCCTTTTAATTCCCCCCTGGTTTCCTCTCTTTTTTTGGCTCTTCTTATCTTTCAAATGTTACCCGCAGGTGAAAGGCCTGTGATGCCCCCGCTGCGCTCGCTCTCATTGGCAGGCTGTCGCGGTGCCTGACAGAAGAATGTGTGTCCTCTGTCGCAGGCTTATCGGACAAATATAGATCTGCAGCAGTTGTTCTTGACTTAATCATGGCGTTGGAGACACAGCTGTTGTTTCTGACATGCACTGGAAATACCGAGTGGACAGAATTACACATTAAACATCCACATATTTGACGTTGGATTATCACTGTCTTTATTTTAATGTGCCTTTGTGTTTTGCCTTTGTTGTCAAGGTTTTCCTTATTTTTAGATTTTCTTTGTATCAAGTGAGTGCATCCACGATGCAATTCATATGCAAAGCAGTGAGTTTGATAGAGCTGTAATCTTTTAGTTTGCATGTGCCATAATGAAGTGTGTGTGTCTGTAGTGACAGGAGGTTGTAATTGTTACAGTACAATTACTCACCGGGTGGTTGGTTTAGCACGCTATGGCTGTAAAACCCACAGATGAAGATGCCTTGTGCTGCGGTTTTGTCATTGCGCCAGCCTCCCTGACGCCTAATAGGACTGGAATCGGTACGGAAAAATGAGTGAAAGTTTGAGAAAAGAGAACCTGTAAAGGCTTACTGTCTTCTTCTTTTTTTCTTCAGCGATCACATTCATCACAGACACGTGGACAGAGCTTTGACAATGATATGTCTTTGAGGCTTACTGTTAGCTTACCTTTGGGATCAGTTTTTAAAGTGGCACCGCCATCGCTGAGAGAGCTGAGGTTGTAAAGCCCTTTTGAAGCAATCTTACATTGCCTCAAATAATGTACCTCTGGATTCTGTCACGATTACCTCGTCTGAGATTGAAAGCAATCTGACAGGGTGTTGCGAAGGTACATACTGAGATTTTATGGATCAAGGCTACAACCCCTGACTGCCCATCGCGTGCAGTTTCCTCGTGTCTCACACAGCAAAACTAACGTCGTAAAAACAATGTTCCTGCAAACCAAAGCAAAGATGCTGCCACAAACTGATCTCATGTTGGTCATCCTGGGAAAGTGCACAGATATCATTGTGTTCCCACTTCTAAAGCCCCCCCTCTTTTGTCTTTATTTGTTCTTGCATTAGCTCCTGCTGCAAGTGTGAAAATCCCACATGTCGGAAATCAATTCTGCTGTGAAGAAAGCTTAGAATTAAGCCATCTATAGTTCTGTGTTTTCACAACAGTGTGATGAAACCACTGTGCTCCGTGACTCGCTGCCTGGATTGGTCGAGTCCGACGGTAATAGCAGGATATTAATGGATTCAAAAGCTGCACGCTAAAGGTTTTGTCTTTCAACGGCAGCGGTAATAAAAATGGACTCCACGCATAAATGCCCAGAAGATGTTAATCAAATTGCAACTCTCTTTTCTTTTTTGCTGGAGCGACTGGAGATCTGCCTCAGCATACAGAGCGTTCCGCCTCGGCTCTGCAGACCTCGCCCTCGGCGGTATTCAATCGGCCCGTCCGCGGTGCAGGTGGGGGGCGGAAAGGGTCGCTCGTGAAAACTATATTTGTGTCCTCCAGGTCCCAGGGGTCACAGCCAGGTCAGGGGGCAGTCTGGGCAGCCAGATCAGATGAACGCACGGCAGTTTTTCTCTGTCTGAAAAGCAAGGCTTTCGATGCACATTGATTGTCTCCCTTTTGAAGTTTCGGCTGCCATTTAACAAAGGCTTCGCCTTTGAGGCTGCGGCTAACCCACGGATCCCAAATGAAGAGATGAGGCATGAGTAGGCGTGGGGATGCATATCACTCTTAGTTTGCCTGTGGAATTTCAAAATGGGCCCTAGTTGTGAAAACTTAATGAACAACTGGAAAACCGGACTCAAAACTTTATTGCTCGGTCGGGGAGGTTCTGGACTGTCTGGAATATGAATATTAATTACCTCCTTATTTATTCAAGCACATACAGTTTTGTGCTTTAATTGATCCGTGAATCATTTGAACATTAAGCTATTTACTTCTCTGGTTCTTTTCTTGTGCATGCAGATACGCACGAAGACGATAACAGCTTGTGGAAAAACAACAGTTATCCATCTTTCAGCCTCTGAGGCATACGAACTAAACCGTGATAGTGTGTTTGTGTTGTCTCAATAAGCCCAGGAGACAAAACGTGAGCAGATTAAAAGCCTGAAGGCCACGAAGTCTGATCGCCCAGCTGAGTCTTCGGCGTCTCGTTCCACTTGCTTCCTGTTTGTCTTCGTGTTTTTCACCATGAACTGCAGTCACCAAAATGAAGGACAAGCGCACAAAAGCATGTTGACTGTCCAAATATCTCACACTGAGATGTCGCGCTTCACAACCCAAACATTGGCACTGCTGGTTTTGTGTGACTCCAGTACTTACCGCCCCACACTCAGTAACACCTGATTCTTTATGTCATTTCTTTTCAGCTAGCGGAGTCGCCGAGGTGGCTAAGTGCTTTAGTGGCAACCCACTCCTGGTGCAGAATCCTTCCACTGAATGCCACCACTTGTGCAGATTTTATTCAAAGTAACCACTTTGTCTTGTGCAAACCCCTCATCAGTGTTCCTCGAGGGAGATCGATGAAGACCGTTGGCCGTGTTTATCTGCCGCTGCGAAATGAAAAATGCTGAACATACAGTTGGAGCTGAATTTATTCTCTTGAATGATTTTCCCTTTTAGAACTAGGTCAGTGCTGTTAGCTGATGTTGGAAGGGCGTCTGATGGATAGGTCTACAGAGAGCAAGGCTGTGCTTTAAGAGAACAACAGCCCCCGCTTTCATCCCACAGCGCTTCCCTTTTCATCTCACCTTTCCCGATTTCATCAACAACTTCCTCACACGCTCTCATGTCAAGCTCATTCTGAAATATGCAGAGATGACGTTTACCAGGTACCTCACTTCTCCATCATCATGCTAGCGTGGTATTTGCTGATGCAGGAAATTTAGCTTCATGTTTTTCTCACATGGTGTATGTCCCCAGGGGTGACGTTCATTCATTCATTCATTCATTCATTCGTTCATTCATTCATTCATTTGTTCATTCGTTCATTCATTCATGCATTCATTCATGCATTTATTCATTCATGCATGCATTCATTCATTCATTCATTCATTCATTCATTCGTTCATTCATTCATTCATTCATTCATTCATTCATTCATTCATTCATTCGTTCATTCATTCATTCATTCATTCATTCATTCATTTTCTTTGTACACACTGACATGTGCATTTCCACGCATTGCATGTTTTATTTTCTCTTGAATACTTTATGGTGCAAGAGAATTGATTAAAAAACATCTGAGCGAGTCCTTGTGCAAAGAAATGGAAACATATCGATGTAAATGCTACCCGCTCCACATATTTGGTACATTTCTTATCGTTAATCATCTGAGCAAAGGAAATGCCCCCTCCGATATGTTTTCAGCAAAAAGCAAACAGTATTTTTATGAGGGAGAAGAGACGTGAGAGGTAAAGATGACAGCAAAGAGGAACAGAATTATCACAAAGCATAACATATGAAAAGGAGAACTAAACAGTTTTCTTTTTTTCATTTTCCTGTTTCTTTAGCGCGCACATGCACATCTCTGTGAGTGCATTAAAAATAGAGAAGACTGTTTCACAGAGTATAGTGGGAGCGGAAGTACATTGTTCCTCCTTCATCCTTTTTCCCACAAAGCAGCTGTGTGTCACCAGGAGGGTGGTGGCAGACTTTCTTTCTTTTTTAGGGGGGTGGGGTTGAAAAGAGGAAGGAAGAGGATATGATATCCTCACATTACAGCACATGCTCTCACTAACACAGATGTATGTGTTGTGATGGACAGCTCTTGTGCGTCGCTGCCTGCGTGACTGTGAGAGTCAAATGTCACTGTCAGTCTCGTCCTCCTCCGTGCGGCTGACGGTCACGCCAACACCGTGAGTCTCGTCATCTCGCCTGCACTTGTTCTCGGGGGAAAGATGGCCGAGCTCAGGATGGCCAAGAGTCCCTTGTTGGACGGACTTCTCAACAGTCCCGCCACGAAGCCGTTTCTATTGAGACGATGCTTCAGTGACGTGAGTATTTTTTCCATTTGCCGTCGGGGAGAGTTTGCTGTGGCTCTGGTTACTGTTGCTCCTGAGTTCTTTAGGTATCTCAGAGGACCATGCATGTTATGTGTAACAGGCAAATAAAATGCTCTGCTGGTCCGATTTTGGAGGAAGAATGAGATTTGTATCTTTTAATTTTATGATAACATGTAAAACACATTTTGCTAATTCTGTTGGGGGGGGGGGGGCTTGTGATTACACAATCTGTAAGAGCTGTAAGCGCCTGCACAGTCCAGGACTGCACTCTCAAAGAAGATTCAGCACTAATATGGTTAGTGTGGAGTTTGTCTCGTTAAATTTGATCAGAGTAAAGAACAATGTTTGTTTTAAAGTCAGAGGAGCCGCTTTTCCCTAAATACCATGCCGTGCTGTTTATTTCCACAATGCAACAGTACACGGCTGCATCCCTGGCAGTACTAGGGTCAAATATGTGTCATTTTATTTGTTTGTTTTGTGGTTGGTAACAGGCATCCGTATTAGTCTAAAGTGGATCAAAGTGCTACTATTAATGCTTTACAGATTTCTCCCCTGACCTAGAGGATTGAAAATCTTTTTTCTTTTTCCTTTTTTTTCTTGTACATGCATATGTGAACATGTTGATGTGCACATGTGTGCTTCGCAGCGTTTTGGAAGGCCTGCGAGGCCTTCAGTAGATTTGAGCTGTCATGTGGAAACATCAGCCTGGCACTGCAGTCTGCTTGTGTTACATGGTAAACTGAAGACGCACGCTACAGCAGGCTGTTGTTAGGGCTGCTGATGTGCTCCATCACAGGTCGGAGCTGCTTAAAATCCTCCATGTGGCCTCGGTATAGATGAAAGGTGCATGCCTCCGGGTATTTTTGTAGCTTTCCGCTAATTGGACAAAACACTGAGCAAAACTCTTAAGCTCTGCAGTAGCGAGTGACTGTAGTGTAACTGCAATTACATAGCTGGCTTGAAGACTCGCTGTGTCACGAGCTGCACACCAGCTGGTACATGTTGATTTAAACGGCAACATTGTGCCACTGTTAACATGAAACCTAGCTGTCAGACAGTCTGTGTCAACTCACTTTTATTTCCTCTCAGAAGCAATCTGAATTTGATTGCTGTGTGAAAGGTGCCTTAGTCACACAATGTGAAGGCAAGCCTTGAGCTAACAAAAACTGTGTCTTCTAGCTAATTTGGCTGTTATGTAGTTACACGATCTGTTGGCTTTAGCAACAAGGAACACCTTTGAGGTTTGACGATTGTTTCCCCAAAAGAGTTATTTGTTCTCACAGTGTTTGTCTTGAACCTTGTAGGAGGAACACTTTCAAAGGTGATCCTGGCATATAAATGGAGCCTCAGTGAGACTGGTAGCAAGTAGCAAGGGGGTGTGTGATGGGAAGCAGCACAAAGGGGAAGTTATTTAGGGGTAGAAGAAAGTCCAAATGTCTGAAGAATGCCTGCAGAGCTAAAGTAAGAGGGAGGACTGTGTGGAAATGATATTATCACAGCTATGCAGATTATCAAACCTCTGTCCCCCTTTCGGGTGTGTGTCACCTCTCTCCTCCAGACCTCGGACCTGTTTGCCATGATCGAGAGGATACAGGTACTGTAAGTGGCCTCCTGGCTCCGCTATTTGAACTCACTGCTCGACTTGCCTGATCTTCCTCTCACCGACTTTAACCCAGCTGCATTAGCAGAATGTCCCTCACTTCAGACAGCAGATTTCTATCACTTCTGTTTCGAAACTCCAGTCTGTTCGCTTTGCAACATCAGAGCAACACTTGTCCGCGTGCATCCACATATACAGTATACCTTCTCTTTTCATATCTGCAGCTTCGAGCGGACTGCAGAAACTCAGAAAACCCATCCGAATGTGCTGAACAGAGCTTTTGTGTTCTCTCTTCACAACTGGGTAGTTTTGTCAGGGTCATCAGATGTGTCAAATTATGTGTTTTTCATGATGTCTCCTGGACTCTATATATTTAGCTTGTTTTTTTTTTGTTTGTTTTTTATGTCAGAGCTGCAGCTATTTTTTAGCTGCTTTTTTCATTTGCCTTTGAATATGTAGTCGTAATCTGGCAAAGATATTTTTATTGGTATATGTACCATCCTAAGTGGTCAAATACTGCATCAAGCTGATAAATCAGCATTACCTTGAAAATGGAGGTATTAAAAAAGTCCTTACGCACTATTTAGACTATCATGATAAATCTGAGTGTGTTCAGAATGTTAAGAGGTACAAAAACGTAGCTTAGGTTTTCAGATCTGATGGAAATTGAAGCAATATAGATAATAAAATAAAACCCCAAGTGAATTTACATGATTTACTTCTGCGAGGATGCATATCACCAAAGCATTTATTTTTAAACTCGATATTTAAAGCCTTTCCCTGCAAACGTCTCCAAAATGAACCCTCGTCTTCATTGTCAGTTGCTAAGCACCCAAGCAATACAAGCACGACACACAATGTGAGAATATTACGTCTCAAGAAGTGATGCGTATATTCTAAACGTTGCGAGAGAATAATGAAAGCATTTGAACCGTTTGCAGCGAATGCATTCAGTGAAACATTTCCCATTTCCTTTCCATTTATCTTCCTTAGCCACCAATGTGCATCAAATGTGATACATTTCAGACTTTGCTGCGGGGCATTCTGCACAGAGGCCGCCGCTGATTTAAAATGTTTAGTTAGTCATCTCTCATTGGGAACTGTCGGTCGTTATGAGTCAGCAGATTAAAATTAAACACAATGTCTGGAAAAATCGTCTTTTTTTTTTGCACTGAATGGACCCTCAAGAAGAATTCTGGGTAGTTATCTGCATTGGAGCTCGTTGGAAGCTTTGCCCGTGTTCTCACAGGCCTCTGCTTAGCTTTTTTTTATTTTTATTACCCACTACAGTGTCTAAAATATTGCTCCTTTGTGCTTCCTCTTTCTGTGGCCCATCTGGTGATTGAGCTTGCATACGTAAACAGAATTGCTATGAAGTATGCTGCCGCGCAATAAATTTCATTGCTCGCGACTATCAACAGTGTCTCTGAGTACGCCGTTATGAAGCTCTGAACAGGCTGTGTACACATTTCCCCTTTTTTATCATCTCTGCCTTGTCATTTCTCTCTGTTTTCCCCTCGACAGGGTTGCAGAATGGATGAGCAAAGATGCCCGCTCCCTCCTCCCCTCAAAGTGAGTCGCAGGTCCTCTCAACTCCTCGTAGAACATGGTCCGGTAAAGCACCCGGCCTGGCCGGGCTATAAACCTCTCCTCATCAGCTTTCAGGCCGGCTTTATTGGCCCTGAGTTACGAGCTCGGGAGGGACTGGGACTTCAGAGTCCCCTGCTGTCCCGTTACCCAGGCAGGTTACGGCGGTCACTCGTGCGGGTCGGGAGCCGGCCGGCGTCAGCAAGAGGTCTGAGCTCCGGGCCAGAGAGAGTGTAAACAGCACCCGCCACCCTGGGTGTCAAAATATTGCGTGAAGCTTGTTTCCAATTAACCTGCCACAGTCGGGTGCCAGCGCTGCACACTGAGGCCTCGCTCGTGGAATGTGCTGCGGCACATTTCAGGTGTTAGATGGAGTCGAGGTCGGGGCCACGTAGCCAGCAGTCAAGGTGTGCTCGGCTTTGTGCTCAGCGGGACAGGGTCATCTTGAAACTGGAAAAGATATTCTTGATAATGCTTCCAGAAAGCTAGGATTATAATCCCAGGCCCACAGTAAAGATTTCAGCTCAGCATTCTTAGTAAGATCACGTGGTATGGTCAGTACTCGAGTTGTAAAAAAAAATCAGGGGGGATGGTGGATTTTATCATATGGGGACAGATAATTTGTGCTGATTAAAAATAATATAATATATTACAAATAATAGCACTGACCAAAACACCTGCAGAAATACTGCAGGAATGACATAGCAGCAGTTAAATGCAGCCTTCTGTAAGCTTTAAATATCCACTGGGCTTACATCAAATACATCAAAACACAACAATAAAAAACAGTTTTCTGAACTTATCAATATGACTCTGTCCTTCACAAGATAAGTAAAATGGATCACTGCAAAAACTCAAAATCTTAACAAGAATATTTGTCTTATTTCTAGTTAAAATGTCTCATTTTAGTAAAAAAAAATCTCATTACACTTAAAACAAGACTCATCACTGGAAAAAACAACAGTTTTCACCTGTTTCAAGTAGATTTTCACTTAAAATAAGTAGAAAAATCTGCACGTGGAACAAGATTTTATTGCTTGTAATGAGAAGATAAATCTTGTCCCACTGGCAGATTTTTCTACTTATTTCAAGTGAAAATTTACTTGAAACAAGTGAAAATTGTCAAATAAGTTATTTTTCTGGTGATGACTCTAAATGTTGAAAGAGCAGTAAAACCACATTCATTGATGAAATTACATAAGGGATGGAAAGGGGGGATGATTTTGACTGTTTTTATTTCAGGGGGGATGCCATCCCCCCTCATCCCCCCTCAACTCGAGTGCTGGGTATGGTGTTGTTTCTGTTTCATTTTAAGGAAAACTTGATTACTTTTAGTACTTTGTGTCTAGCCCTTGGACATCTTGGCAGAGAAAAAATGAAAGTCATGACTGAAGAGAAAACAAAAAGAGACCAAACTCAAGTACATTTGGACAGCATCCTAAAAGCAACATAACCTTTCTGTCTGTAGGAGACAAAACAAATTACAAATTCAGTCAAAGTTGCCACTTTAATTAAGTCTGAGGCTCCCACCGTCCTTACACTCAACTATCCACATGCTGACACCATCTCCTGCATGTCAACATGAATTACAGCATGTCACGTTTGAGCAGTGCAACAAAACAAATGTCACCGGACGGGAAAAGATAATATTTGATATAAAATATTTGTTATTATAAACTGGCCGGTGATGGGAATGAAATGCACTCACTGGCAGTAACCAGGGACAAGTTATTCAAGTCCGCCTCAGTTCTCTATGGGAGGTTTTTGCACCTAGTCAGTAGAGGTTAGAAAATAAGGGATGTTAAATTTTGCTTAATAAACTTGCAAGTTACAATGGCTTCTCAAGCATTGCGTAAGTGCAACAGGGCTCAGAAAGTTGTCACTTGCTTGCAAAGTCTTTGTCCTTTTAGGAAACTACCACGTGAGAGTGCAATGTAAAAGCCCCCCCCAACTCAAAAAAGTGCACAGCAGGATGTATTTGATATTCTGTCAAAATGTCCGTGCAATTTTTTTAATTGTCCCTTAAAAAAGGCAAAACTGAAAGTGTGAGTGGAGGCAGCTGTGTGTCACTTTGACTCACACTCGTTTCTCTGCCTGCAGACAGAAGAAGACTACATCCCTTATCCCAGCGTTCATGAGGTACACGCGCAGACCGTCGTTATGGAAACACATAATGTCCCCTCAGAACAAATAAATCACATGCAACATGCTGTATATTTGACCTCCGCTGCTCTTCGCTGTCAGGTTCTCGGTCGCACAAGTCCTTTTCCACTCATCCTGCTGCCCCAGTTTGGAGGATACTGGATCGAAGGCACCAATCATGAACCGAAAGACCCGCCGGAGGCAGATGAAACTCCCTGTCCTACCTCTCACATCAAACTGGAGACGAACAGCACCGCCAAGATCTACAGGAAGCAATTCATGGGCAAGGTGGGAGTGCTGGAAGGAGTCTGGGTTGTTTTATTTTGTGTATCGTAGTTTAAATAGTTAAATAGTTTAAATCTACTCTAGTCCATTTATTCTTGTATTATTTTTTGTTTTATTCATAAGAGTCTTGACAGAACCTCCTTAGATCACACAGTGTTTAAATATGAATGTATGATATAATAACTGAAGTAAAACACGTAAACTTTTCCTGAATAGAGGACTGTGGTTGTTTTTTACCCTCTCTATTGCTCATTTATTATCAAGTCATCCACTGTCAGTTGTTGCAAAAGCAGTCACACCAACTTTAACTTTTCCTCCACTCATCTGCCCGCAGGAACACTTTAATTATTACACAATGGATGTCGCCCTGGGCCACTTGGTCTTTTCAGTGAAGTATGATGTCATTGGAGATCAGGAGCATCTGCGCTTGATGCTACGGTACAGTTTCTTGCTGTTCTCTCTTTTTATCTCTGACTTCTTTTCTCTAATAATGATGCTCTCCCCCTGCTTGCTTCTCCCTCTGTAGTCGCAGCCTGTACTCTTTTGAAAAACCCAGTGCAACATTTATTTCATGTTCAACTTTTTGCTGCAAATTTGCAAGTTTTTGTGCATGCTTGGAAACCGATATCCATTATACTTTTCTTTTTATGTTATGCATGAAAAAAACAGGAAGATTTTTTCTCAGTTCCGTCACGTTGTCTTTGTGTAATGTAACAATTTAGTACTAATGACACACGGGGTTGTGGGACGAGGGCCTTTGGTGTTACAAGGCGCCCTTATATGTCTGTAGTTAGTTTTTCCCGTCAAACACATTTAGGATAATGAGGAACTCATTGCTTCTGGTGTTGTTATTATTAACCATCTAACTCCTTATTAAACATTTAAACGGATTCAATTAATGATGCCATCACAGATTGGGAAACTTTGCCCGGAAACACAGAAGCATGTGTTGGACATTAATGAGCATTGCATAAGACTCAACTTCACTTTGCGTGGTGCAGTGAAAATATCCTTGCCTCTCAGTTTAAACTGTGACTTTATTCAGAGGTGCCAAAAACTACTCGGTATAGTCATCACGCAATTCATCTGGTTTTGGTCCCAAGTGCAATGCCTCCTACCCACCATCGCCTGAAGCCCCACTTCTTCACATTCAGCTAAAGACAGACGGGGAGAGCGGCAGAGCTCGGCCCACAGCATAACCTGTGAATTAATTTTAGCACCTGAGAGACTCCTCTTCAGATTTTAATAAGTGGGCTCCCTCTTTGTAATGTATCTTCAGAGTGGATGAGTGTGAAATGAGGTAACAGCCGCTAGGCCCACAACATTTTTCACATAGTGATGTCCTCTAGCGCGCGGGTGCAAACCACAGTCGCTTCACTTGGTGGAAATAGCACACACTGAGTCACAGTATTATTTAAAGAACCTGAATGACCTGCAGGATAAGTCATGATCTTTTCTTAATTTCACTTGAAATCCCCTGTGGACTGTAAAACCCCCAACACGTTATGGAAATGTAATTGTTCGGCTTTTAGTTTTCCGTTGCCAAACCCAGAGCTAGGAAGGCTGTCACAGATGAAGCGGTCAACACCACAGAAAACAATGATCTGAAAGTGCAGTTGCATCAGTGCATCAGTACGCCGCCAGTAAATCTTACACTCCAGCACTCGGGCAGCAGATTTGAATCATTCCCAAATCTAATCCTGATGTGCTTTTGGGTTTTGGAGAGACAAAAGAAAAAATAAATCATGCTGTTTTTGCCCACAGAGACATCCAAGGCACGAGGTACTTAATTACTGAGATAGAACTAAAAAATTGAAGGGGGTTTTGAAGAGTCAAAAAGCCTTATTTTCTTCTGTTATTACAGCTTTTGAGTTGCTGGAAGGTGGATTTTCTTGCTGCTTCTTTATGCTACATTAACCAGCAGTCTTTACTTTGATATTTTCTGTAAAAGTATTGGATATTGATTCACATCAACTCAAGAGTAAACCGTTAAAAAGATACTTTATCATCTCACTGAACTTGGGTTAGTTACTGTTCTGTTTTTTTTTCAATTTATCTTGGAAACCTTGTTATGAATGACTTCAGTGGGTGCTCAGTTTTCCAGCTATTCTTCATTGCGCTCCTTGCAAAGAGCAGCAACCTATTAAAAAGTAATGATGCCCAGTCGAGCCTCTCCCAGGCAATTTTACCTCAAAGATGTCAAGTGTAAAGACAATTATGTTCCACGCAGCTCCAAGAAACGTCCGCTTTGAATCGACAGTTTGCTTGGATTGAATGCTAAGTAGTGCAGAATTAAACCCTGAAGGAGGATAGACTCGGATTACAAACAGAACAATGAAGATTTAGACTTTTTTGCACTGTTTACCTTTCAGAACAAAGCTTAAAACCTATCAGGACGTGATTCCCATTTCCTGCCTTACTGAGTTTCCCAACGTGGTTCAGATGGCCAAGGTAAGTAGTTGCTGTCATACTGAAATGATTCTTCTGCTACATTTCAAAATTGATAAGAGTGAATGGATTCTTTTTTTTCTTCAATTTGCAGCTTGTTTGCGAAGAAGTGAATGTGGATAGGTTTTATCCCGTCCTCTACCCAAAGGTAGGCGGTGATCCATTTTCTCTTGCTCGCTCCCAATCATCAGCACCGTCAACCTCACGAGAGCTTCCTGTTCTTCCGTCCTCAGGCATCGAGGCTCATCGTCACCTTTGATGAGCATGTAATCAGCAACAACTTCAAGTTCGGGGTCATTTATCAAAAGTTTGGCCAGGTGAACGCGCTTGGGGTGCCGCCGCCACTAACCTTTGCTTTTCAAGTCATGTGTCAGTCCTCCTGAAAATGCTTTTCGATCTCCCGCTCGCAGACGACAGAGGAGGAGCTGTTCGGGAACATGGAAGAAAGTCCTGCCTTCGTGGAGTTCTTGGAGTTTCTGGGCGTGAAGATCGAGCTTCACGACTTCAAAGGGTTTGGATGCTTTTCAGCAGATTTTTAAACTGCTTTGGTTAATTTCCTCTATAAAACGCTCCACATAATATCCGTCAGATGCAGGTTATTATTCCTTTTTTTTATTAATCAGAGCAGTCTTTAAATACCCAGCATTTGTAGTTTTGCTGACATTATGAATCATAATGTTAGCATAAATGTAATTTATGATAGAGTGGGCCGATAAAGTGACCCTGGCATTCGCTCCATGAAGAAAGATGGCGGCGGACCGAGCGCTCTGAGAGCTCACACCTGTTCTCCAGTGGCTCCGTTTATTCATCTTTCACCTGCCCTCGTTCTTTCACCTATGTACATCTCCAAAACCTTTCATTGCCTTGTTCTGTCGTTTCCGTCGCTTCTGCTGGTAATGTGTTAACGCCCCCGTTTCTCCTTTGCTCCTCCAGATTTCGGGGGGGACTGGATGTCACCCACGGACAAACAGGAACTGAATCCTACTACACAAATTTCCACAATAAGGAGATCATGTTTCACGTGTCCACCAAGCTGCCTTACACAGAAGGAGACTCGCAGCAGGTACGATTATGTTTCAGCTACTAATCATCGAACTAATTATTTAGTGCTTTCAAGACCACCAGTAGATTTCTGAGGCTGTAAAGTCTCATTTAACAAGTTGACACAATTTCCCGCAGTGTTGGTGAAATATCTTGCTGACATGGATACTTTGATCGATTAATGTGCAGCTGTTTTTTATACCAATATTCCCTTTTTCTCCTTCATGGGTCTGCAAAAATTAAGGTCCGCCCTGCAGCATTAAGCTACCATGCATAAGTACATTTGGGGACAAACTACACATGATAATGAAACAGGTTGTCATATAAGAGAGCATGGAGTACCTGTTCTTCACAGAAGTGCTACAGTACCTTAGACCAAACTAACTGGAAATCTATTTCTAAAATATTTAAATGTCCCCTGTTTGCACTGCATGCAGAGAATTGGTGCTTTCTACTTTAGAGTAAATGATTTATACAAGTCATGTGTGGAAGTGGCCCAGATGGTTAAAATAAATGTACTGCAGATGCATAATGTCCCGCTCACTGATAAGGCTCATTAAAAATTCCTTTGTCCCATTCAGACTCCATAAACTCTGAACTCTGAGTTTTGTTGCTGCTGTTGGTAGTGCATTCATTGATGAAGGGGAAAACAGAAGTACTGGTCGAGCATTATTAGCTCATTTCTTACTTAAGTACGTTATATTACCGATAAATGTAAATTTTTAGTTACACACAAAAAAAAAAGTTTGCCTCCCAGATTTGTAGTTGAACTTGGGAGGAAGTCATAGGTAGATAAAGATGGGAAGGTTCACCTCTGATCGGGTGGGTGGCTCCAAACAAGGTGATGGGATGGTGTTTTTTCTACCTGAATATTTAAAATGGTAGTGATTTCAGACGCCCAAAGATATGTGATCAAGAACAGGAGTAGTGATGATTTCCCTAATATGCCTCTTTTAAGATATTCCACTAATCGTGTTACATTGGTGCAGTAGACTGCAGATCAACACGGCACAAACTGCGTGGGGGGGCAGTTGGTGCGTTACGACCCAACTCACCCCGGGTTGGGGAGTTGCAACAACAGAAATCGTGACAAGATGTCAAATGTGAAACACAGGAGTTTGTTGTGAAGTCAAAGAAAAAAAAGGGGGGCACACAGTGGGTAATGTATATAAACAGAGTTGGGGGTCGAGATGCTGCTCAACACATCAAAACGTCTATCTGAAAAGTAAATAAACCAGCTACTCAATGATCCTGAAGCGACAAAACGACAAAAAAAGGGGTGGGGGCCACGATAAACTAAACAAAATCGAACATCCAAAAGATGTTCATATACAAAAACTATCCCAAAACCAGGCTAAAAGTTATAAAACTATTTTAACAGAAGGCGAAGCCGAAAGGGCCGTTACGATAGTCAGAAAAAACAACAGAAGCTAACAAAGCCCCATCTAACAATTAATACAACTACCCATACAGTTACAAGTCTTATCATCAGGTCTCACGTTTGAGGTGAGCTGTAGCTGCACATCCAGCTGCCTCCCAAATCAAGGTTGAGCGTGTCTTTTATGTCCTGGGTCTATGGCTCTGGAGCGTTGATTGGATGGGCTGCCAACCAATGGGGAGGGCAGAGATGAAGGTGTGTGGACCTGGGCCAATCCCCTCCAGGCAGCAGAAATCAGGGGGTCATCAACAGAAAACAAGAAACAGCTGGGTCAATAGAGGCAGCCGTTGGTTTTATTCTTGCTGAGGACTGAAGTGTTCGACACTACAGCTCAACGCTGTGGAAGTTTCTTACAGGGATGAACGCTTTGATACATCCAATCCACTCAACAGACGAACGTCAGGGATAGCCAGGGGTTCAGTGTGCTGGAGAAGCCCAGGACTGAACCATTAACCCTAAAAAAAAACCTATCCCTAACCCATAATGTATAAAAATCCTATACACACAGTCCTTCAATACCTGTGAATTTATTTAGCTAGGGAGAGTATTCTAAGAGGACCAAAATGAGCCATCCTGAAGTGAATTAGGAGCAATCCTGCAGACAGTGTTTTCCTTTAGCTAGCGACAAACTATGTGCCCACTGGCAACTTTTGTTGCCCCTCACAAAAAATAAGTCCATGAACAAAAAAATATTAATCCTAGGTACAATTTTTGGGGGGAGGGTTACTCTGGAGATTTGAATGATTAAATAATTATCAATATGATTGGGGGAAAATCATAAGAAATTCATCAAAATGACCTCTTTCCAGGACGATTTTCACCTGCCATGTCTTCAGCCGGAAGGAGCAGGAAACAGATGTCACTTGGAAACAATTTTAAAGAAAATCGAAACTTTTGTCTAAGTTGTGTTCTAGCATATAATTCGAAAAAGTTGCATTAGTACCTTTGAGATTTTTATTGTAAGTCGAAAATGACAGTGATACACTTTGGCAACAATTGTTGCCATTGGGGCAAATCAGGTTAATGTGTAACCCTGTCTTGACCCTCAGCTGCAACATGAAAAACTCACCCACAAATGAGGGAAAAAAGGGTCAGCAACTGCGGAATCAGTTGTTCCCGATTTACCGTAAGTCAAGCCCCTGACACAGCCATTGTAGATTGCTCTCAACATCTGCACATGCAACAATAAAACCTGCTATTACCCAACTTTCCAACTGCACAGAATCATCGTATTCTCCAAACATCTTCCAAATCTCCTCCTCATCGATATCATACTTGGCACTTTCATCCAAGGAGTTTACCACTCAGAAAACTTCTAGTTATTAGTTTTAACCATTAATCTTTGCCATTTACTCTAAATTCCAGATGCTTGGAATTAGCCATTTTGGGATTAGCTCTGTTGAGATCCTTCTTTGAGAGTTAAACTGAAGCTCAGTTCACAGGTAACAGAGCAGCAGCATTTCCATACCACCTTAAATAATGTGCAATACCTCATTTTTGTTATTTTCTGTGTCGTGTTGGCGACTCTACTGCAGGTTTTCATGCTGACAGCACTATAGCTCCTCTTATCCCACTAAAGCTAGATCTTCTTAAATATGTTACCGCTACCTCAATAAATAGGAACAAGTTGATCCATAAAACGCTTAACAATGTGAAAGCAACACAAACGTTCATGTTTGTAGATCTACTATGAATATTTGAACCTGTCAGACTCATTGTCCTCTTTTGCTCTGCTGTTTTCTCTTTTTCTCTTCAGACATATAATTTCTTTTAGTCAAACCATTTTCGTGATCATTTCAATATTCTCTAATGGTATCTAAGCTCTTCTTCTATTGGTTTGTGGCGGAAAACCTTCATCTCTTTGGTGCCGTGCAGCAGTTTATTGCATTAGTTCTTAGCTCCTCGGAGCCTCGAGCGATTTGAACTTTGTTTCCTCAGTAACCCTCCACAGGCAGACCTTTTGCGAAGGCATGGAGACAAACAGAGGACATAAACAACACCCACATGGGATGATTCACCCGGGAACAGAGGAAGGAGGCAGGCTACACACATAATAGCACAGCAAAAAAGAGAAAAGGCACAATTTCTCCTCCCGGACGCGACTGAATGTGCCCTCCTTTGAAAGGTTATAAAGCAATAACATATGTCAAGTGTCTCAATCCAACACTGCACTCGCTGAGTTTGTGTCTAAGTGACCGTGGTGATGTTGTGTTCCCTTCAGCACATTTGGATGCAGAAAATGGGTTGAATGTTTCCCAGCTGTCTGGGTTCAGAAAGCCATTTGTGAGAGAGTGGCTATCGAAGGTGACAGCTAATAAGCGTGCGCCGATGCCGTAGTAACCTGCATCTGCAACCATGCGTAACACCTGCCACTCAGTCGGCTGTTGTTTTAGAAATCCATGTCCACTGTTCATCGCTACATTTCATCAAAACCTTGGAGATTGGACTAATATTTTCGCAGGGGAGTCTTTTATTCTCTGTAAATGCACTGGTTGAAGTACTAGAAATCACGAGGCTGGGAACATTTTAAATTCCTTCACATTCTTGGGGTAGTAAAAAGGCTCCATATACTTCTGCATTTGTGGCACATTTGTTACAACTTCAACGAGGTTCTGAAACCGCGCCAGGTCCAGAACCAGATGGGGGCTTATTCTCATACTAATGAACAGACTGGCTGCACAAACAAAGAGGCTCCAAAGTCATTTACCTGTTACTGAAAAGACAAATGGCATCATCGTCTCTAAATCTCCGAGTAAATATTAGCGCTCGTGTATTATGTTTACAACTGTCGAAAGCCGTGAGATGTACTCCTGGTCCATAATTTCTCCGTATCATTGGTTTGTATCTGTTTGCTACATTCGGTGCATCTCTCCTGCACTCGCACTGAGCAGGATGAGCTGAGTCACAATCTCAACGATCAGAAGTCCAATTCGGAAAATCTGGGACATCACTGAACTGTCTCAAACGTAAACTGTGCTCCAGCTAATGCCAGGTGAAATCTGAATGGATTTTCTCGAAGAAAGAAGACGCCCGTGAGCCTTTTGAGAAATAGAACTTCTTGTAAAAGGCAACGACCTGACAGAACAAATTCATATTACAGCACAAGAAGAGGTCGTCCGTAATACTGAACAACACAGAGCTTTCTTACGCCACGGAGACTCGGGCACGGTCACGCTGCACTCTTAGTCCATGTCTTTGGCAAACCTAAAATGTTTTTTTGGGACTAAAAAAAGCACAGTTATACTGAAGCAGAGATGACACTTCACCACTTTTAGGTGATTTACCGGTGCTGTGGCTGACTCAAAGCCTTCCAGCAAAGTCATAATCATTATTGGGCTCATTATTCACAATAATATTCTATACAGAAGCAATATCACTTTATTTATTTCTTCATAGAAAATCTGACTTTCTGTTACATGACATCAAATTGGTTGATTTCCTCCTTAAAATATAGATCTGCCTGTTATATCTGTGAAACTGCATCTGAAGTCATATTTGTATGCAGTAGGTGTAGAATGTTTTTCAGATTACTTTTAATAGTATATTAATTATATGACCCAAGAGAAACTAATTTCGAGGAAAATAAAAAAAAAAATCAGTCTTACGTTTCGTCTAGTGGTCCGACTATTATGCTGATTTTGAGAATTCTAGTCAAGAAATGTTTTCTTACCCCACTAGCAGTTATTTTTGCTTAAAATAAGCCAATTTGACTAGGTTTAGAAATATTAGGCTTATTTCCAGAGTGGCTGTTTTTGCAGTGCATGAAAGCAGCTCTTTGCACTTTAAGTTGCCGTTATAATAATGTTTCTTTCCACAAGTGATGATGGGCCTGAGAGAAAATTACATTGCAGGGTGTTTTGTTTTGTTTTGTTTTTAGCTGTCAATCCCTAAAATGAAGTGGAAGCACATGTGTGGCGAGGTGGCAGAAACCTGTCATTACTTTCCAATTCATAATGTCTGTTTCTTTCACACGTTCATCCTCAGTCACTGCAGTGTTTTCCTCTCCCTGCTCAGGCTCAGGCTGGTGCATTTTAAACACCTTTCCAAAGTTTAATATAATGTCAGAAACACTGATCATCACCTGGTTAGAAACTGCAGGAAATAAATAAGTCTGTTTGATATCGGCACCTCGTGACCCAAACTTTTCGGCTAGAAGTTCATATATCAGCATTTGTGTAGATATGCTTTTATTTGTAATTAGTTATACTACTAAATACTAGAAAAAGGGAATAGTGTTACTGCCTAACATTTAAAAACATGCATTTATATGTAGCAAATACAGTGCTTTGTATATATTTGCATCTTTATTTTAGTTGTGAGAAATAAATTGACTATATTTGACTTTTATAGAACTGTCTGGTACCTCAGATAGGGTATTGCACTCCTTTAAATAATCTCAGCCTTTTGGTTGATACTATGGAGTATTTGTTTTCTCTCAATCTTCCAGTGTATCTCCTAGGAATGGTTCTGAGACAGGCTTGTGTAGGTGATGCTGAGAGTGCTTATTTCAGATATTTCCGCAGTTATTAGCTTCTTGTTTTTTGTGTCCCCCAGCTGCAGAGGAAGAGACACATAGGCAATGACATCGTAGCCATCGTGTTCCAGGAAGAAAACACACCCTTTGTACCCGACATGATCCAGTCCAACTTCCTGCATGCATACGTGGTGGTGCAGGTGGAGAACGCATGTACGGACAATGTCACCTTCAAGGTTGGTTTAGGGGATAGACGGTATTCCGCACAATGAAACTTTGACAGGGACCTGCTAAAAGCATTTCACATTCTCTCACACATTATTAATGAAATGTCATTCTTTTTCACTGCATCCTCTCTGAGGAGTCACGTTGCTCGTCTGCTTTATTCCTCCAGGTGTCTGTGACAGCGAGGGATGACGTTCCTTTCTTTGGGCCCGCTCTACCCGACCCGGCCATCTTCAAAAAGGTTGGCAGTCACGCAGGTGCATCGACAGCGTTCCTGTGAACGCAGCAGACCTCGCAAATAGTCGTAAATAAGTGCTTGTCTTTCCTCAGGGTCCTGAGTTCCGTGAGTTCCTCTTCACCAAACTCATCAATGCAGAGTATGCCTGCTACAAGGCTGAGAAGTTTGCCAAGCTGGAGGTGAGAAGCACATTGATGCGCACATTACCATGGGAGTGTGAATGGGAGGTGTACGCGTTTACACTGGAGCACACGCACGTTTGCACATTTTACATGAGGAATTTATTTTTCTTTTCTTTCATATTTAATAACGAGGATCCAACTGAAAAAAATACTATTGAGTTGTGAAATACTACTAGTTTAGACTTTATTTAGAGTTTATTTTACAAATAATAAAAAAAAACACAAATACAGATAATAATCAATTGAGGTTTGTAAAATGGGACTCCCCAGAAGCTACTGTAGCTTATGAATAGGGGCCCAGTCACACAGCAGAACAACTATAAATTACACATACTGTATAATACATATACATACAATATATAACCTTATAACCTAAATAAGAAAAAAAAAAAAAAAAAAAAAAACCCTGAGACCTCCTCAGATTTCCTAGATACAAATATATTCATATAAAAATAATACATCAGGTATTGGTACATAAAAAATTTAATAAGAGACATAATTTAATAACAATTTATGTTTTAGTCTTTTTTTTAAAATTGAGAGAGATCCAGACTCTTTTATAGCACTACCAAGCTCATTCCAAATTTTTGGACCTTTGCAGGTTACAAGTTACTACTAAGGGGTACGAGTTTTTTACTTCTTCCTACTCCTTTTTCGAGCATTACACATTTGCTATTATATTTATTAATTCTCGCCTATTTGTTTACAATGATACATTTATTATTTTGTGACTATTATTGTTCTTTTTTATGTTATTAATTTATTGTTCTGCTGTTTTATTTATTTATTTATTTTTTAAAGATTTTTTTGGGCTCTAGTGGCCCTTTATTCAAGTTGCAGACAGGAAAGGGGTAGAGAGAGAGAATGGGGATGACATGCAGCAAAGGTCCGCAGGCCGGGATTCAAACCTGCGACCACTGCAGGAGGACTGTAGCCTCAGTATATGAGCCACTTGCTTAACCCACTGCATCACCGAGCGGCCCATTTATTTATTTTTTGTGGTTATGTTATGTTATCTAAATAAAAGATATCAAATCAAATTTCAATTTTGCTTTTTTCAAGCATCTTTTTCTTGTCGTTGTTGTCAGGAGCGCACGCGTTCGGCGCTGTTGGAAACGTTATATGAGGAGCTTAACATCAACAGCCAGTCCATGATGGGTCTGGGTGGAGACGAAGATAAGCTGGAGAACGGTGGGGGAGGAGGAGGTGGCGGCTTCTTTGAATCCTTTAAGGTACAGCATCATCTCTTATGTGAAGAGGCGCCCTGGTAATCTGCAACTGCACATGCATGACAGAGAATGGCGAGGAGTTCAAAAACTTTACGGATTTTTTTTTTGTTTTTTTTCCTCCCCCTGTCTCTTGGCTGGGATTCTGGGTATTCACACATCACAAAACAAAGCACAGAAAATGTGCAGTATCTCAAAGGACCAGTCCTGTGGCATTTGCTGTCCTCACTTGGCTGTGACTGCTGATCTCGGGGTGTTTTCACATGATGGCGGAGGTTTGGAGGCTGCAGCGTGCCCCTTGCTTGAGAGGCACTTTGCTCTGACAGAGAGTGCTCCGTCAATGACCATTAGGGCGGCAGAGGGAGGCTCGGCGGCTGAGACCCAGCAGTGGGAACTGTGATGGTGTGTGCCTGATGAACGGTTTAATGGCCCCTCATTACTGAACTGATGATGCAGTTTGTCTGTCTCCCTGTGGGCAGCATTCCTTCACTGTTTTTCTCAATGGCAATCACTACTTCTCGGCGGTTATATATATTTTTTTCTTTGACTTTCTCACTGTGCTATCTCTGAAGAAACATCTTTCTTTCATAACTGCATCACTGTGTTCTTCCTCTTCTACCACTGTCAAGAACCAACTTGCTCCCTCCCTCTGTCTTTCACACCTCTTCTGCAAAGATTTCCTCCTCTCCCCTTCTGTCTGTGCTGCAGGATAGATGTGTAAATTTCACTGCTGAGCTGTCTCCTTTGCTTTCAGTCATTTGTCTCGGTCTTTCTTTCCTCACACTGTGTTCCATGTCACAAAGCCGAACTCCAGACTCGCCCTTGTCGAGTGACAATTTATTAGATGAAAGATGTGGCTTTCTGTCCACTGCAGAGCTCATTTACAACCGTCTGTGAACCGGCATTTCCTTCACACAGCTCCTTCCTGCACGTTGACCTACTCTGCCCCTAAGTGTTCAGAAATAGTCGTGCATATAGCCACACACATATCCACTCTCAAGCCCAGGTGAATCACGACATCACTTTTACTCTATAATACAGAAAATATGCTTTTTGGATGAAATCAGTTATAACAAACACATTTAGTAAGTGGATTATATCTGAAAAATTCAAATGAGTAGTCCCCTGATTGTAATTTAATGTAACTTGTAAATCATAAATCATCATAATACCACATAAAGTGGCAAGAAAACAGTATCTGAACCCCTTGGAATGATAAGCTAGTTTATGTTGTAATATGATGAGGGAAGGACCCAATTGCAAAAGATCTGGAAGTAGAATTAACAGGCAAAAACCCTTTAACCAAAACAAATTACCACCATGAGCAGGAATTCCTAAAAACTTAACTTAAAAAATTAAACAAACAAAAAGAAGAGTGACAGAAGGACTAGGGACCACGATGAAGGAAGAGTGAAACAATATATCAGTGAGGAGCAGAACGGAGAGAAAACACACACACAAGGGCTGACAAGACAAGGGCAGGCCAATGGGGCAAAACCGACCGTGAACAGACTTTCAAAATAAAACAGGAAGTAAATCAAACCAGAGAACCAAAGAAAAAACACAAGAAAAGAGAAGCAAAACACAAATAATTTGATTGGTAAAAGACATTCAGACATTTGAAGGTTGTTGTTATTAGAAAACATCTGCTGATGCGAACCATGCCTCACAAAAAGAAGATATTTGAAGATACATGATTAAGAATAGTTGATCTGGATTAAGATGGAACAATACCATCAAATTAAATTCCCAGAGAGATACTGTGGAAGGATCTCAAGTGAGCTGTTTACACCAGACTGCTAATGTACCTAAGCCAAAGCAATTGCATACCATAATCATATTAAAAACTGTCCTCCTGAACTACGGGAAAGTTACTTCTGAAGTTATCGCTACCAATAACTTGAAGGAAGTTTGTCTATTACAGTTACTTAGTCCATATAAAATAACACGTTAAGCACATCTTTTGCAGGAAACCAGTTAATCTAGAGGGGGTTTAAAACATTTTCTTGCCACTGAACTGAAATTTTAAATTTACAAAGAAAACAAAGAAAGTAAACATTTAAGCACCAGTCAAATGAAATAGAATTCAGTATATTCTAATTCAGTCCCTTCATTACAGCTGTATTATTAATTATAATCAAAAGCATCCTAACTAAGAAAACCTGCAGACTGCATGAAATCTTCACTTTATTTTAATCCTGAGTGTCTATGAAAGGATGGGCAGCAGTGGAGAGGAAGTACGTCCTTTTAACCTCCATCAGAGGCGGACTTGGGAAGGGCAGCCATCGGCTGGCTGGGGGGCCCGAGAGGTCGGGACAGAGATGCCAGCAAACGCAGTGACATTACACCGAGCCTCCTGCTAGAAGGAGAAAACTATATAAATAATGGCAGCAATAATGCTGTATACGCTACATACATGGAGGAGTTGGGAGAGCAGCGTGAGGAAAGGTGCATCATGGGAGAATGAACAAGAGTTTAAAGCTATGAAGACAACTAAAGGCAGGGCTCAGGGTCACTGAAGCCAATCCTGAGATTTGTTAAAAGGGAAAGTTTTACATATATATATATTTACCCCGACACCATATGAGAGTGGATCCTCTGACTGTCGGTGTCTCCTCATCTTTCTCTGTAGCGGGTCATCCGCAGCAGAAGCCAGTCTATGGACGCCATGGGTCTCAGTAACAAGAAGTCACACACAGTCTCGACTAGTCACAGTGGCAGCTTTACCCACAATCCCGCTGAGAGCCCCAAAACCCCAGGGATTGTAAGTAGCCCACTTTGGTTCACGTGATGCCAACCCGTTGCACAAGTTGAGGAATAAAGTGTTTTCAAAGCACCGTGAATAAATGCACATATAAAACCTTGAAAACGCTAGTTTTCCTCAGAACAACACAGCAGTCGACACTCTCACCCTTTCACCAGTGATTTTTAACATAAAAATCTTTTTTCTTTTCTGACATTTTAACATTGACTCCAAATTTCTATGAAAGTAGTTTTCATTGATTTCCTTTTTCCATATGTGGTTCATCATGTTTCTGTTAATTACTCGTTTTTTCACTTTGAGGATAAAGAAAAGAAAAATAATTGGCTCTCATCTGTTGAAAGAAATGAAGAAATGTTGTGGCTGTGTTGAGCGGCAGACTTCTAGGATGTTGATGTCCCTTGTGGATTGAATCCGGTGATTTTCCTTATCAGCACGAGATGAGTGATTGTTTGTGAGCCGCTGTCTAGTCTCTATCTCAGAACTCAGACTGGCAGCTGTATGACTACCCAGACTCCCTCCCTCGTTACTGTGCAACAAAATGACTGTCTTGTCTTTGTAAATGCTATTAACTCCTACAACTCTGACTCTGTGCATGCATGACTGGAACATTTGCATGGCAAAAGGTATTAACATGTGCAGATCACTGTCCCATTTATGTCTTTCTTAGGGATAAGGTTTTCTATTTTTTGAATCATCCCTATTTCTTTATAGTTGTTTAAAAGTTACCTGCTTGGTTTGTGTTAGCCCTCTTTGCCCTTTTCCCTCCTTTGAATGCATCAGCAAACACACTTGTATCCCTCAGGGCAGAGGCTGAGCGGCATGGCTGCTGTGTGGCGACGCTCCTGCCGTGCCCCCCCATGTCGGACCCCACCCCGCTATGCTTGTAAAGCTTTTCTCTATTTCTTTGTATCACATCCCCACTATGAACTTGTGCCCCCAAGCTCCTTTTTTAAAGCTGTTTTGCACCTTGCTGTTTCAATTTTCTGTGCTGTGCGCATGAGATCTTATGATGTGTTCTTTTCTTTTCCTTTTTCCCCCTGTTGCTTTTTCAATCTATCATCTCCCCCTCTCTCTCTCTGCTTCCCCCGCCCTGTCCTGTGCGGCTCAGTCATTGCTTGTCCCAGGAAAAAGTCCCAGTAAATATGGACGTCGAGGCAGTGCCATAGGGATAGGAACAATAGAAGAGGTTCTTGTATATTCCTCCTTCCTTGTTTACTATTTTTTTCTTTGCTTTACAGTTTGAATTTGCTTAAAGTAAGTATGCAATTAGTACTTATTGTGTTTTTAGACAAATGCATTTTAGTTGCCGTGGCTGTGAAAGGTTTTCAGGTTAGTAGATGTCATGCTACTTATATTTCTTATCATTTCATTCATTTCACTCTCATGAAGGCTGCTATGTTATGAGCTGCAGCTGAAAGCAAAGGATCTATCACGTACAGTAGGGACTTACTGTAGGGTTCAAGCTCAGCGACCTTTGTCAGACGCTTTCTGTATTTTCTTGTTTATTATTTAAAAACTTTGTAATTGCAACTCTTTTTGCTTTAAGCATGAATTCCTGAGCAGTTGCTTGGGTTTATTCTTAGATGTTGTAAAAGAAAAATGAAGCAATTTAAAATGAAAATTATTCGAAAAATCCGAAGGTTATAATATTTGAACATAAAGTGTTTATTTGTTGACTCCCCCGGCTGACTAAATGAAAACTCCAATTCCAAAACAAAGTTGGGACATTGTGCAAAAAAAAGACCAAAAAGAAAATGAGAATACAACAATTCCCAAATGTCATAAACCAATATTTCTTTCTGATGTTGGAAGTGAGAATTTCTTGAAATTATTAGTTCATGTTGAAATTGATGGAAGCAATACTTCTCAAAAAACATTTGGAACGTGGGCAACAACAGGTTGGAGAAGCAAGGATTAGAAAAGGCAACACCTGGAGGAGATTCTTCCAATAAATGGCAACAAGTTAGTGACACGACTTGGTTAAAAAAAGAGTGTCTCAGTAAAAATGAGCAGATCACCAACTGATTTGACAATTTGTGAAACATTTTCAGATTAAAATTGTGGAGACTTCGACCTTCTCAACATCTGCATTACATAATGTTATCAAATAACTAAAAAATCTGAGAATCTGGAGAAATGCCTGCGTGCATTGCACAATCATAAAATCCAATACTAGATAGATAACCTTGATGTTAGGAATGAATCTGTGATGGTCTCAGGAACACCTTGAGAAATCCCAGTAAGATCGTGTTATATTTCACATGCCATCCACAAATACACTCTAAAAATCTGTCTTCCAAAAAACGGGAACTATATGAGAACATGAAATGCTCCTGTCTTCTCATCAACTAAGCTATTTTAAAACGGACTGACACAAAGTATTTTTTGGAAACGATAAACTGAAGTGGACTAAGAGGCAGGGTGCCATCTAACTGGTTATCAGCGCTTGGCTTTAAAGTCTGCATTTCACATGGTGCATTCATGATTTTGGAGGTCATAACATCTGATAAAGGAAACATCAGTGCTAAATGGCAACAGCTTTCTGAGCAACATATGAATTCAGTTCAGTTCAGTTCAGTTCAATTCAATTCAATTCAATTCAATTCAGTTCAGTTCTATTCAGTTCTGTTCAGTTCAATTCAGTTCAGTTCTATTCAGTTCTGTTCAGTTCAATTCAATTCAGTTCTATTCAGTTCTATTCAGTTCAATTAAGTTCAGTTCAATTCAATTCTTCTTTATTTGCACATTCCCAACTTTGGGAATTGGGGTAGGACACTTTGTAATAAAAATGTATTTTTGTAATTTTTTTTATCAGTTATAAATTATTGAAAGTAAAACAATATGGAATATAAAGTGGATTCTCACCTGAAGCCCAGTGTACATTGGGTCTTAAAAATATGTTGCCTCATAGATTTATGCAGCCACGAGTTCATCAATTCCCAGCCGCGTATTTTCCTCGTAGATTGTTTCACTTCCATTTATAATGTATGATGTTTGCCATGTTTGTTTTATCATCCGCCCAAACTGTGTGTCTCACTTTCCTCTCCACTCCCACTGATAGTCACTGATCATTCCTGGGAAAAGCCCAACCAGGAAAAAGTCCGGGCCCTTCAGCTCCCGTCGCAGCAGTGCCATTGGCATCGAGAACATCCAGGAGGTCCAAGAGAGGAGGTGAGAGGACAGAGCCGAGCTGATCGGCAGGGAGTGGGAAGTGAAGAGAGAACAGTGTTGCAGCAGATGGAAGGATGGACATTAAAAAAGCTTGTTGCATAGCTTTGATTAAGAGTGTGGCTAGAGTCTATTTTTTCTTTTGCACTCAGTGAATCTAAAACCTGTTAATTCTGTATTTTACCAAATATGAACAAGGCTACATTTTATGTCTTAGAATAATTTGTAAGCACATGAAACAGCTGATCTGTGCTATATTTAGATGAACACCATTAGTAAATAATTGTTGGCTTGAACAACATGTGCTTTGCAGCAGCAGGTGGAGGCCTCTTGCTGTGTTAAAACCCCGATGAGCGCATTGAAAGTATTAGTTGTTAAACTCTTATGCAATGAAATTAGTTCACCGGTTTTGACAACCTGATGTCCATCCCTGTCGCTGAAGCCGGGAGGTGTCACCGAACTACCAGAAGTTACCGGACAGCAGCTTCCTGTCCCACGAAAACAAATCGGACAACTCCTCCAATCACAGTTCTCCGGAGTTTACCGCCACAAAGAACAGGTGACTGTTATTTGATTTATGATCTGCATTTTTCTTATATTATTTCCCCAAGCTGAGACATTATTTGTGATATATCAACCCTGTATGTGGGTGGGGAGGCGATATGACAGGCTTGAACTCTGAGTCACGGATCATTGTCCTTGAGGTCATACCGTAGTTTAAAGGCCGCATTAGTCCTCTTCACATTTCCATTTACTTTAAAGTTTTGGACCAATTTTGACTTTTGGGAGACAAAGTAATGAATGCCAAAGCCAAACGTGCGGTCAGAGTGACCCAGGTGTGTAGTCTGGCCATGTGTTGCAGGGCGCCCTCCATCCCCGAGGCTCAGGACCTGTCCCGCTCCTCCTCTAATGCCAGCAGCTTTGCCAGCGTTGTGGAAGAGCACGAGGCCGAGGACGAATACGACACTGGACTGGTGGGTGGAGGCAGACCAAATAATGTGTTATGAACACTGAATTCACTTCCCGACAACAAAAGCAATTTGCATATTAGCAGTTCCATTAGCTTTTGTTTCAATTTGACTTTTTCATTTTTGCTAGTTTTTGTTAATAACTGTCGTTTGCTGTTACCTACACGGTTAGAACAAAGGGCTAAGGGCTTTTGTCATATCCCAGCAATGAAGGGGTCTGAATGTATCGCACAATAATACATATTAGTTTGTTTATCGAGTTTTATTACATAAAAAGCATTTGCATCTGAAAAGAGAGAACAACAACTCCAAATATAGCCCCAGAAGATATACAGTATGTGGTTGTTATTATCTTCCACTGTTGCATAATGAATTAATTGAAGCTTTCTAAAGAAAATCCGTGCCCTTCTTGCAGGAAAGTGTGCCTGGGGTTACGCCGGCTAAACGAGACTCTCTAGTGTGCAGCGCTGCGGTGGAGGACAGTGCATCGAACCAGGGAAGTCTTCCAGGTGAGAACGGAGCTCATAATACCAGGACAGAGACGGCCTGGAGGTGAGAAACACTGGCAAGGATGCAAGGTTTCTGGATAAATTAAGATGCTCTGCTTCATGAGAAATGAATATGGCAGCACACTTGAGTGATGCAAGTCCCCTCAGCTGCTCTGCCAAGAACACACAACCCAGTCTGGGGAACTTGGCAACCTCCTTTTGTGTGACAAAGGGTTCACTTTGTAGCACTACAAACCTGTCCGTGATCGCCACATAATTTCTGCTAATGGTTTCGTCTGAGCCATTAATCTCATACAATCTGGAGGATCTTTTTCTTTTTTCTTCCACCCAGACCAGCTGGCAGCATTATCCACGTGAGTTTATTACTTGTGACAGCCGCGCATCTTTTGCCTTCCTCCCAGCAGCTTCTCGTCTTCAGCAGCAGCTAGATGGAGTGAAGACATCAGAGTCAAAAGGGACAGACAGTCCCAAAATGGAGTGCACCCAGCGGGAGCGCAAACTCTCATCGGTGAGGCACACGTGCCTGACAGATTGTGTACTTCAGTCGGCCGGCGAACGGCTTTGTTATTCAGCAAAATGCAAACTTTCCCTTCAGTTAACTGTTGAAGCTTCTTACTGATCAGAAATACCATATATTCACAATTAACAATCAGATATGACCTTTGTAATCCTGTGATATTTAGCCATAACCATATGTTAAAAAATATGAATGCAGCTGCCTGAAAGCTAAATACTAAAATCAGCATGCTGACAGTAACCTTCATTTTCTTATCTAAGTTTATCTTTATAGTAGCTGTAAGTATACTTGGATAGATGAAGATGAAAGACATAATTCTACAGTATAATTAAAATTATATCATAATTTTTTAATTGGGCAACTTCAAAAGATGACCTTTGACATATTATGCAATCTTTCCAAACTTCTAACATTCAATTCAACTTAATTCAGTTCAGTTCAATTCATTTCAGTTTGAGTCAAGGTACATTGCATTATCACACTTATAATACATATCTGCATAATAACCAACAGTTGTTTCACTTGTAAAAACTGAGCTTTAAACTGTATTATAAATGTTGTATAGCTGGACCATCTACACGATGAAAGTCTTGAATAATTATAATGTCTAAGCAGAGTCCCGTATCTATCTGTAAACACTAAACTGCATATGAAAAAACCTTTTCTCTGATGTGACACAGACATGCGGTCAGAGCTTGCATGGGTAAAGACAGATTATTTAAGTGCTAGTTGCCTCACTGTGGTGTTTTGTGTTGCGTTTCCTCTACTGTTGTATTTGTCGGTATTAACCGGATCATATTCTATCTGCAGAACTGTTAGCCGGTCTCCGCCGATTATTACATCAACATCCATCTTCAGGTAAGACATCTTAAGAACATAAACCTGGAAGTACTTTTATATTGATTTATTATTATTATTATTATTATTATTATTATTATTATTATTATTAATATTTTAAAATTAATTATAATAATAATATTTGTATCCTTATTTAAATTCTTCTTATTTATTTGCCTTATGTAACATGCATAAGTTAGTAACTCTTCTTATAATCCCATGTAGTTCTTGTTTTTGTGCGTTTCTGTATGTTTTAATTTGTTTATTTATTCTTTATTTCATTCATTGATCAAATAAAACCATAAACAATCCAATATAAACACAAACTTTCCTAAATTGTGAATGAAAGGGAGCAGAAAGAAGAAGAATCTTATTTAATCTGCCCCTTGTTCTTAGTTTAATTGGTTCTTAATATTTAACAACGGCAAACTCAATGGAACAACATGTTTTGATGATTTCAGTGAATTCTGGGTGTATATTCATTTATTACGGCATATTGGTCACCTGAGGTTATTTCAAATGTGCTTGGAAAGGGAACTTTGACGTGACAAGACTAATTATTTCTTCACTGTGCCATTGTTTATGTCACAAATATGAAGCCAATGGGTTAGGGAAAAAAGGGGGCAATACTAAGTACCCCCATGATTCAGTTCGTTGTTCCATATTTAGCAGCAATTACATGTTGTAGCTGTCTCTTACATTATTGTGTAGGAATCTTTACATTTTTATAATTTCGGACATTTCTTTGTGGACAGAAAATGTGACTTTACACAAACTTTCTCTTCTGAGGTTGCCTTTGCATAATGCTAAACCCACTACGATTCAAAGACCTTTACGTAGGACAGTGTAAAAGAGGGAATAGTACGTTTTGCACAACTTCACCGTTTCTCCCACTTTGTTACAGCATTCCCATGAGAGGTGTCTTTTGCCAAAAAACTAAACCAAGAGGGGCATGTGAAGTCCAGCGCTGATGCAGAGAAGCGGCACAGTTGAGCCGAGACAAGAGACTAATAGACGCCCCCTTTGCGTGTTTGGCTCGGATCGGCTTGTCATGACAGACACCTCGCTTTCATGAACACTAACAGATTTATTGCCCTCATTCCCTTCTCCGAGTGGAAAACCTGAATCCTCAAAGCAAAGGGAAAACAGACCTTCACGCCCATGCAGGAACAAAATCGACTGTCATCTGTTAGCTGGCTTCGCACAAAAAATCTGCCCGCTTGCTCATTCTTAAGGTCAGTAAACTCAGAATCCCGATTCTTTTTTTTTCAGTGTAAACTGTCGAACTCATTGAATCCTCTTGGAGATCGGGATTGGAACGGGCATTTGAATCATGTGACTGACAGGGTGGTAAATGAAGCATAGACCGATCAAACGACTCGCGTTTGTTTAGCTCGAACAGAGTTGCACTATGGAGAATGTGTTTTTTTTTTTTTTTTAAATGTCAAATCTCACATCCCACTGTGACGTTGTACATAGGTTTAACTTTGGCATACCAGATGGGTGTGTGGCAATCTGTCCGACCATGTTCCGTGTTTTATTGACAATCTTCTTCTTTTCTGGGTGTTCTGCAGTGGATATTTATTGTGTTTTACAACAACTTCTGGATTTTTGTCATGTTTTTGGACCAGGATGTGATCCTGATGATGTTGCGGGTGGTTTTAAAAACTTACTTCACCTTCTCATGTTTAGGTTTTGGGTGAAAAAATGGTGTTGTAGTAAAAAAAATAAAATAAAAAATCAAACAAAAGAAAGAAATGTGGACCCCAACCAGCAACATGCATCCTCCAGCCCTACTCCATGGTACCGCTGTAAAAACCTCTGTCTTCAGACGCTCTTCGTCATACCCCACCTGTCGATGTTTGTGTACAGGTGTGTATACAACAGTACTGTGCATGGTGTAAATCTGCTTGCCAAACTCCTCTGTTCTGCACACCGGTGCAATGCTTGACATAGAGGTGGTGTCCCCGTGATTTGTGTCTTACTGAAAACCAGCCAACACCTACAGATGCAGCACACATCGCTGATAGAGAGCCAAACGTCCCCTTTTCTTCCTTTATTTGTAAAGTTTAATTTATTTTACGTGAGCACTACATTTTCAGAGTTACTGCCGGATGCTGACCTTTTCAAAGAACCTGATCTGTTGCTGAAAGTGACTTACACTGTGACCCGTCGTGACGTTGCCTTTTATGATTGTGGGACGGTCATATATTTGAAGGCACTGTGTTGCCAGCTGGCTTGAATGTAAAACTACGCCGAAATAGATGTATTGATTTGAACAAATCTGCCACCGTGATGATTCTCGACCACGGTAACCCCCACCTTTCTCGAGCGGAGAGGTTTCAGTTTTTTCTTGTTTTAAGTTTGCCACAAATAAAAGAACTGATACAGGTTTCTTTTTTCAGTTTTTTTTGTATTTCTTTATTTTAATTTCAGTGACTTGACTGCAGCAGACATATATCGTCCGGAAGGTTAAAAACAGCATTTACAATATGTGAAGAAAATGTTTAAGACACTGGATCAAATGCAAATCATCCCAAAATATATTTCACACTATATTTCTGAAGCTTTTTATAGCAACAAAAGACTAACTGAAAATGGCAACGAGGTTTCAGCCTGTAATACTGGAGCCTGAAAATGCTTGAGTAGATGAAGTCTGCCCTCCAGTGGCTCTGCCTATTTATTGCACATTACTATGTGGTACCAATTCATCTGTTTGCCGTTGGACTGATGGAAAATCATCGACCACTCCAACGCTCAGAGCAAATCTGCTGTGTGCTCGATTCAAATGATTGTACTTCTGTTCTTGTCAATTGTTTGCTTAAGCCCCTGTTCAAAAGACTCGTTTGTAAATATTGCTTTTCATTGTTTTTTTTGGTTTTTTGTAAAAGAAGAGACAAATAAAAATGTTTAAAACATGATTAAAATGCACACCAAGATCGAATGCCTGTGTAATTATTACTTAGAGCAAAAATACCGATTGCCACTTAGCAGGACGTTTGGTATAATAGTTGAGGCACTTCCTGCTAAAGCACTGAAATGTAGAGAAAATAGTGTGTGAGTTCTAAGACAATGATGTTGAAATGTTTTTGCCCCCCCCCCCCACCCAAAAAAGGGTGCAATTAAAACCCTTCATCTGTCTAAACTGTAATCCTTAAGATTTCCATGAAATCCATATTCAGCCTCGTTAAGCTACAACCATCACAGTGGATTAATGGTCTGTAATTACCTCTTCCTTTTATCTGCGTTTGGAGCCTTAAAGGCCAAATCCACTATTCCTTTTCAGGTAATAAATCTTCTTTCCAGATGTGAGGTTTCGCAGGAAGTGAGCCATGGATGTACGATGCTGATCACCGTCCACTTTCCACCCTGCCACAGTTGTGGGGAGATAGTATAAATCCAAAGTGATCAGCTCATACTATTGTTGGTCACATGTAACTTTCAAGAGGTGAAACGAAGACTTCCCAGTCCCGGGAGGAGAATCGCTGAAGCTGGCACTTTGTTAACTGAAAGGGTAAATTGTAGTTTTTGCGAGGCTTTACTGTGCTTCTGCATGGCGTTTTACCTCGCAGGCGACTGTCACTGAAATGCTTAAACGCGTCCGCTCAGTCTCCCTTTACCACTCCAGATTCCACCACTTGAAGTCGAACGGCTCCCGGCGGACGTTGGAGCCGCAGTGCACCTCTCCCAGCAGCTTGTGGTAGGAGGCGAAGTCGTCGATGAACGTGCAGCGGAGGCCCAGGCCCTCCATCAGCGAGCACATCTCGGCCTCCAGCGCGCAGCGTCCGTTCACCTTGGGGCCGAAGGGCTTGGGGATGCCCAGGTTCTTCCCCAAGACGATCATGTTCACCTGCAAGTGGGTTTGACAGCTTAACCTTTATCAGTTTGTGAACTTAAATGCATTTTGAATTGAAACAAAAATGGAAGTAGGTAATGTTTCAGAACAGACCATGTCAGGGTAGTAGGCCACTGCTCTGTACTCCTCCTCCTCCTCCTCTTCCTCTGCCTCCTCCTCCTCCTCCTCCGCCTCCTCTTCCTCCTCCTTCTCCTCCTCCTCCTCCTCCTCCTCCTCGTCTCCCTCCTTCAGCAGCTTGAAGAGTATGGGCAGGTCAATGATGTCATCATCATCCAGGCCCAGCTCTCTCTTCAGGACATCTCTGTTCCAGTCGATGCAGCTCTAGGAAAGAACGGAGGGAGGGAGGGGGGTGGAAGTCTAGTGGCTACAGAGTTGGCTTGGGTCTGGAGGAGCCAGGTTCAAGCCCCGGCAACCAAGATGAACCACCTTGGGCCCCTGAGCAAGACCCTAATTGCTCCATTGTGTGTGTTTCTGAGATGTAAGTCGCTTTGGATAAAAGCGTCTGCTAAATGACAGTAGTAGTAGTAGTAATAACAAAACACACCTCCTCTGATCACTGTAGCTAACGGACAATAATAACATGCAATAATAACGTGCAATAACCATATGTGCAATAATCATATGTGCAATATCCATGCAATATCTGTCTACCTCACACTCATTTTACCTGTTTTTCTTCCTTTGCACTATTTTTTTTATCTTATATTTTTTATCTTTATATCTCCACTGCATTGTGTATATTGTGTATATACTGTCCATATTTTTTAATTATATATATCTTTTACTTTTTAAATTTGTACCCCCTTCCCCGCGTGCGTGCGTGCGTGCGTGCGTGCGTGCGTGCGTGCGTGCGTGCGTATATGTAAAGTGTACTGCTGCTAACACAGAGGTTTCCCCCATTGAGGGAATAATAAAGGATTATCTTATCTTATCTTATCTTTCACAAAACACTCCTACAAAAGCTTCCTACAACCAAGTCTTCCAATCTTCTTCTCCATGCTGGAAGTTGCAAGCTCCCCTACAACTTACGCAATATCTCTGACCTGGGCCTTTTTAAATCAAGGCTTAAAACCTATTTATTTTGAATGGCTTTTATTACCCAGTAGTGTGGTGACACTTTTTATTCTATTTTCTTCTTCTTTTTTTTTTGCTCTTTCTTATGATTGTATGTTGTATTTCTGTATGTTTTACTCAGTAAAGCACTCACCTAGAGGTGGCTATAAAGGGCTATATAAATAAAGTACAATACATTTACATTTGTTATAGCACCACTTTCATACCACGTAGTTGGACGTGAGCCTAACATAGTGTGTATTGTTGAGGAACTTAAATGCAACGCGTCCAGTTTAGAACCTCACCTGTACATAGTTATTTTCAGCTCGGAGACCTTCGTCATCGAGGATCTCATCCACTGTTTTGGTCTCTTCATCTTTCAGACCTTTTGGGAGCAGAGCACAGAGGGACGCCCGTGAGCTTTGTGACGAAGATGCACTTCAGTAAATCCTTTTAACGGACAACAAGCCGGGCCACTGTACCCTCGAACAGTTTGGCTTGTCCGTGTCCACTGTTCTGTAAGCCTCTGAATAGTTTGTAGCCGGCGTCCGGGCTTGCCAGCAGCAGCCGGAACCCCTGTGACCAAACACACAAGAGACAAAGATAACACCGGTGCTCTCGTATCCGGAGAGCTTATACGATGAAAAGAGGAGCATGGCGGTATACACGAGCGCTGCTATGGTTTGGATCTCTACTGACTTGTAGACTCAATGCCAAGATACGTTAAAAGCTTCGCTGGCAGCAGATTTAGCTCCTCACTGAGTCATCCTGAAATGAAACGCCTACCTTTCTGTCAGGTGCAGGAACAAAGGTCATGAACTCGTCCACGTGGCCGACAAGAAGCCAGTCGGAAAATAAGGCGATGGGCTCCTGGACCTTCTGGGCCCACAGGAAGTCCTGGACTACTTTGGTCATGTTTCGTCCTTTAGTCGCGCTGCAGAAGGACGGAGATGTGAGTCTGCACAAGACCCGCCGCACGCTCACAAATCTGTTTATCAATCAATCAATTACTTTATTTTTGTCCCCAAGGGGGACAGGAGAAGCACATAATGTTAAATATAGATAAAATATACATAACAAATTATAATAGTAGTATAGACCTAAGCTTGAGAGTGAAGGCTTTTTCACCCACTACCTTTTCCTTCCGGCATTTAAAAGAACAATAGCGGTGGGAACAAAGGAGTGTTTATATCTGTTTGTCTTTGCAAAAGGGAGTCTAAGCAGTGAACCTGATGGTAGAAACTGAAACTGTTGGTGTAAGGGATGTGAACAATCAGACAATATGGAATTTGCCTTCTTGATCAGCTGTTTTTTATAAAGTTCTTGTAAAGTTTGTTGAGCCGACCCGATGATTTTACTGCTTAGACTGACAACCTTATTGAGCAGATTTCTGTCTTTGACCTTCAAGGATTGAAACCAACAAATGAAAGAAAAAGTGATGACAGATTTGATGAAAGAACGATAAAATATAGACATCAGGGAATAATCGACCTGGTATTTAGAAAGTTTTCGGAGACAGAAAAGGCGCTGCTGGCTTTTCTTATATATTGAGTCTGAATTTTTTCCAAATGACAGTTTACTCACGTAGGGAACGCGACCCCGATGATGATCCGGCCCAGTGGGTACTTTTTCCCGTTCACAGTGACAGGAGGGCTGACTTCCAGGTTACCGAAGGAGTCCAGACTGCTCACATCTCTTCTGTGGGCTATCCTGGTCACGTAGCCAAAGTCGGGGCCCTGAGGGCACCAGCTTGGTTAAAAAACCTTGTCTGGACGACATGTCAAATATTCTTAAATCTTAAGTATTGACCTGAGAGCCATTGTCTGGCATGCTCCAGCTAATCTACAGCTAACCTTGAGTAGTTATTGGGAGTTGGTAAGAGATATTGATTCATACTTTATTTCTGTTTTATTCAAATTATTGATTTCACTTGGTTTTCATTATTACTATGATTCAAATGAATTACTAGGACTCGTATGATCCTCTCCACTCTCTTGATATGATGAATATGTTTACACATATAAGGTATAGATATAATAAAGTCATCAAGTGACTTCAGGCACCATTCTTGTGATGATTTCCAGCACATCATGTTAGCGTCATGTGATCCCTCCTGGTGAAAACAGCTGCGTTTCCACGTTCTCCTGATAATCTTTGCTTTTTCAACTGTCCAAAGAGCTTAAACTTTTCCAATTCAGCTATTTTCAAGGACAGACCAAGTCTGGTTCTCACCAGTAGCTCATCATACGGAAAATCCAGGAGAGCGCCATCTCTCGGGGAATCCAGAACGACGGGAAACCGGTGATGGGGGGAATCGATGTAGCCGAATTCCAGCTCGTCCTGAAACACAGAACACGTTTTATTTTTGCTGAGTTTGTGTCTCAGCTCTCAGGAGGACTAGTTCCTCCTTCTTTCTTATTTTCTTGTGTGATTAAACCGTACGGTGTCAACATATGACACAGCTTCTGTAGAAAAACAAAACCTAATCAGATTTGTCATTTTCATAGTGAAACATCTTTCTTATGTTTCCTATTTTTTTATGTTAGAGCTGTTCCTGTTTATTTCACAACATCGGGTTTGTGAAACCCGTCCCCCGTCAGTAATTGCAGTTTAAAAAGCCTCTTGTGACTCAATTCTTCAGAACTGTATATTTTTGCCTCAATGATAGTTCTGTTAGAAATAATCGAAACTTAATTTGAGCAAGTTGAAATAATTTTGAATAAGTAAACCGCAGCAGGTGAACAGAACAAGGGCATGTTTTTGTGGGGGATTTTTTTGACTGTGACATACAGGTATGATCAGGTTTCCCCACCTGCATCCAGCGGTCTCCTCGGTTCACATACTCGTGGCAGATCTTCAGCTTGTAGCCGCTCTCTGCAACAAGGTTCTTCATCCCCTTTAAGAACTGGTAGTTATCCGACGTACTGCAACCAGAGGCAGAAATGCGGTTTTTGTTTCGCAAAGTGTCAAAACAATTTTTCCTTGTGTGATCTGAAATCCTACCACGATAAAATGATGTTCATTCCTTGGCATAAATGACAAATAATAAAAGTGCTGAAAGCTTCCTTGAGATTTCCGCAGACACAACTGGACATGTATATGGACGTGCAGCTTGGTCTTGCTCGTACGATGCAGTGCTGATTATGAAAGCGCTTCTTTCGGTTCTCACCTGCAGACAAACACCTCTACAGGCTGGAGGGTGTTGGGTGTCATGATCCAGGGCGCCACTCTGAACACCACTTTGTCTGTGAAAATGGGCGTCTCTGGAAGCCCCTGTCCAAAAATGAAGAAAAATAATAAAACAAGAGGCACGTTAGTGCTCTTCCCTGTCCGTCTGCGGTGCCACATAGACGTAAATCCATCACTAATTTGACTGAAGCACAATTGATGAAAAAATGAGATGCAGCAGAGTAGTTACAAGTGTCTTGTTTTGGTGGGGGGGTTTTAAAAAAAGCTGAGACTTTACAAACTGTGCTACTTAAAATGAATCGTAAAAACATGATTTATTGATAGACGACATTTGGGCTGCGGTGCTGCTGGTCTTACAGGACAGATGGGCTCGAGCAAACTGAGGTTAATGCTGATGAGCCCATCGAAGTCTTTGTCGGGAAAGTTGAGGCCCTCCACATAAAAGTTCATCTCCGCTGTGCCCCCGAGGTACGGCACCTGCTGCGATAGGACCTCGCTGCTCAGCACCAGAGGGTAGTCCTTCACGAAGTAACTGAACAGTTTCTCTGCACAGACGTACGGACACAATGACGGTCAACTCCAACAGGTTGTAAAACTGTGTAAAAATAGCCAGTAACGTTAAACTGTTCTGGGGCTTTCTAAGCCTTCGTTTTTACTCACGCAGCGTATTATTGGACACTTCACTGGATCTGGGTCGGAACACTCTGATACTCTCTGCATCTCCCTGAGAGATGTGCATGGTGAGCTTGTATCCCTCCGGGAGTCGGGCCGGGCCTCTCGTCCGCAGCACCATGAGTGACATGTCCTTCAAATCTGCACGGATGCATTATTATGCTATTTAGTCCTCGACAGCCCAAGTGAACATAAAGCAAACATGCCGGAGATCAATCCTCGGTAAGCTTCATTCCACTGTACAAATATGACAGATTATTTAACTTGTGCACACATAACATAACTTCTAACTTTGATCAAAACAGGTTTTTCCAGTACAAATGAATTTGATCGTTCTCCCCTATTACATGTCTTCCACCCTCACACAGCAGTAACAACATGTGTTTTATTTTGAAAGATCATATCACTGTTTTGCATCAGAATCTGTGGAAGTTTCCTGGTTATAAAAAATGAAAAACTTGTGGTACTGAGGGAATAAAACAAGTCAAAGAAGATTTTTGGTCAGCAGAAAGCTGAACGGGTTTACCCGAGACCTTGGCGATGCGGTCCACTTCACTGTCCAGTTTCTTAAGGTAGCTCTTCTCTGAGTCACAGTTGACCAACAGGATGGCTCCATGTCCGTTGGGACCCCACTCCCACGTTCCCTAACAGGTTTCAACACGTACGACAATGTAAGTTGGAAGGATGGAATCTGATGTTTTTCTCTCTTTTTTTTTTTTTACCAAAAGAAAAACCTGTCTAATCTGCGTTTAAATAACCAATTTCCATATTGCCTCTAAGAGAGAAATATCTGGCAACTTAAAACTCTCTCTGTTGCAGCTTGTCCAGGCTGTAGAACAGCATGACAAGTTGAAAACTGAGTGATTTCACTTCAAACTCACAGCTAAGCAGCAAAAAGTTCATGCTTAGAATCTAAATCAAGTTGTCGTGCTTGGAAACAATTGAAGACCCATCCCTCATAAGCTGTAAAGCCAACACATCTGCGATCACCTTATTGGGGTGGTTTCTCTCCACCGTGCCGTCCCTGTCGGCGTCCACGTCCAGAGAAATCTCTGTGTGACAGACATATCTTGTTTATCACATGTTGCTTTTGCTTAGTGCATCCTTGTACAACTCTCGATTCATCGGATCTGTAATCACACCAGCTGTCTACATGTCAGTTAGTTATGAATAGTGCCTTATTTAATTAAAAATGAACTTACCAACAGCTGTCAGGTGCAAAACAGCTGTCCCTAAGACCGTCTTGTCCTCTCCGTAGTAGCGGACAGACAGCTTGGGAAAGAAATTCATATGTTGTCAAAGAAAAAAAAAGTCTCTGTTTTATAAAACTTTCATAATAAAAGCTTTAAAATTGTTCCTTTGTGACAACTGTTGGAAGATCACTGTGAGTGGTTAAGCCTGACTCAGTGTAAAATGTTGCTTCATAGTATTTGAATTTGAGTTTCACTGAAGAACTCGTAGATTTTGGAAAATGACAGAATCTTTCAAGCAAAATAAATTGAATCCTCACATCAATGAATCATACTTGTCAGATAAACTTGAATCCTGCTGTGTTCTTTCTTCTCATTTAATGGAGCAGGTGCGTCGTGTCAGGCTATATTTTGTAAAAGGTCCCCATCTTTTGATGAGCGTTCTCTTGTCATCAGCACCTTGTTATCAGCACCAGTCAGTACTAAGTTTGTTTATTTTTTTAGCTGAACAGCTGGTCAAAACTGTCAATGGCCCGGTTTCCCAGATCAGTTAAGTAGTTCTTAACAGCGAAAGACTTCTTTCACAGGCTCCTTAAGATGGTTTGAAAGAAGTCTTTCGCTGTTAAGAACTACTTAACTGATCTGGGAAACCGGGCCAATGTCAGTCGTGGTGAAAAAATAGAGATGAGTAATATTTGAAGGAATTAGTGAATAGTTGTGAAGCAACCGTGAGTCTGCTAACTGAGGAGAATGTTGCTTAACTCTGACCTTTTGCATGATCAGATCATATGATAAAATGAACCCATTACAAAACTTTCAAATACATTATTCTCCGTGTTTCTTTTTTTAAATGTGAAATTGTTGGGTTTTATTGGGCACCATTGGGCACACGTTACCTTTTTACTTAAAAAATAAACTGTAAAAAAAAATTAAAAATACACATGTGACACAATGTTGAAGGCTAATTTCCCAAAATTCAATGTGACATGACATCAGCTTACGATTCGCTATAAACAGCTTGTGCGGTGCAGCTGTCCATGTTTCCTGTCAGTGAATGCTCAAACGAAGAAGTCACCACGCATTTCTGTCCCACTACTTACCTTGTTGTCATTTTCAGTCAGACTGGCACTCTTCATCCTGATGAGCAGGACGGAGTTTCCGTTGAGAGGGATGTGAGAGCGGTGGGACACCTCCTGGGGAGGGGGGTTGATGGTGTACTGAACATTTGCAGTGCAGTTCAGCGAGAAGAACTTGGAGCTGGGAGGAGCACTCCTGAGATGCAGACAAACGCCACATTTTATTTCATATCAGACATGCTTAAGATTTCTTGTGAAGGGCCTATCGGGCAGCACCAGGGACCTGGTGAAGAAGGGCCTGGTTATTTTTACCAGTTCTCCTTTTTTTTTGCAATAGACACCTCCTCTGGGAAGAAGTAACCCCTCAACTATGAGGTCCCTCTGTGGGTCAGTCTGTCTGGCTGACGACAACTTGCGTAAGCCTGACCATATCCTCTTTTCTGCAAGATGCAGCCAAGCAAACAATGATAGAGGTGTGATATTGCAATAATGTAGTAATTACTACTGAGGACCTAAGGGTTAAAATATGTCAAGAGGGTTCAATCCAAGATGGTGTGCAATATGATATGCTTGAATACCCCTAAGAGGCCCTGTGGAGGAGGCGTGTGCCAGTTTCCCACTTTACCAGTCAGTAATCCAGTACTCAGTCTGTTGTGTGGTGTATGCTGGCATTTGGCAGCACACACCACACAACAGACGTTTGTTTGGAAGGAAAAAAAACTACAAACAAAGTCCCTCCTGTCGACAGCAACAACAAAGGACTGTTCCTTCTCTCCGCTGCACAAAACACGATACCATGAGTTCTGCCACCACCAGGATCTGCATACAAATGACATCTTGTGGGCCAACAAAGGACTTTTTATACACTCCAGCAGTCTGTTCATTTGGTTTAACTGTGGGGAAGAAGCAAATGTAGTCTGATACAACAAACCGCCTGTAAATCCAAGATCCGTGAAGGTTTGGAAACCAGGAGGTTTTTGAAAGACTTTTCCCTTCTTGTACTTTGACATGTGCGTGGAGCATGGGCTGTCAGGGAACTGAACTGCTGAACTCACTGCATCATGAGCCGCCTATCGTGTTACTGCGTTGTAATGAAAACGGTCACTAATGTACAGTGTCCTCACACTACTGTACAGTATAGATATGTGGGTTAAAATATCACATCAGAAGCACAACTAAGTATAATATTCTTGCCAAAATACAACCGAGATGCCAAAATGACCTGCAAAATAAATCTTAATGTTATAAATTGAAGCTTTCAGGACACTATAAAGTTAAAGGAGGCCAATTTAGTCAATTAAACATAATTTGCAGAGTTGTCTTTCCATAATATATATCAACTTTTACATTAAAAAGCCTACATTTAAAAATAAATACTAATAAGTCAGTGATAGACAGAAGTTAATTAGCCTAATGGACACATAAAAATATAGTTGGCAGAATAAAAAATAAATAAAAATACGCCAGAGAGCAATAAAGAGAGGGGGAAAGTCATCCATGTACTGTACACCTAGACATAAGCGGATAAACGCCTACCTGTTCAGGTTTACGTTAAGTTCCGAGCCGACGACGCATAATACGCTTGCAGTTTTATTATAATCTAATCTGAGAGTCCGGGGGTGAATCATGACTGCGTCCTTCCGCGGGGTCTGACACAATGACCGCTTTAAAACCCTGGGACTGATCCTTTACGCACAAACCAGCCCGCTGCAGTGATCCTGAGGCTGGAGTGTTGGTGCAGGTGCTGGCTGCGCTTCTGGCCGCTGATTGGTCGCCAGCAGGCGGCGCCCCGCCCTGAACCCACGCCACAAGGCTGATTTATGGTACCGCGTTACACCAACGCAGAGCCTACGGTGTAGGATACGCGGCGACGCGCACTACCTTGCGCGTGGGCCGCGTACCCTACGCCGTAGGCTCTGCATTCGATTTAACGCGGAACCATAAATCAAGCTTTATCCGTCCTTTATCCCCCGAGCGTCCGCTTCCTCATCCCCTCACTACACGGTAGCCAAAAACCTGGCTTTGATTGAATTTTATGACAATCTCAGTAATGTATTTATTTACATATAGATTTGTCTCTTTAATTTGCTTTGTTTTGCTTATGGTTTTCTTTGTTGTTCTTTGTTTTTTTGTTTTTTTCGGTAGGCTATATACATTTTATGCATTCTGATTATTTTGTTTTTGTTTTAACCTGTTTGAATAAATAAATAAATGAAATGAAATGAAAATGAAACAATCTCAGTAACAAAAAATTCAGAGCTTTGCAATATTTTTTTTCTGACCAAGTCCGTGCATATGAAAAAGCAGGGCATGGAAATTAAAGAGAATAAAAACTGATAAACTGATAATTTTGATGATTGAATTGTTTATTGATTTCATAAAATGTTCAAATATTTGAGATATTTTATTTGGAGTTTTCATAAACTTTGAGTCATAATCATCAAAATTATAACAAATAAAGGCTTGAAATATCTCACTTTGAATGTAGTGGGAAGTAATATATTTGTTTCACCTTTAGTTGAATTTACTACGAATGAAGTTTTGCAATATATTCAAATTTTCAGACCTTCACCTTTATGACATCAATAAATAAGAGCATAATATATGTCCGTATACGGAACGAAACTTTTAATTCCCAATTACGTAACAATTCCGTATTTCAAGGGACGGGTGGCAAGCCTGCTGACATCTCACCTGTTCAGGTTCGCCTTCAAAGTTGTCCCGCACACATGCAGAAGACTTTGAGGTTTGGCGATGTCCAGACGACAAGTTCTTTGAAATCCCCCTTCCACTCTCCTCCTTTTGGCCAACGAGGCAGGTAGAGTGGATGGTAACGCGGTTTGGGAAACTTCTTGAAACATGTTTGATCGTTCCTCGTCTCAAAGGGATTGCAGGGTTTGTGGAGTCTGTTCCGCATTTCAAGTCTGTAATTTGAGAAAGGAGGGGCCAGGTTCCCATGGTGACATGTATCTCAATTATACTTGGTAGTTTTGGAAAAAAGGAAACACATTTCCCTGAAAGTGAAAAAAAGGTGTTTTTTCCTATTTTTTCATATATATGTAAATGTAAATGTAAATGTACTTTATTTGTATAGCACCTTACATCAACCTGAAGGTGAACCAAAGTGCTTTACATAACATACAACAAAATAAAACAAGAATAAAACATATGAACATATAAAAACATCAATTATTTTTAAGAGAAAAAAATATGTGTAATTCAAGTTACACATGTTAAGTGGCAAATGTATTTTTTTAATATAACAGTCAGATGCAGATGTTGATACAACTATGAGGCTACTTGAATATATATATATATATATATATATATATATATATATATATAGTACAGACCAAAAGTTTGGACACACTTCCAAGAGTTATTATAGTTTTGTATTTTTCCATTAGTTTCCATTAGTTTTATTTTTTTATTCGTGGGCAAGGTTTAAGAAATTCAGACCAGGTAGTACAATACAAAACACAGCAGTGTTTTGTATTGTACTCACTCAGTCATGTAGACGTCCCAGTATAAACACTGTATAAACACTGTAACACAGTATAAACACTGTATAAACACATGCACCACTGCCTCCTCACACTTGTGTTGACCAAATTTGACCAAATTGACAAAGACTAAAATGAAAGACGTTTTCTGTATATTTTTATTTTATTTTAGGTAGTTTCATAAGGACACAATATTATTTCAGTTCGTTTTCATTTTGTCTAAACTCTAGTTTTTCTTTTTCTTTCAGTTAACTAAAATGTTTTATCACACCTAGTTTTAGTTTTTAGTTTATTTTTAGTTAACTATAATATCCTTGGCGTTGTCAAGTATGGTTAAGAAAAAAAAAGGATGGTTAATAAAATAACAGATTAATATAAAAGCAAAATTGTGACTTGTTCTCAGATGGACAGCGAGAGAAGAGTGATAGATCAGGTGAGGAGGTGGAAGGAGAGAAAGAAGAAGATATTGTACCACTGAAAAAAGGGAGATTGATGGAAACTGCAAGCCAGAAAGACACAGAGGTTGGAAAACAGGAAGAAACTGAGTCACAGCCCAGAGAGAGTGTAGAGGATAGAGCAAGTCAGGAGACAGAGGATGAAGAAAAAGAGTGAGAGATGGTGTTACAGCCCACAGAGAACCAGGAGGAAACATCTCAGTGAGAGGCCACTCCCAAACCTACTTGGACCAACACACCCAACTGACCCTGCCCATGTCCTGCAATTTCACATCAGATATGACAATGCCTTTATTCAAATGTGTGCAAATATTGGACCCTGTCAACCAGTACTGTCATCATACCCAAAGAACGAAGAGGGGCGGTCATTTCAAAAGAAGTGGTATGAGAATAACCCTTGGTTAGAATCTTCTCCAACTGTTAATGCCATGTTTTGTTTCAGCTGCCCACTTTTTGTAAATGATGAAAAGTACGCAAGCCGCAAAACCTGGAAAACTGAAGGGTTTACTCGGTGGAGAAAGGCTTTAGAAAGGATTAAAGAGCACCATGCCTCAGAGTCTCACATGTGTTGTATGGTGAGGTGGAACAACTTTAAGAAAAAGTAATTGGAGGCTGCTTTTGAAGTGGGTGACCATCAGACACAAGCAGCAAACGCCAAAGAGAGGGAGAGGAACAGAGAAATGTTGTCCCGTTTGATAGCCATCACTCTTTATACCTGGCAAGACATTTGCGGGCAAGAATGCCATTCAAGGGAGATGATGAGACCTTATCAAGCCAAAATCGAGGAAATTTCTTGGAATTAGTTGAGTTGTTCAGTAAGTATGACAGTGTAATTAAATTACACCTCGATGCCATAAAAGAACAGCAGAAATCTGGAAAAAGACCTCATGTCTCTGTCCTCTCAAACAGAAGCCAGAATGATATCATCAAAGCTTTGGCCACTTCAGTAAGATACATCATCCACACAGAACTCCAAAAGAGTGAAATCTTTTCCATATTGATAGATGAAACCACAGATGTGTCGCACATCGAGCAGGTTTTGGTTGTAATCAGGTACATACACAACATGGAAATCAAAGAGCTCTTCCTTCAGGTGTGTAATGTGCAGTCAACAAGTGGCTCTTGAAAAGGTGGTGATGGCTTTTCTGGAAGAAAGATAGAAAACATCAGAGGTCAAGGTTATGATGGGGCTGCAAACATGAGTGGGTGCTTTCAGGGACTTCAGTCAAAAATCCAAAGAAGAAATCCGAAGGCCTTGAATGTGCACTGTCAGGCACATTGTCTTGATCTGGTGTTGGTGGAGTGTGCAAAGTCCAACATGTGTTTTGTCAGTTTTTTCAACTTGGTTGAAAAACGTTACTGTTTTGTTGCCAACTCATCTAAACGGCACTCTGCATTTATTGAAATGCAGAAGAGTTTGTGCCCTGATCAGCTTCCACGGGAGCTGCAGAATCTGTCAGACACACGGTGGGCCTGCAGAGAAACTGCCCTTAACACACACACACACACGCACGCACGCAAGCACGCACGCACGCACGCACGCACGCACGCACGCACGCACGCACGCACGCACGCACGCACGCACGCACGCACACACACACACACACACACACACACACACACAGAAACTCCTTAAGAAGCAACTGTACAACATTCCCATATCAGGTATAGCATAGGCTAATTTTGCTTTGCATTGTCCTAACCTGATGAATTCAGATGGGGTGATGATATTGTATGATGCGATTCCATGCTACACCATTTATAAATATGGGTTGCTATAATACATTCTGTTATCCTGAATGTTATTGTCGGAAACGGAAAGTGTTAGTCGTGTTCCATGTGCCCCCTTTAAATTTCTCCTCCAAAGGTCTCTGCACATCCCTGCTTCCATCATTTGTTTGAATGAGAAGGTAACTTTTGGTCTGTACTGTATGTATATATATATACATACAGTATATATATACATATGTATATATATATGTGTATATATATGTGTATATATATATATATATATATATATATATATATATATATATATATATATATATATATGTACAAACATCTTTTTTGAAGGTACATAGTGTGCAAAAGCTCTGGGGATCTATTCTTGTTGTTTTATATAGGCTATATATATATTCTTTTCTACAGGTCCCCTTCTCCTTGCTGCAGCAAGAACAACAACACAGCATGAATCCATGTCAACAACTTAACATCTAATTCCTGGAATGCGTTTTGGTCTTCTCACCGAAGAGGACCCATGGACGCATTGCACGCCTGCATGCTCTCCTCTCAACTGGGGCGATATGGCTGGTTTGGCGCATCAAGCGCAGCTGGGTAAATGAAAGGCCTTGAATGTTTACATCACGCAGTGCTTCAGATTACAAGGTTAAATCAGTGCAGACTGCAGCTGTCTGCCCAGGCAGGAGCTCAGATAATGTACCCTGTGTTGCCTTTTCTGAGAGAAGAAGGAAGTTTTTCACCACATGATGTACAAAAATTGTTTTGGCAGTTGCTACAAAAATTAAAAATGAAAATCTGCAAGCAACCATAAAGACGACAGCTGTGCCCATGTGAAAAAAATAAATAAATGTGTCCCATGAGATCTACTTCAAAAAGTATATGGATTGATTGCAAATAACTTTGCCATCTGGCCAAAGGCTGCCTACTTGGTATTTTTACAACAGGATGCACCAGAATATTTTGCTATTTTATTTTGGTATACGGTAAGTTTTTGTTGAAACCATGAAGACCAAACATTGAACAAAATAGAACCCCAGCTGATGTAACTCAAACCATCTGTATGAATTAAACAGAATAAAATCTGTGTTTGGTTCGGGAGGTCAAAGTCTACCATGAAAATTGCTTGTCAAAATATTATGTCCAACGCTGGTTGTTAAAAAATAATGTTTAATCAGTCAGTAATAGGTCAGTAATCAGCTGACCAATGAATTCATCAGCTAAATAATCAGTTTACTTCTAATATTATTACCGTATGTACTTTCTGTTTGTATTTCACAAAATAGACAGAAAAATGAATATGGATGCCATGAGAGCCTTGAAAAGAAGACACAAAGAGTTTTGTACAGTACTGTATTTTTTGAACAACTCAGAGCAAAGAAATACTTCCTTCTATTTACTGACCACATATCAATCTTTCACCAAAAAAAGAGAAAGAAAACATCATTTGTTGTGTAGATTATTGTTAAATAGCTCTCGTATCTCAACATTACTTGCTCTTCAATGGCTAAAATACATTTAACTCAGTCTTAGAGGCTTGGTTAGTACCTCATCACTGTTGTTCCTTGTAATTATAACTTCATGTAATCACAAGGCACGATAAACCCAGACTGTACCCATAACAATAAATATAGTAGATATACAATATGGCTTCGTATGACCGAGTTATGGTAAGGACAGTAAACATTTTATGACAGACATACCAGTTAGGCCTACTTTAATGCCAAAAAACTCGAGTATTAATATGCCCTCCCGTCCAAGTTTAGTTCATTTTCATTGTTTATGTGCCTTTGATAATTACAAACTATCAGCTCCTTTAAATCAGGACTAAAACCACTTACTGAAGCATACTCTTAAATTAAATACTTACCTGATGTACTCTACTTGCTTTACTTTTATTTTACTTTAACTTGTGCTTTTTATTATTTTACCTCTTTTCTTATCATTTTATTTGTTATTTACTGTTTAATTGTCTTGCTTTTAATGTTGATATAAAGCACTTTGAATTACCTTGTGTTGAATTGTGCTAATGATGTACAAATAAACTTGCCTTGCCTTGCCTTAATTTTACAAACCTGACAATTCCGCTAGAATTTAAAATCTTCAGTCAATAGTGTTTTCACACTCGGTATTACGAAAAACTTTAAAACCATATTGCAGCTCTGAAAAAGAAAAAAACTTCTTTTTTTGACTGCAATGGGGTTTTTCACTTTAAAAACCCCATATTGTACATTTCTGTCTATACTGTTCATTTCTGTTTATACATTTTATCTGTCATCTGTCATCCTACGTCACTTTTTGTAAAGATTCATATCCGGCACTTTTTAATCCTCATATTGTACATTCCTGTTTATTTCTGTTATACATTTTACTTTATTCTATCTCTTAGTTTATCTCCATATATATTTGTTTGCTTTTATATTTTTATTTTTTATTTTTATTTTTACTGTATTGCACCAATCACCACAACAAATTCCTTGTGTGTGTTTACAAACTTGGCAATAAACCCCCTTTCTGATTTCTGATTTCAATGTCTTTAGATCTGTAGGTGGAGACGACCACAAAACACGTTTCGACGTCCATCCAATCACATCGCCGGATGATTGACAGACATCCACATTGACCAATAGGAGCGCTGTAAACATGCTGGAAGGGGGCGGGACTAAGGGTATCCCATGTCATCAACTCACGGCGCTTTGTTTTTCCTGTTGGGACAGAAGACGGAGAAAATTTTGCCTTTATTTATCACAGAGTTGCCTTAACATTTATTTCCCTTCAGTATAACTAACAGGACGTGAAACTGGTCTCGTCTTTTGTAAAAAAAAGTCGTTACATAGGGGGGTTCAAGACAGTGTCCTGATTGGAGCGGAAGGAATTCCAGGCTCTGGGAACAACTGGATAAAACCACTGGAATGCTGCATGCAAGTTGCAGAAAACGGATTTTTACAGCTCAATCTGGAGTCACGACACCGCAGACATGTGCTCGGTAGACTAGTAGAACTGGGACGTGTGTCGGAGCTTGGTTTTAGTTGTGTTTGAGTTGAGAGCAGCTATCCACGTAGCCTCTCTGCAGGAGAGAGTAAAATGGCGGAGGGCTGGCCGGTTCCTCCGGCTCTGGTCGTCATGCTGCTCAGCCTCACTGCCTGGACCGCAGAGTCCTCCTGCCCCGCGGCCTGCTCCTGCTCCAGGGGCCAGGATCAGCTCCACATCATGGACTGTAACAGGAAAAGGCTGTCGGTGGCTCCCCTGGATCCCCCAGATACTACCACTCATGTGTAAGTACAGCGCTTAAGCCTGGTTTATGCTTCTGCGTTACATCGACGCAGAGCCTACGGTATCCTACGGCGTAGGTTCTGCGTCGGTGTGACGCGGAACCATAAATCAGCTTTTAATGGACAACGATGTGGGCCAAGTTACTGGAGCTGCATCCACAGCACTTTTTGTTGTTATCTATCAATATACCCCCTTTTTAGATGCTCCACATACTTTAGGATGCATGTTAACTATTGAATATTGTGTATTGTATCTGATACTGTTATTTATTTTATTCTAATGTATTTTTAGTCCTGTGTTTAGCACTTTGATAGGTGGTTGCTGCTTTTAAAGTGGCCTTTAAAGGGACAAAAGTTAATTTCCTCAGAAATTATGAAACAGGTTTTGGTATGAAGTTGCACAGTAATAAGCTAGTTATTAGTTTATTTATTTATTTATTTATTTTAATGATGTTGTTAATGATCTGCAGCAGATGCACAGCACTGATTTGTTGTTATCTATCAATATACCCCCTTTTTAGATGCCCCACATACTTTAGGATGCATGTTAACTATTGTATATTGTGTATTGTTCTTTCACTCTACTTTTTGCTACTTTTATTTATTTTATTCTAATGTTTTTTTAGTCCTGTGTTTAGCACTTTGATAGGTGGTTGCTGCTTTTAAAGTGGCCATTAAAGGTATTGTGACATCATTTTAACATGCTTTTAACACTATTAAAAGTCTTGGCCAACATCCCTCAAATGTGTCTAAAAGAGTGTAACAAGAAAAACTTCACTCTAGTACTCCATTCCTGGCTTTTTATTACAGTGTTTTTTTGCGCCGTGAAAAACGCGTCCTTTTTCCCCTTTCCTGTCAATCATTGTTCCGCTCCTCCTCCAAACCTCCTCCAACCAACCGCTACACACTTCTGCCGGCGTCTCCGCACACACGCGCGCACACCGACCACAAACACCGACACACAGCCCAGACAGGGCGACTACTCCCGGGGATGAAGTCCAACCGGGACCAGAGGACCGGGACCGCAGCTCCCCCCGAGCAATACGCTCACAGCGGCGTCGGAGAGTTAAGCCGGGAGCGACAGGCGAAGCATGCACGGAAAAGCAGCACGGCGAAGCAGACAGTCCACAGCAAACAATCATAAAAATAAAGGCATGCAAGCAGCAGGGTCCCCTTATCTTAAGTCCAGTCAGTGGCCGCGGGTCCTCTTAGCAGTTTTCCTCCGGTGATTAGAACAAAAGAGGCTCTAAACAGCTAAACAGCTCCGTTCAGCGTACGGTGCGCGTCGCCGCGTAACCCTACGCCGTAGGCTCTGCGTCGGTGTAACGCGGACCATAAATCAGCCTTTATGGTGCGCTGGAGAGGAGAGGAGGCAGGGAGCTGGGTGGAGGGGGCGGTGATTTAGCGGGCCATTACGTAACGGCCCGCCACCAAACCAGGTGCGCCGTTTTTGCACAGTTATGCGGAAAATCCCAGAAAGCACACAATACACTGAATGTTAAAAGTTTGTTGTTCTTTGGGTGTAATTGATGTCAAGACACCCAACAAAACACAAAAAATCAAGAAAAATGTGTTTTTCATGTCACAATACCTTTTAAAGGGACAAAAGTTAATTGTACGGTAGTCTCTTTAAAACTATTTCAGGAACACACATTGTAATTGATACACTATATATGTACAGTAACTATAATGCTGTATATGAACAGTACATGTAACTTGGCTTGGTGGACTTCTCAACTTTGATATTTGTCCCCAATAAACCACGAATGAATGGATGACTCAAATAGAGAACATTTCCTCAGAAATTATGAAATAGGTTTGGTATGAAGTTGCGAAGTAATAAGCTAGTTATTTTATTTATTTATTTTAATGATGTTGTTAATGATCTGCAGCAGATGCACAGCACTGATTTGTTGTTATCTATCAATTTTAGATGCTCCACATACTTTAGGATGCATGTTAACTATTGAATATTGTGTATTGTTCTTTCACTCTACTTTTTTGCTACTTTTATTTATTTTATTCTAATGCATTTTTAGTCCTGTGTTCAGCTTGATAGGTGGTTGATAGGTGTCCTTTAACCTCCTAAGACTTGGCGTACACATAATGTGGACATTACATTTTTGTCCATGTCATATTTAATTTCTTAATGGGGGCTTAAAGCAACAAGAAAATGCAATGGGGTTAAGGAGGTTAAAGGGACAGAAGTTAATTGTAGTCTCTTTAAAACAATTTCAGGAACACACATTGTCATTAATACACTATATATTTACAGTCACTGTAATACTGTATATGTACAGTACATGTAACTTGGCTTGGTGGACTTCTCAACTTTGATATTTGTCCCCAATAAACCACGAATGAATGGATGACTCAAATAGAGAACATTTCCTCAGAAATTATGAAATAGGTTTGGTAGGAAGTTGCAAAGTAATAAGCTAGTTATTTTATTTATTTATTTTAATGATGTTGTTAATGATCTGCAGCAGATGCACAGCACTGATTTGTTGTTATCTATCAATATACCCCCTTTTTAGATGCTCCACATTCTTTAAGATGCAAGTTAACTATTGTTCTTTCACTCATGCGTTTATTTTTATCTGCTACTTTTATTTCTTTTATTCTAATGTATTTTTAGTCCTGTGTTTAGCACTTTGATAGGTGGTTGCTGCTTTTAAAGTGGCCATTAAAGGGACAAAAGTTAATTGTACGGTAGTCTCTTTAAAACAATTTCAGGAACACACATTGTCATTAATACACTATATATGTAGAGTCACTATAATGCTGTATATGTACAGTACATGTAACTTCTCAACTTTGATATTTGTCCCCAATAAATCACGAATAAATGGAGATCACCAAATAAATTTAGAAAATTTCCTCAGAAATTATGAAATAGGTTTTGGTATGAAGTTGCACAGTAATAAGCTAGTTATTAGTTATTGTATTTATTTATTTTAATGATGTTGTTAATGATCTGCAGCAGATGCACAGCACTGATTTGTTGTTATCTATCAATTTTAGATGCTCCACATACTTTAGGATGCATGTTAACTATTGTATATTGTGTATTGTTCTTTCACTCTACTTTTTTGCTACTTTTTTTTTTTTATTCTAATGCATTTTTAGTCCTGTGTTCAGCTTGATAGGTGGTTGATAGGTGACCTTTAACCTCTTAAGACCTGGCGTACACATAATTTGGACATTACATTTTTGTCCATGTCATATTTAATTTCTTAATGGGGGCTTAAAGCAACAAGAAAATGCAATGGGGCTAAGGAGGTTAAAGGGACAGAAGTTAATTGTAGTCTCTTTAAAACAATTTCAGGAACACACATTGTCATTAATACACTATATAAGTACAGTCACTGTAATACTGTATATGTACAGCACATGTAACTTGGCTTGGTGGACTTCTCAACTTTGATATTTGTCCCCAATAAACAACGAATGAATGGATGACTCAAATAGAGAACATTTCCTAAGAAATTATGAAATAGGTTTGGTAGGAAGTTGCAAAGTAATAAGCTAGTTATTTTATTTATTTATTTGAATGATGTTGTTAATGATCTGCAGCAGATGCACAGCACTGATTTGTTGTTATCTATCAATATGCCCTCTTTTTAGATGCCCCACATTCTTTAATATGCATGTTAACTATTGTTCTTTCACTCATGCATTTATTTGTATCTGCTACTTTTATTTCTTTTATTCTAATGTATATTTAGTCCTGTGTTTAGCACTTTGATAGGTGGTTGCTGCTTTTAAAGTGGCCATTAAAGGGAGAAAAGTTAATTGTAGTCTCTTTAAAACAATTTCAGGAACACACATTGTCATTAAAACACTATATATGTACACTCACTATAATGCTGTATATGTACAGTATATATCTTTTTTTTTTTTAATTTATTAACATACAAAAGACAACATCAGTATGTGTGTGTGTGTGTGTGTGTGTGTGTGTGTGTGTGCGTGCCGTGTTTGAGTGTAAATAAGATGATGAAAAAAGATACATAAATTGAGAATATTAATTCGAGAGTGAACAAATAAATAATTATCATATAGAGTGGTGTAGCATCATATAAATATAGCATAATAAATATAGTAATATCCTAATATAACATAATTTGTATGAAATATTATAACATATAACCAAATTATATCACCATACTATTATATATAACAATATAATACTATAGTTTAACATCCCATGAGATTTCATAACTTAATATAATAATATGAAACAATATATCATGAATATTAATACACTATATATGTACAGTCACTATAATGCTGTATATGTACAGTACATGTAACTTCTCAACTTTGATATTTGTCCCCAATAAATCACAAATAAATGGAGATCACCATCAAGTCATGGTGATCTTGAGAACATTTCCTCAGAAATTATGAAATAGGTTTTGGTATGAAGTTGCACAGTAATAAGCTAGTTATTAGTTATTTTATTTATTTATTTTAATGGTGTTGTTAATGATCTGCAGAAGATGCACAGCACTGTTTTGTTGTTATCTATCAATATACCCCCTTTTTAGATGCCCCACATACTTTAGGATACATGTTAACTATTGTGTATTGTTCTTTCACTCTACTTTTTGCTACTTTTATTAATTTTTATTCCAATGCATTTTTAGTCCTGTGTTCAGCACTTTGATATGTGGTTGCCGCTTTTAAAGTGGCCTTTAAAGGGACAGAAGTTAATTGTAGTCTCTCTAAAACAATTTCAGGAACGCGCTTTATCATTAGTACACTATATAAGTACAGTTACTATAATGCTGTATATGTACAGTACATGTAACTTGGCTTGGTGGACTTCTCAACTTTGATATTTGTCCCCAATAAACCACGAATTAAGGATGACTCAAGTCATGGTGATCTTGAAAAAATGTATTATTAAATAGGTTTTGGTATGAAGTTGCACAGTAATAAGCTAGTTGTTTGTTTATTTATGTATTTAATTTAATGATGTTGTTAATGATCTGCAGCAGATGGATGACACTAATGTCCTGTTTAATTTCGTTTTAGCACGATGAATCACAATGAGCTGACTGTTTTCCCTTTCCTTGGAGATGTTTCTGCAAACATTACCTCAGTGTCCTTGTAAGTATGGATTTATCTCAAGGTTTTCTGGCTTCTCGTGTAACCAATTTAACACATGGTTAATTTAACTCTTGATTATGTTTTTATAACGCCGTTCCTCCATGTATATTTAAGACAGGAATATTGTGCGTGCACGGACTTTAAACACAATTGAAAGAAGAGAATTTGTCTTTAGTCCACAAATCTGAGCACAATGTATTTTCGCAAATTGCTCCTGTAAAAGAAAAAAGAAGACAAAGAAGAAGGAAAAAAAACAAGAGAAAATATTCTACAACTTGCCGGTTAACAACCAAAAGACATAAAGTGTAGAAACCCGTTGCAAAAGCGAGGTTTAGAAAAAAAAAGCAATTGGATATAAAGGTCCTTTTTTGAGTTTCCAAACACCTTGGAAAGTGTTGTAGCAAGACGAAGGGTGGTCAGGTTTATAAGAGTTAACCAACAACAAATACGTTTTTACATATGAGGTGTAATTCAAAAGCAATCAGAAGTGCAAACGCATTCATACACGGTGAACTACATTCTTATAATTAAAAGCCATTTAGATGTCAGAGACTAGGAGAGAAGGAGGATTGGAAGAAATGCTGTCCTTGAGAGGGGAATTACTTTGTGTTGTGATAAGAGCCAGAAAAGACCAGAACCGTTTCTCCGGTGAGTTACTGGTGCTGGTGAACATCTGTGAATGATGATGTCACAGAATGTTAATGTTTGGCTTAAAATATTGGTGTATAAATTCAAGTAGAGCTGACAGTTTAGTATTGAACGATTAAACCGACACAGAACACATCCCAAAGGATTAACTGGTCGGAAATTGGTGATATCTCACTGTATAACAAATTAACGCTTCCTTTTACAGTGCCAGACGTTAAATGTGAAGAGGAGGTTTAAATAAAGAGGGAAATAAAGAACAATTATATAATAAAAGAAGAGTTTTCATTTGAGCAGGATGTCTGTGTTCCATCACTCTTACATTTTCCACATGTATCTCTTTTATGTTAAACGACTCATGATGAACGTGCACTTATCATTTGAGACATAGATGGGAATATTGTTGATATAAAAACTAATTTCTGACTGTGTTTGACATTATTCAGAGTCCACAATCGGATCTCGGAGCTGTCGATGCTTCAGCTCCAACCATACGTTTCCCTGGAAACACTGGACCTCACATCCAACTCTATCTCTGAGCTCAAAGTTGGATCCTTTCCATCAATGCCGCTAAAATATCTGTAAGCGATAACGGCTCGTTGATTTAAGTTGCATTTCACTCTTTCTTAGACCCTTATTCTTTGGTAAAATGGCAATTTTCAATAATATCTTATTAATCCGGTAAAAAAACTACACAATATATATATTCAATGTATCACATGGATTTTGGTTTACTTGCTAGAATACTGAATCCGTTTTCAACAGTTGCTTAACTAATGCTGTAAAAAGCCTCATCTCATGTATGAGTGTTCAGAGTATCAAATAATTCCTGTTGGAGATAAACAAGTGTTATAAAGTACAAGGCATTTAAAATATATTTATACAGTTCAGCACTCAAAATAATTTGTATTGATCACATTGGTGTTAGTGGAAATCATCTTAGACCAAGCAACTTTGTGAATATTCACAGAAGTACAGAGCAAATGTTCAACCTCCTCTTAAATGTGGTTCTAATGTTCCTATTTTTTTTTTTTTTTTTTGCTTAAAATATCAGGAATTTGAGTAACAACAAGATCAGTGTCCTTGAGCCCGGCTGCTTTGAAAACATCTCCAGTTCTCTGCTGGTGCTTAGGCTGAACAGGAACAGATTAGCTGTCCTGCCATCCAAAGTCTTCACACTTCCACAGCTTCAGATCCTGTAAGTACCATAAGCACAGCCTTTTTACTTCAAAACTAAACCAGCAGATGACAGTGGAGCAGTTTTATAATGTTAGAAAATTGTGCTGAATTATTTCCAAGTCACTGAAATCAAACTTGATTTTTGTATTTCTGTCTAGTGAAATGAAGCGAAATAAGATCAAATTAGTGGACAGCCTGACATTTAAAGGGATGGACTCACTGAAGTCACTAAAGATGCAGAGGAATGGCATCACGGAGCTCATGGACGGAGCCTTCTTTGGACTGAACAACATTGAGGAACTGTGAGTGGAAAATTGTAGATTTGCTTTTTTTAAATTAAGATACAGCAGTATCAAATTTAAAGTAATTGCCCACACTGTCCTTGGATCAGTAGACAGAGAACCAAAAAAGAAAAATGTTACCCTATATTCATTCTTGCTTAAAAATAGTTTTCATGTTTTGTTTTTTTTTTGTGTGTGTGTTTTTGGGGGGTTGTAACAAATCAGATTTTGTAATAAGACTGAATACCCCTTTATCCTCCCTCTCTTTGTTTCAGGGAGCTGGAACACAACAACCTAACAGTGGTTAAAAAAGGTTGGCTGTATGGCCTTCGCATGCTGCGTATCCTGCGGATCAGCCAGAATGCCATCGGCATCATCCGACCAGATGCCTGGGAGTTTTGTCAGAAGTTAGAGGAACTGTAAGTGTGCTTCATTCAAAAATAAAAAGAAGCGACTGTACTTTCTTTCATGAGCCTCTGCTCCCAATTTTCATTCCACTTGCTATGACATGACAAGGAACTTACGGTATACACATTGGGGACTGAGTCAGCATCAACCACCGGATGTACGTTACATGTTTAATTTACCAAGGAGAAAGATGTGAAGCAAGAAACGGCCTGTAATTAGGTTTTCCCATTTTCGTGCAGGGACTTGTCCTTTAACCACCTGACCCGACTCGAGGAGACGGCTTTCATAGGACTGGGTTTCCTGGAGAACCTGAACCTGGGAGAAAATTCCATCAGCCATTTGGGAGAAGGAGTGTTCAGTGGCTTGTCAAGTCTACGAACCTTGTAAGTGCTATGCCCTACAGGAATCTGTCTGAAATGCATGATGGATATTTGTTTGAAGAAGCTCTGTCTGCAAAGTTTAATCGAGTGCTGACTTGTTCTCGGGGGTTTGCATTCACCCGGAATCTGCTGACTACAGTAGGTCTGTGGTTCGAGCATTGGCCTGAAGATATTTTCCTAGTAATTTGGGAAAGACAAATCTGTAGCCCCTTTCACACAGAGATTCCGCAATATTGGTGTAAAGAAGTCCTGCCAATACGCCGCCTTTGTTGGTTCACACAGAACCATACAACGCCGGCATAACGCCGCTCCCGTCTGTAAATTCACACAGCATGCCGGCGTTCCGCAATCAGAGGCGTGACGACAGCGTCAGCGTCTAGTGGCATGCCGGCATGCCGGCTGTGTCATTCACACAGACCCCGTTTCGGCTCTGTGACTACCTCCGCTGCCGGCTTATTGGTGGGGCCACTTGGCCCCCCCATTCCGCCTCCGTGACTTTCACACAGAACAGCGAGGCGGCTTAAAGGCGCAACGTTCCCGCCTCGAACTGGCTGTGTGAAAGGGGCTTGTGTCTGTTTATGTAGTTTTCCTGGTGCGGCCATTTTTTTTTAATCATTAGAAGTTGTTTGTTTTTGTTCCCCCTCAAATCAGATCACTGTGTATTTATGAAAGATTTTTTTTTTATTGTAGTATGTTCTGTAAGTAGGAGCAAGTTGAAGTATTTTGTCACACTCTGAAATGATACTTTAACGAATAATCTATGTGTGTTTCTCTCGTGGAGATTCTGATGGATAAATATTGAATATTAAGATCAGTCTTACTAATGGAATATTTGAGTTTCCATAAAAGAGTGTGTACATGCCACCTGTGTGCACTGTAGCTAAATGAATGACATCTACAATAAGAAAAAGGCAATGCATTGCGCTATAAGCTACATTGGTATGTTGTGAAAGGCTTCTAAGTGTTTGTGTGGTACACCGTTCACCTAATGGATCGAGTACGTCTTCGGCTTCCCGCATTCATCCCCACGGTTCGAAGTGTCGACGGAGTTATGAACTCATTATTTGCTGTCCGGAATCCCTTTCATGCCACTCAACTGCAAAGAGAAAGCGTTTGTATCTGAGGATGTTGACCATCCTGGAAGCTTTCATGGGAGCAGGGCGTTTGAAGGTGCCGAACTTCTTTCAGAGGTGGCCAGGCTTGAAGGAAGAGAAACAAAAGAGCCCATGACCCATCCCATAAACACTAGGCCTCTCTGGGTTTCCCGGGGACCTATGAACTGTCTCGGTGCTAAAACGAGCCAATTATTTCCCCTCATCAGAACGACGGGGGGATTGAGCTTCGACGCCATGGAGAGATGCGGTTTCTCAGATTGTTAGTCGCCTAACTAAGCATCGCTGCAACTGGAAGCCACAGAGCAGATGAAGTGCTTTCACTGTGGTTCTTGTTGTCTTAAGTTGTTCCGTCTGTAAAGAGCGTTTTTAATGTCTAACACGAGTCTCTGTTTTACAGAGATATACGCAACAATAAAATCTCCTGGGCTATTGAAGACTCCATTGGTGTATTTGATGGAATGAAGGCGCTAAACACACTGTGAGGACACTCAAGACTGCACACAGAAATGTGTTCACATGAATATTACTATATTTTTATGCATTGCACACATGTTTTGGGATTTTTTTACATTTAGACAAATGCAGTCATTGATCCTACACAATAGATGTATGATCAAGCATCTGGCCCTGTGTTGGAGTTTCAGTTTAACAAAAAGCTGCCAACACAAGGAGACCATTGTGTATAAAAAATCAGACTTTTAAGAGCAGGGCTTGTCATTTTTTTTTTTTTTTTTAAAACATTGTGTTTTATTTCTCAGATTTCTACAACAGAATAAAATAAAGTCAATCACTAAGAAAGCCTTTGAGGGCCTGGATGAGCTGGAGTATCTGTGAGTACCACGACAAACTGTTTTGGTTTTGTTTCTCCCTCTGCGCAGTCATTGCGGTGTCTCTGTTGTCTTTTCTTGCTATTGAATGATTATAAAGAGACACGACTACTGATTCACAAGGAACAAGTTATTGTATCCAATTTCAGAAGTTTGAGCTCAAACCATGGGTTTGTTATTACCTCATGCTTGTAAATTTGGATCATTTGGCTCAAATCACATTAGCTGTGTCTAATCTGTATTTCTTTTTTCTGTAGGGACCTCAGCAAGAATGACATCATGTCCATACACCCTGAGGCGTTCTCTCGTATTAAGCTCAAAGCCTTGTGAGTGCATACTAAGTGAATCTTGCCGCTCTCTGAAGTTCACATAGAAGTCAGCTTTTGTTAACATGATTCTATTGTTGTCGCTTTCATTAAAAAAGAATTAGGATGATTAAGAAGCGCTGCAATTAAGAGGCACAATTTGCATTTTAAATATGCATTATGTAATCAAAGATGATTGCTGCAGCTGATAATTTGGGGATCTGCAGTTGCTACTTTAAGTATATTTCCAATGTATTAATGAGTTATTAAGTTGTCTCAAGGGAAACACGCCCTTCTCAATCAGTTGGGTAAAGAAGTGTTTTTAATCTAGCATTTGAGTTACTCCAGTATCTACGAAAGCCCTTTTCACACTATTAAAAGAAAAAAACAAAAAAAAAACACAAAAACCTGCGGACATCCGGCTTGTAAGCGCCATGGGAAGGTGTTTAATTGGCATTCAGTCCCATGCCTAATGATTCTACAGTAGTGTGTGGTATTGACATACTCTTGCTCAGCATTGACGGGAACTCTGCACACGTGCACAATTTTTAATGAGTGGACAATTTACTTTAAGACACATTTGATAAATGCAGATTTATCAACAATAATGTCTTGCATCACATCTACAAACTGGTGCCAACAACTCAGATAAAGGGAGAAAAGTTATTGATTTTGACCTGTCTGCAAAACAAGTTGCACCTTTATCCCAGTATTTCTATGTAGATGTCAGGTTGATTATAATAAAGGAGCCTAGTTATCTCAGAGAATGATGATTATCAGAAACTGGTCCTGCACAGTCTGCAAGATGCCACATTATGATGTTTTGGCATTCCTTCATGTTGTTGTAGATGTATTGGACTGTTGCCTGGGATGTGTTGATAGTTACTGGTCCTTGGAGCATTAGACAAAAGGAGAGCTGTCATGTACATGTGGCGAAAGGTAGTGAAAATGTTAAGTAGCCCTTTTTTGTTACCAAAAAACAACCATTTTAATCAGCCCATGTCTAAGAGTGTGTCTTCGGATACTGCTGACAAGCCCATGTCAGTCTTAACTAAATGTATCATGACAGTAGTCCTATGCTCTCTTTAGTGCCTGGCAGCATCGAACGCAGGTCCACGGTTATAGCACACTTTTACTTGGAGCAAAATTTAGAAAATGGACTATTAGGAAACTGTTGTGGGCATGTATTTATAGGAGTAAATACAAATTCATATCATGATTAAGATCATAAATTGTTATTTTTCCATCTATGTATTGCTCACCATGCCTGGCTTGTTGACCATTCATATGGAAAAAATGATGACAGTTAATTAGAAACGTATTACTCAAAGATTCATAGCATAAAGTCTTTCATTTGAAGATTTATTTGGAGAGGTTTCCCCTCACTGGTTGTAATATCCAGGACCATTAGCTCTACCTCAGCTGAAGTTTGAAGTGAGGCTGTAGAAAGCAGTCATGTGACCACTGAATTGTCAGAGAATCTTCACTGGTGGCTAGGGCTGAGCGATTTTGGACAAAAATAAAATCCAGATTTTTTTCTCTGAAAACCCATTTTCGATTTCGATTTCGATTTTTTTGGTAAAACTACAAAAGACAATGGAATAAATTGTTTCAAATATTTTATCTTTATTTTTAAAGAAAAATAGCAAACAAATTTCCCTATTGGGAATAAAGTGCAATTGAAAGATACTGTAAATCCTCCTTGAGTTTAGTTAAGTGACAACATTTACAATTTTTCTTGACCAAACAAAGATGACTAGACGAGCTCTGTCTGTAATGCAGCCAGCTGCAAAAAAATCGATTTTCCGATTTTCCTTTTTTTAACATCGATTGTGATTAATAAATCCGACTTTCGATTTAAAATTGATTAATCGCACAGCCCTACTGGTGGCACAACATCATGTCTGTAGCAGCCCTAAAGGCTTGCATGTAACAACCCAGTATGTTGTAGCATGAAAAAATAGTTTCCAAGACTGAGCGTGTATCATAGACCATGGGACTCAAAAAAAAAAAAATGTAATTGGACTTTAGTTTTTAGATTTATCTAAAATGTATCTCTTTTTCACATCCTACGTTACCTTTCTGTCCTCAGTGTCCTGAACTCGAGCAGTCTGCTGTGCGACTGTCACATGCAGTGGCTGGGTCCTTGGCTGGTGGAGAGCCAGTTCCAGCAGTCCGTATCTGCCGTCTGTGCCCATCCTGCCACTTTACTTGGTCGCAGTGTCCTTTCCATCAGCCCAGAGGAATTTGTTTGTGGTCAGTCTTATTCTCTTTTATCTGCGTACGGCTGAGAAAGCACAGAACAATGTTATACATTTTTATCTTTGGATGCTTTGAAATCTTAAAAGTACATTCATCAATTAATTACTTTGAATGAACCTAAACATTTTAAATTATGGCAAACACTCAATGTGGGACACCAACTGAACTTGCATATTTATTATTAGGTCCGAAGGAATTGAGCGATGTTCTGTGTCTCTGTTTCTGTTGCTTCTGCACAGATGATTTCCCCAAGCCCCGAATCTCAACTCACCCGGAGACATCTGTGGTGTTGCGGGGCAACAATGTGACTCTGAGCTGCGTCGCATCCAGCAGCAGCGACTCACCGATGACAACGGCATGGCGGAAGGACGGGGAGGTGCTCTATGACGCAGAAGTTCAAAACTATGCCCGCTATCAGGAGGGAGAGCTCATCTACACCACTGTCCTTCACCTCCTTAACGTCAACTTCACTGATGAGGGCCGTTATCAGTGTGTGGTCTCCAACCACTTTGGCTCCAACTACTCCAACAGAGCCATGCTGACTGTGAATGGTGAGTGTGCTTTTAAAGAGGTGATCTATTATTATCAGTGGCTCTGCCATCTATCCAATCTATCTTGTAATATCATGCTGTTGGCTTACAATACAGTGACTGCTGAGAGGAATTAAGAGCGAGATGAACCCGAACATGTATTCCATCTAACCCCTGATTTTCTGTCCTCTGTCTCCCAGAACTGCCCTCCTTTCTTAAGACTCCCATGGATCTAACGATCCGCGCCGGGACCATGGCCAGGCTGGAGTGTGCTGCCGAGGGCCATCCATCACCTCAGATCGCTTGGCAGAAGGACGGAGGCACAGATTTCCCCGCAGCGCGAGAACGCAGGATGCACGTTATGCCGGATGACGACATATTTTTCATCGCCAAAGTTAAGACGGAAGACATGGGGGTGTACAGCTGCACGGCTCAAAATGCAGCTGGAAGTCTGTCTGCAAATGTCACTCTCACTGTCCTGGGTGAGTCACCCCCGTCATTAGCAGAGCGTAATGGTGTTTTTCCTTTTTCCTACTGGGTCATTTCAGCTGAGTCACGCTGCTCAACCTGGGTGTTTGTTATATATATATATATATATATATATATATATATATATATATATATTTGTTTCTCATTTGAAGCTCTTGTTTATACGATGCCACCTTGCCAATTTGAACTAATGACAGTATAAAAACAAACCTCATTAAACCATAACTGTTTAGAATATTCAAATCCTGTAAGCTGCATCATTTTTGACGTTACCACTCAGGTTGATAATGAATGGACTTATGAGAGTTACATTAAATTACAAATTGTGGTGGCAAAAATTGTTGTTCAAAAAAAATGTCAGGACACCTCAGCTGTCTTTCGGAAGTTTAATGAAAAGAGGAAGAACATTCAATTGAATGGAGCCACACAGAGCAACCGGTCACATGAACCGTCAGTCCGGAGTGAGCTGAATGTGTTTAAAGAAAAGTTATCTTATAGTTGGGGAGCTGGGAAACTAGAACAAAACATCACCCATCACCCTGGCAACCATGCCAGGCTCTGTGTCAAAGGTACATGACCTCGGCATAGGAATGAAAACAGGCAACAGACAGTGTTATACCAAAATGTTCCATTACAGTGGCATGCAATTAGTGACTCAAACATTGGTTTAAAAAAAAAAATTGTGTCTATTACAACATAAGTTGTCCGTAAACCCATAACATGACCTCAAGCAATGATTACATAAACATAACATAAACAATGGCAGGTAAAAACTCCTCTGGTGGGAGAAAAACCGTAAGCCAAGCAGTGGCAAGGAAAAACTCCCCTTTAGGAGGGAAGAAACCTTGAGCAGGACCTGGATCATAAGGGGGGACCCTCCTGCCAGAGGCCAGACTGGGCAGAGCAGGAAAAGAGAGGACAGACAGAGAAAGGAGAGACACAGACACAATGGTTAGCTGGTGCACTACAGGGATGACTGTATAAACAGATGTAGACAGCAGACACTGGGATGATCAGAGGGGAGGACTGCAGGGCAGCCTGCAGCTCCTGAAGCTCTGGCCTGCACACATGCGCAGAAGAGAAAAGGAGGGGGCAGACCAGCACAACCACCTCACACACACATCCTTTTGATTTGGATACAATTGGGACTATACATGTTGGATCAGAAATGAATAAATGTCTCCTCTTTTCCTAGAAACGCCATTCTTCATGCGGAACCTAGAAGGAACTAGGACGGTAGTCCGCGGTGAAACAGCTGTGCTTCAGTGTATCGCCGGGGGCAGCCCTGCTCCACGTCTCAACTGGACCAAAGACGACGGGCCCCTGGTGCTCACCGAGCGCCACTTCTTCGCAGCCGCCAACCAACTCCTCATCATCGTTGATGCCGGTCCCGCTGATGCCGGGAAATACACCTGCATCATGTCCAACACTATTGGCACAGAGCGCGGCCACATCTACCTCAGCGTCTTACCCAAGTGTGATACGGGAACCAACCATGACCACTGGACCACTGTAGGCATAGTCGTGATCGTGGTGGTGTGCTGTGTGGTCGGAACTTCACTGGTGTGGGTCATCGTCATCTATCACATGCGCAGGAAGAACGAGGACTACAGCATCACCAACACTGGTCAGTAGATTTGAGTGCTGCATGAAGTTAATGCACCCTCACCGTGGATTCACACCGAAAGCGCCACAGGCGTCATAGGCGTCCGGCTGCCATTCATTTTCTATGAAAGTGCGCGGCAAGAGGCGTCAGAGGCCACGGAAGCGTTGAAGGCGTCCAGAGCATCAATTTGAAGTTGAGAGAATCCCAACTTTATGCAAATGAGCAGCAGGCGACGCCGAGGCAGCGTCCACAGACCGGGATTCCCAAAGCAAGAAGCCTCAATTCACATTGTACTTTCGTGTACACGATCGTTCATATGCATACATGAGCATAGCTGTGCACTAAAAAACTTATTTTATCAGGAATTAATATATTTTATCGAGCAAACTGACATTTTTGCTGATCTGACTGCTGTTTTTACTTGAACCTGCTTATGTGAAACACATAACTGATGGTTGAGGGGCTGAATGGTCCGAATGATTTTATTTATTTGCTACATCGATCCAACGCAAAATAATTAAAACCCGTATTTATTAATCACAAAACACAGTTTAAACAATATCACCAAATCCACTACGACCCGGTGTGTCAGTGTTCACCGCAGAAAGACTGCAGCTTCCCGGGACCAACGGCTCGCCAATGGTTGCTGTTGATCCGCGGACAAACCTCATCAAACTCACTGTTGTCTATGCGGAAGTAACGCCGAAATATAAAGAAGTCTTCCCTAAGTGCAATCCATCTTGAAAGAGGAAACCGAAGATGTGCATGCAGATGTGCGAAGATGTGCACGCTATATATATATATATATATATATATATATATATATATATATATGTAGATATGTAGATATGCACTTTGTTCCCTCCAGTTCTGCAGTGCGGCTTGAAAGCCGCGATGCAGGCGTCCTGAGCGACCATAGGCGATTTTTGGCGCTTTCGGTGTGAATCTACAGTTAAAGCTTTTTCTAGGCAGCAGGGCTGGCTGTAAATGTTAAAAATGGATGTTTTGTTTTTAGGAAAAGACACTGAATTCAACACGCTGTTACAAATGTGTCTCTGTTACAGATGAGATGAATTTGCCGGCAGATATCCCCAGCTACCTGTCCTCCCAGGGTACTTTGTCAGAGCCTCAGGAAGGCTACAGTAACTCTGAGGCTGGCAGCCACCAGCAGCTCATGCCTCCCCTTTCCAATGGATACGCTCATAAAGGCACTGATGGTGTGTAATCAGTCTTCTGAGTTATTGTGAATTCTGCACTGTTTTTCTCTGTAACGGAAACCTTTCGGGTCAGCACCACAGATAATAACAGTTATTGTTTATGTTTACTTTTTGCTCTTTTAGTCATCATGAATAATTGTTTTGTTGTTCATTGTTCTTGCAGCAATCCTTTCTGAACTGTGTATACACTGTAAGCCCAGAATCCAATAAGAAGTTCCTCTAGTACCCCTTCTAATGTTCATTTAAAAATCTACGCTCTCTTGTTCAGTATAGTGGCAAAATGTCCAACATTTCCAATTATTTACATGATAATGACAGTGTTTCCACTGAAGGGATTTGATTTAAAAAGCCGTCTCTAGTTAAAACTGATGTCGACCAATTGATTATAAACAACAATTCTACTTTTTTTGGTCTTTGGGTTCAGACATGACATCATAGAAATCACTCGCACAAAAGAAGCTTGTGATGTTGAAGATTATAAACTCAAATATACAAGAGTTTATATATATATATATATATATATATATATATATATATATATATATACATGACAACACTAGTTCTTATGAACAACACAAACAAAACCTAATGGTTAAAACTTCTCGTTTATAAAACATTGTCTCAGGTGTGCCCTTCAGTGCTCAAATGTTTGACACGCTCCTACGCTCATTAGGCTCGCGCTTCTGTTTTCGCATTGGATCATATCCCTGGTGAAATGAAGCGCTAACTAATTATCCCTGTTGTCCCAGGTGTTTGCTACGGAGACACCGGCAGCGAAGTGGAAAACGAAGGGAACGGCGTGCTGCACTGCAGGGTGGGCTCTCTGTTCAGCGGCCGGAGCAGCTTCCATCCGGGGGACTCTCGGGAGGGACTCGTGGGCGGCCCCGCAGGTGAGGGGAGGGTTTGTTTTACAGATTACAAAACGACAAACAGGACGTTTTATTAATCTGCCTAGATTTAAAAATAAAAAAAAAACCTTAACCGAAGCTCTTTTTTTGCACCTCTTTTTATGAAATATTCACTATTATCCATTCATAAACTTAATGTTTTTCACTCATGCTTGTTTGTGCAAAAGTTTATCAATAGAAAACAAGATCTTCCTGTAACTTTCCAGCAGTTTTTTACTTTTTCATCTGATTTTAATTCATATCCAACTAGACACAGTGGCAATCTTCATTTACCCTTCTGTCTAACATCTGGTCATCAATTTAATATTACATTTTAATATTACATTATTATTAATATTAATATTACATAATATTACGTCCAAAATTAGTTATTAAAAAAACATCTTATTTTGTCTTAACCTTCAATGTCTTTATCTTTCATGTAATCCAGACCTTGTATCCATGTTCTCTTTTACGTTTTTTTTAAATTTGTTGTACATTATCTTTGTTACTTCATCACAGTTGTTGATGGGAGTGGAACTCTGTACAAGCCCTTCGGGCTTCGTTCCCTCATGCACTGTTTTAAAAAAAAAATGTTGCTAAATAAATAAGCTCTGAAATGATGCACAGTCAAGAAAAGGCTTGGAAAAAAGATGAACTATGTTGAAACATTTTTGTTCTTTTTGTTTTTCTAGTGGGCCCAGGTTCTGTAGTCATCTGCTCCGACTGCTACGACAATGCCAACATTTACACCCGCACGCGCGAGTACTGCCCCTACGCCTATCTCGGAGAGGACGACCCGCTGGACAAGACTCTACCAGACCTAAAGGAGTGCCTGAGCGAGCATGCCCAACACGGGGACGCCGCCCTGAAGAGCCTCATAAACACCCAGGACTCTTCGGTCTTGCTTTCCTCACACGGCAAAAGGACGAGCAGCCTCACGCCCCCGGAGCGCTACGCTAACGGTGAGACATGCAACAAACCTCACTTTTACCCCGATGTTCACAGCCGGATGAGGGGTATTAATGGGAATGCACTGAAGGTCCACACTTTTTCGTCTTTTGTTGAATTTAGCAAATGTGTCACTTTCTTGTGACTGTGCATCTGCAAAATAACAACAATCTGCAATTTGGTGTATATTATTAGATGTTACCTGGGCACAGGGAGGCTTCAGCTGAATGAGCTGAAAACTCTGACGGATATACGATTTATCGTTAATGAAATATTGAATTAAATTTTTCAATTAAATTTTATTCATATAGTGTCTATTACAACAGAAGTTGTCTCTAAGATCTTTCCAGAGACCCAGAACATGACCCCCGAGCAATTATTACATAAACAATGGCAGGTAAAAACTCCCCTAGTGGGAGAAAAACCTTAAGCCAAATATGTAAATAAAAATTATTAGATGAAGTCTCTTTTTTTAATTCAAGGTTTATAACTTTTTATTTTTATTTTTACCTTTTTATCTTTTTTATCTTTATATGGGTGTTTGGTTTTTGGGGCATTTTTAGTTGTATATGACAGTGCTGAGTGAGTGAGATGGAGATTAAGTCATCTGAATCTTTAAAAAGTCCCTAGTTTTAAATCTAACTATTGTCTTTTTTATTTTTTAAAGATTCCATTAGTAGATCTTTCTGGAGAGAAGGAGAAAATCCTTCATCCAAAGCCCATTCGGGAGTATCCCAGCTCTCAGTGACTGCACACAGGACACCTCCTCTGACCTCCGCCGCTGACGCCGGAGTAGAAAAGGGCGAAGCGGAAGCAAACTGTTTCTCAAGCCAGTGCACGCAGGACTACAGAAACGCCCGCAACAGGACTAACCCTGAGGAACACCTGGCTCCCACATAGCTCCTTTTACACTAACCACATCCTGCCTCGGGCTCCTTATTGCTGCACCCCCTCTCCTGACCCCCCCATGACCCCTCACCCACTACCTCCAAAGAGACTTCTCACACTCTGCCAAAGATGCTCTCTTGTATGTTTACATTCCCCCTTTCACTCAAGAGGTCGCGCTCCACCGTGGAAGCCTGCAGCATCGGAACGGAAAACTAGACCAGTGATTTGAAATGGCCTCCTTTTTGATGCCCCCAAATGCAGGAGGACCCCTGCCTTCTCTCCCCCCCCCCCCCCCCACCCTTCACTCTTCTGTGGTCCTACGCAAGAAAACAATGAATGTATGCTTTCAAGAGCCATGTCAGGTGCTGCCTTGGGAGAACGCTAAGACACGCCCGTGTCTTCCCGTCCCCGCTGATGTGGGGCCGAGTGGCGTCTCATCACTCCCGGTACCGGCACCTGTCGCAGCAGCCTGCATGACTTCAGAAAAAAGCACTAAACGCCTCCTTCCAGACGAGAGGGAGAGGGGGTAGAGAAACAGACAGATGTTGTTTCCTGACCAGCAGTTTTTGGATGAAAGTATTGAAAAGACTCTATGAAGGCTTACCTCCCACAGTCCGACTGACTTTTATGCAAACATTGTGTGCATTATCAATATACACATATAAATGTATACTATATTACCTTAATCTGTTTCCACTTTTGTTCCATATTAAGCGCAATTGTTAATTCCATAATTGTATGTTTTTATAGTAATAATGAACAGAATTTTTTTTTTTTTTTTTTTTTTGCACATGAGACAATCACAGTTGCTTACTGGTGTTTGTCTGATTGATGGCCTTTCATTAAGCATTCTCAGTAACCTTATCAGGTGGGTAGATGATTTATATTTTCTTTAATACAAAATGCACTGATTTGTTAGCCCTTTTATTCCACGTTACCAGCACTTAATGGTAGCAAACCTTATTATGCAGTTTACATCTTTAACAGTTATAAGGATTTATCATCACAGTTTTAACTCAAAGTTAACAATCCTTTGGTAAATATTGATTAAGCCTGTAGGTTTTCGCTCTGGACTGTGAAAAATTAGAATGTATTGTCTTACTTTATGTATGTTTGTATGTATGTGTACATAATGTTATCTATTGAATTCAGTGCTCTACTAGTACATTTTCAGAGATTTGAAGCTGCAACAACTTTAAAAAGACTTGCAGCGTATGCATCACAAGCCCACGTCGTCCCAGCATTACCCCCGAATCTGTGTCATTTAAAGGAACCAGAGTAATATTTTCTTGATATTTCTTATTTTTCTCAAAACGGAAAGATTATGATCAAACGGCTGCACCGCACTGTTTCAAAATGTCAATTATTATTCTGTTTTGACGCTTCCAAATAGAAATGCCTCCTCACACGTAGCCTCGTAAGTCGTCCTATTAAAAAAGATCTTCACGATTATTGCACTTCAGGGTCGCTCGGATGTGATTGGCCACGTTTGCGACTCATATTTTCTCAGTATGTTAAGACGTCGGTGTATTGTATATCTTAAGTAATCCTGCCAAGAATAAATGCGGTCACATGCAGCAGCCGGCAGCCTGTAACATTATCCAGTTCTGTTAGATTTCTGTTTCATGTTTGAGTAAAGTTGAAGATTTCTGTTTCATGTTTGAGTAAAGTTGATTCAACTGCAGGTATAAGCTCAGTTCCATCCCACCTCTTTTCCTTAATGATCGTGCTGTTGTGAAGCTACTCCTCATTAAAAACCGTTTTGAATGAAATTCAACTTTACAACACTACCTGGGAGGTCATGCAGGACTGTTAGGTGCAAACTAATGAGATATTGGGTGTGAATCACTGTTTTTTTTGTTTTTACGGTCTAACATATTTAAAAATAATTTTTTCTTCGTCATTGTAATAGTCTTTATAATTTTCTGCTCTTCCATTGAAGAGCGTGGAAGTACTTATGTACTTAAGCTGTCACAGTGGTACGAGGTGTTAACGGTACCGAGTTTAGCCACAGTACATGTTATGATCGATGTGATGGAGGTTGATGCTGTTTTCTATGTAATGTCACGTAGTATAACATGGCAGAACAAGGTTGTTGTTCCATTCGCATGGGCGGTTATTCCCAAGCCTCCTCAGTGGTACTCTCACATGACTTCTACTGTACGTTGTGGCTGCACTGCTTTTATTGTGTTTCCATAATTTGATGACACGTGCCTCCGTCACATTCCGAGCCTGTTCCTCCTAACTGGGGATGAAGAGCGACGGTGAAAACCACCTGGCTCTGTTTCCCCCCGTGAGGGGCCAAAGCCTCGGCATGGCTCCCTGGTCTCGCTCTTAGTTCTCTGGCAGCGTCTTCTTCCTGTTGCTGGTTGCTGTGACTACTTGCCAAAGTCAGTTTCAGGCTCCTCTTGAATAATGAAAGAAAAAAAAAAAAATTAAATGGAAATTAACACTCATTAGTCATCCTAGTGAAACTACACGCCGAGTCAGCAGACGTCGACTCGGTGTACACTTTTTTTTTTTTTTTTCAGCAACACAACCTAACACAATGTTGCATTTGTTTTATTCTCTAAAATGTTGTTTATGACTCTATACCAAAGTTAAACAGTAAGTGCTGTGGCAATATTCAATGCTGCTGTTTTTTGTTGTTTTTATTTGCATTGTTGGAGTTTTTTTGTTTTATTTTGGACCTTGTTTACCTGTACATTCTGTAAAGTATGTCTAAAGAGCCTTTTTGTTACATAGCCATTACTCAAATATTAAAACGAGAGCTCTCAGAATTTGCTTTGACTTTTTAATGTTACGATATGTTGGGTGGAAATTGTTTTATTCCTGACAACGGTGGGGCTTTTATTCACTCAATATATTTAGATATCATCAGCAGTCCAAATCTAAAGAAATATTAGATTTACAATAATATGTGAGATGCAAAAGCAGAAATCTTTTCATGCTTGATTTATAATCAGTTTTTTTTTTCAAACTGTAATATTAACAACCTTACGTTAAGTCAAGTATTTCAGGTGTTTGTCGGGTCCAAGCTTAGAAAAGTGAGTTGCAGGATTTGATTTGGGTTACAAATAATTACAGCACAAGCGTCTTAGCTGCAACATGATTTCTGGGCGCTGTGGAAAGATATTAAAAGGCCAAGCCAACCGTAATCTGGATTTAGTCATGTCAAACCCGCTCAAAGCCGGCTAATATGAGCTTTAAAAAACCGTTAGTCCATCGTCCGTTTTGACGTCAAGAAAAAGACCTCATTTAGGTCCCTCCTCCATGAATCCAGCAGGATCCCAGGGGGACGCCGGCCGGGTGCTGTCTGAACCTGCAGCCTTGCTTGAAGAGTACTGTTTGGATCTCTGCGGTTCTCCCTGGAACCCATCAACATCGTGATGGCTTTGTTAATCAGCCCCTGGAGGCCTGTGAATTATTTAGCAGAATGTCCAGGTTGGCGACTTAGATGCAGACTAATGATGGAGCAGGTTCCAGAAAACGGAATGGACTGCAGCTTCCCGAGCATTGCAGAGGGGCCTGTTCCTGGCTTGCAGTTATAAAGTTTATAGGCTCCACTGATTCTACATGGCACTGACATATCTCCACCCTGAGGGTCAGCACGCTGTGTTTACGAGGTTGTGGCACAAGCAGGCTGCATCATTTACATCATGCCGTGAAACACTGCTACTTATCCCCGGAGGTGCATTGTTGTGGATGAAATTGGATCAGCCTCTGTGCCACATCCATGCAGCCTTTTGTTATTAGCATCTGGTCATGAAGCAATATCTACAAACAAATGAAACACACCGAAGCTTGCTCCCAACATACAAATGTTTATTTACACATAAGCTCCTGTAAAGCCTGTGCTCTGAGGCAATGAAATGTGTATACTTTGTATAGGTGGGAAGGCAGTTCCCGCCCGAGTGAAAGGTCAGTTCTACAGCTCCCTTTTGAGGATTTCAAAAAATGCAATTAAATGCCTTTTATGGACTTAAAGTTCAAAGAAAGATAGGAAAACCAGCACACGGCTTCAGCTATCTGCAACACAAAATTTTATTCACATTTTTTGTCCTGACAAAAATCAGTTTAGATAAAATCAATGCTTGGATAGTTGTTGTTTTTTCTTCCTTTAACTCAGTTATGTGAAATGATTGGATTAAAAATGATAAAAGCTCTCATTTAAGAGTCAGAATGACTCATTGTAAAAACAATGTATGTAATGTAACCGTCTAAGGACCCAAAAAAAATCTAAAAATCCCTCAGACATATGTAATTAAAATTCAAGATGTCATACTTGTTTTCTTTTTTGGAAGGAAATCAGATTAGTGCTCTGTAATATTTTCTCTGAAATGCATGCGTGAATACATCAGAGTGCACAAAAATATTGGCTTCACCAAACATCTGTTATATAAACAACGCTATACATAAAGGTCTAAAGTGAATTAATGCATGGATTAATTTGGATTAATGATGGTATCATGTAAATCCAACACTGCGGGAATGAAGCAACCCTGTGTATTCTACAGTCCCACCAGTAGGTGTCGCTGTGTATACATTAATTATGGCTACTTGGAAATTCCTCACCAGAAAAAAGACACTTTTTTTTCTTTCTTTTTGCATATGTGGGGTCTTAATTTGTTTTGCTTTCTTTTGCACGCTTGATATTAGGATTGCGGATCCATGTAAATTTAGATAATTTTATATGTTACGGTCCAAATAGTCCAGATAATTGTGGAATATATAGAGAAGTCTGAAAGCTGATTTATGGTTCTGCGTTACACCAACGCAGAGCCCACGGCATAGGGTGCGCGGCGACGTGCAACTTACGCCGTAGGTCACGCCGTACCCTACGGCGTAGGTTCTGCGTCGATTTAACGCGGAACCATAATTTAGGCTTATGCCGCGTTCCATTTGTCCTCGGAAGTGGGGATTACCCAGTTCCCAGTCGGATTTTTCAACTGGAACGCCCCTCGAAGTGGGATTTCCCACTGGGAAAGTGGGAGAGTCTTCACCACCCCCGAGTTCACATTCCGAGATGGCTGCCCCGGTTGTAAACACTAGAAGAGAGCTTCGTTCTAGTTTTGGTCACACTAAATCAGTCGTATACAAGTATTGTTCGGCATATATATGCTGCTATAGTGTAATTTACATTTTTCATGTGGTATATGCGAACTACAAACTGGTTTCCCTACTTTGTAACTGGAACGCTGATAACTCGGCTGTGACATCATTCCGAGTTCCGAGTTCCGACTTCCGAGATAAATGGAACGCAGCATTAGGCTTAAAGCCGCCCAGCTGAGCGTAAAAGGGGCGTTTCGCAGCTTGACAACATCTCTCCTGGCGGCACCAGGTGTGTTCAAAACTGGAGCAGGCAATCCCGGGTCACACGGCAGAGGGCTGGATCTCAGCTGCGTAAACAGCAGCCTGCCCACAGGTATGACATGAGGGCATTCTCTCAGACGCGCAGCAGCGTTTCGGCGTCGGAGCGTCCACAATCTTCCGCCGAGTGAGCAGAAAAAACATCTTTTTCTCTTATTTTCTTCGATTTTCTGGCGGATTGGATCGTAGCCTATAGAGACGGATCAAAAAACGCTGACATGATTCCAGACGAGCGGGCTGAGAGCGTAAAACCTTGATTGTGTCATTTTTTTTTTTAACCATCTCGACGCTCAGAGCGTCCTGTTTTACGCACGGGAGAAAGCGCTCGCCTCGGAAACTGCGCGCACGGAGGAAAACGGAGCCTTGGCTGAGGCTCGACACACCTATAGGAGGCAATAATATCACTGTCCTGGATGTCAAGAAGATGAGAGCCCCTACAGGTCGACAGAATAACTCTCGGGGGGTTATTAGGCCGCGTCACCTTGCTTGTATCTAACGAAACTACACAAACTGAGCCGACTTGCATTAGTTAGACTCGTCTTTTGAGGCAAAAAAAAAAAAAAAAAAGAAAGGGAGTGACCATGTCCAGAACACTGAAAAAGAAGAAACACTGGTCCAGCAAAGTGGTGGAGTGCGTGGTGTCGTGGGGGAACCTGGGGGACTTCGGCTCGGTGGTGGAGGTGCTGGGGGGCGCGGAGCTGGGCCAGTTCCCGCACCTGGGCCAGATGAAGCTGGACGTGCTGCTGTGCCACGTCGGGAAGCTGCCCTACTACGGAGACGTGCTGCTGGAGGTGAACGGGACGCCCGTCAGTGGACTTACCAACCGGGACACCCTGGCCGTCGTCCGACACTTTCGGGAGCCGATTCGCCTGAAGACCGTCAAGCCAGGTGCGTCCCCGTCTCGCCTCTCTGCGTGGCTTCAGCCATGTCGCTGTGCGTGGGAAAAATACGCTTTTTAAGCTGAACATGACGAACCAGGGGCTCAGGAGAGAGCTCAGGTACATGTAGTACTCGAGTTGAGGGGGGATGAGGGGGGATGAGGGGGGATGGCATCCCCCCTGAAATAAAAACCCTCAAAATCATCACCCCTGTAAAACTGCCATCCCCCTTTTCCATCCCTTATGTCATTTCATCAATGAATGTAGTTTTACTGCTATTTCAACATTTAGAGTCATCGCCAGAAAAATAACTTATTTGACAATTTTCACCTGCAAATCTTCACTTGAAATAAGTAGGAACATTTTTTTACAAGCAAAAAAGTCTTGTTCCAGTGGCAGATTTTTCTACTTATTTTAAGTGAAAATCTACTTGAAACAGGTGAAAATTGTTGTTTTTTCCAGTGATGAGTCTTGTTTTAAGTGTAATGAGATTTTTTTTTTACTAAAATGAGACATTTTAACTAGAAATAAGACAAATATTCTTGTTAAGATTTTGAGTTTTTGCAGTGATCCATTTTACTTATCCTGTGAAGGACAGAGTCATATTGATAAGTTCAGAAAACTGTTTTTTATTGTTCTGTTTGATGTAAGCCCAGTGGATATTTAAAGCTTACAGAAGGCTGCATTTAACTGCTGCTATGTCATTTCTGCAGTATTTCTGCAGGTGTGTTGGTCAGTGCTATTATTTGTAATATATTATATTATTTGTAATCAGCACCAATTATCTGTCCGCATATGATAAAATCCACCATCCCCCCCTGATTTTTTTTTTTACAACTCTAGTACTGGGTACATGTCATTGTTGCCAGCAGCAGAAAAACCCAATCAATCACCTACCAATCCATATCCAACACCTTACAATACATTCCTCTAAAACATGGACATGATCCCCACATGGGCTAAAATGAAGTAATTTTGCAAAACAGAACATATAAATTGAATAAGGTGAGTTTAATCAGAATTGGAATCAGCTTTATTGGCCAAGTTGGAACATGCCAGGCAGGGAATTTGACTCTGGTTGTTTCGCTCATTGTTTAAATAGTAGCAAACAGTAAATAGACAAATGTGGCTCTTATTAACATGTATACAATTAAGAAAAGTGAAAGGTGCAGCAGTATGAGGTAGACATGGTTACAGCATATGATTGTGGTTATTATTATTATCATCATTATTATTATTTTTGCACAGTGATTGATTACTCTGAGACTCTATGAGTGATGAGAGTTCATCAGAGCAACAGCTTGGGGGGAAGAACCTGCGACCACCTGCCACTACATCCCTGTGTACTTCCTGTAGTATTTCCCAGTCTTCTTCTGTAAACCTTCCTGTCCCATAAAATCTAATTGACTAATTCCCTCAGCACTTTCACTGGGAGATCGAAGAGTGATAATGGTAATAATGGCATGTAGCCCGGCTGGAGTCTTCGGAGCTAAGTGCACTTACTTTCATGGAGGTATGGGTCAATCGAATCCCTCCATTATTCAGACTCCTGCCCTTTCGTCCACAGATGCGGAGGAGGTTAGTCTTGTTGCACCCATTTGTCCCATCAACGTTCTTGGACTCCTTATTGAGTCTGAATATGACTGCTGGGCGAAGTTGCATTGGTTTTTATGTGAGACGGACAACTTTTCCTTGACTGCATACAGGAGCTTGAATGTCTAGACGACAACAACTGAGGGTAATTTAGCAGCAGCAGCAGCCTGATCCCACCTCATGCCAGAATCCCTCAAAGATGAGTACAGGTGCACATGTGTCTCCCAGCAGCTCTGCCGCACTTCGTTTATTGCTTGGCATGTATTTCATAAGCAAACAAGAGATGTGAAGAAAATGTTGGCTTCAATTTATGAGTCCAGTCCCCTTTAGTGTGCATGCACATGAAAGTGTGTGTGTTTATGTCTTTGATGGCTCTGCACCCCCCAGAGCTTCTAACACCATGCTCTCTGTCCTACTAACCAAGGATGATTAATAAAGGGCATAGAGGGATGAGAGCGAGGTAGAGAGAGAGACCCAAAGAAACGGAGGGAGAGAAAGCCGGAGAAGGAGAAGGAGATGGAGACAGAATCAGTCCTGCTCTTGGCTAAAGCCTGGACTCCCACGCAAGGCTGTTATTGCAATTTAAAGCTCACACGGAAGTAATAGGTGGCAAAGATGCAAAAAAATACCTCATTGCATCTTTCTTATTCCACTGTCGTCCTCCACGTGTCACCAGCCTGCCCGTACTCTCACCCACTCACGTGCTCCTCCAGGATCACTTCCACAGCAGGGACCTCGCGCAGCCCGCTGGCGTCGGCTCATGGAAGCAGTTGTTGGATGCTCTGATTACATATTGCGCACGTGCGCACATTTGCATGACGCGTATACATTTCTGTGTGCTAGCTTCATGTTTAATTCACACCTCTTGCATAATTGAGTTAGCGAGTGGATTTTCTCCACTCTGTTGGAGGCACGGGGCCTTGAGGATCAGCTGTTACCGGGAAGCCCACGGAGCCGCCGCGACATGACGGCGCCGGCAGCGAGGGACAGATGAGAGAGAAGCAAACACTCCGCTGTGCTCCTCACAACATCTCCTTGTGCTCTTTCTGTCTCTGCTGGCGGTGGGGATGGAGCTGGGAGCGAAGGACGGGAGGTGCGCAGAGATGCAGAGACCGAGATGGGGGTTTGAAGTGAGGATGGAGAGAGAAAGAGAGAGAGGTTGAAAGATGTGCATCTTTGGGCTGTTATCGTCCTTATCGATTGATTGAAAAGCAGTGCAAGCTCAAAGAGTTGGATGGAGCGTTTTCTTGTTTTCTATAGCTTCCTGGAGCGTTTCATCTATTCCCTAGGGGTTGTTAAGAGGCTTCCCTCACATACGTGCACGCGCACATACAGTACTCACCCTTACATACGTTCATGCACGAGTGCCTGCACGAGAACTTAGTGATTTACAGTACCATGCAGGCCCATTTTCCTGATGCCTTTGAACATGCATCCATTAAAACCTCGCTCTCTCTCTCTCTCAGTACGTGAATCCATTTCTGCCAGCACCCCCAGCCAAACATCAGAAGAGATGCATGATGAATGACATCCCCAAAATCCTGTCTCTGGTGCACGTGTATTTCTGCTCCGTGTAGGTCTGCAGCTGCAGTCTCTCCCTTCAAAACATACGTACAACCAGCAGCCATTTATGTGCAGCTTGAATGTATGACGACTCTGACAGCAGATGAATAATTTCACGTTGCGGTACGCAGAGGAGCTGGTGCAACAAACCTCCTTTTGTCTTCCAGCAGACTAATATTAGCTGTGTGTATGTACGAAACACACGTAAACAAGCCATCTTGTTAAACTGATGCTTCTCCTTCGTCTCTCAGACAGACAGTTGACATTTGTTAGATGATATTAAACAGGAATAAAGCCCAAGATAAGTCAAACAAAATTGTAAAAGTGATGCACAGAGGCACCTCAGTGGTGTTTAAACATTGTTATGATAGCTGTTTTGCATCTTATATTGCTTTTGGTAAAAATTTTGATGTTTATAATTGGAAAATTTGAGTCTTTTTTTCATTACCTGCTCTTGTAAGGTATTGCATTTCCATAGCTAATTTTGTTCTTAATTGTCCCTCAATTGTGAAGACTAATTATATAACTGAGTATATCTAACTTTGTTACTGCTAACAGCTTGTACGCTACCGCTGATCACAGTTTGATTTACGTGCTTCTCTTTGGCAGAGCGTTACCTGTTGATCACGCCAATAAAGAAGCGTGGAGAGTGACAGGCCTCCCTACGCCCCTCCATGTGGGTTAATCACATTAATGCACCTAGCATATCACAAAGTGCCTGTCAATGAAGTCTTGCTCACAGGCAATGCTTTGTCGCCGCAAAGAGATTTGTAGTCGGCTTCCCAAAGAAGGGAGAGATTGAGAGTAAAGGCTGGAATACGGGGGCTTCGTGCCTCAGATGTTTCTGACACTGAGCTGAGTGAAAGAGCCGACGCATCTCAAACACTGTTCCCCTAATATGGAAGTAAAAAAAAAAAGAGGCTGAATGATCACAGTATACAACATGCAGCATGTCCGAAAGGCTGAAAACACAGCCACCTGGGGGTTTTACAGAATCACAAAGTCCTCAATGTGGGAGAGTCGTTTCTATCGCGCCAGGCAATGCTCCAAGTCTAGATATGTGGAAGTAGGAAAAGCACGATATTTAGTTGTAATCTTCACTGTTCAACCCAGAAACCCAGATGAAACAGTATTCCCAAAGAGAAGAGAGGTTCTGTTGTGTGGAAGTGTCTTGGATTTATTAAGATGTGTGAAAACGTCCTCCAATCCGGTTGCTGTTACCCCTCTTCCACCAAACCGCTTCCAGGGCTGGTTCTGGGCGAGTGCTGGTTCACAACTCGTTCAACTTGCGAACCAGCTGAGAAGCGATTTAGCTTTTTCAGTTACGTCGCTGCATTGTTTGCATTGACACGAAAGTTGAAGAAACAACAACGTATTTGCCCTAATACGGACATGGTCTGCGTAGCACCCTCCGTGGACATAGCGCTAAAAGACAGGTGGTCTCCTCCTCAGACCACTGCTGCTGTTAATCCATATTAATTCATCGCTTATTTGAAAATGTCACAGTCTTGCTATTGCTGTTGGTCTTTATTCCGCCCCCCTCCGCTTACGTAAGCGGTTCTTTCCTCTAGCCTAGCAAGGACTTGGTGCTACCTTGGAACTAGGGCTGGGCGATATGAACCAAAAGTCATATCTCGATATTTTCTAACTGAATGGCGATACTCGAGATATATATATCGATATTTTTTCTGTGACATAATTGGGGTTTCCCCCATAGCATTATAGCATAGCATCTCTGTTAGCTTCATTTTTTTCTGAGGTAAACCCTTAAAAAAACAGTCAGTTTTATCACAATGCCTCGTGCCAAATGTCACACAGGTACTTTTATTAACAGAGGTCTGCACAATATCAAAATGTATAAAACAAATTAAATGCAAATAAACTGCCTGCATATATAGAATAAAAATGCTTCTTGAATAAAATAAAACAAATATCCCTTTCCTGCATAACAATTAAATTAAAATACACTGTGCAATTAATACATTGTAGACAGTAACAGGCAGACTTTTCCACTGAGGTTGACAGTTGTGCAAATAACAAAACATTTGTGCAAATCTCAAAACATTCAAGTCAATTTGTCACAAAATAAGCTATATCAAAATCATAAAAAAAAGAAGCTATATCGATATAAACAATATTGTCTCGTACCATATCGCGTTTGAAAATATATCGATATATATTAAAATCTCGATATATCGCCCAGCCCTACTTGGAACCAGTTTTTCTGGCCAGGAGCCAGTTCTTTGTCAGTGGGAACAGAAAAACCCGGTTCCAAACTGGCCAGGAACCAGCTCTGGAACCGGTTTGGTGGAAAAGGGGTATGTATCAAGAGGTAATGCCCCAAACCGTCACCAACATTTAAAGGAGCACTGGAGGCTGCTACAAATCATTTAACAAGTCAAAACAAGTGATTATGTTTCTGTTAAGTGAGTTAAATCTATGAGTAATATGTGCACATAACATCACAGTAACTTGAATATGAGATAATGAACTCTCTTTCCGTTACAGTAACTGATTTGAGCGGGACGACTGCCACGCGCGTGTCTTACCGCACTCATAATGATATCAGTGTGATGATGCTCCAGTTAATGCTAGACATTGATTTGAAGCTTGATAACGGCGAATTGAATTGAAACAGCAATAATGCTTAAAAACATTATAGGTATATGCTTTTTTAGACTGTTCAGTGTTTTGTTTTTTGTTCCTGTTTTCAGTTCATTTAACTTTGAAAATATGAAAAAGCACCCATAAGAAACCTTTCATTTAGGTTATCTGTCACAGAGAATCTCTCATCGTGCAGCTTTTATTGTCGTAATAGATATGATTATGTGGTAAGCAGAAGGTAGATTTTCTTCTCAGAGCTGCACTTCTACACAGTGACAAGACAACCGTGACAGCAATCAAGCCAGATGTGATGTTCACTCCGAAACATTAGTTAACTAAAGCGGGCTTGATTGATTTGCTGCATAAGAACACATTACTTTTAGGAGGTTTGACTGATAAAACAACCCCAATACCAGTCCTCTGTCTAACAACAGGGATGGATTTAATGATAATATGAACTATTATAATTATCTGTATCCAGGATGAAATACACTTGTCAGCAAGTGTGCAGAGAAGGAACATTCAGATATTTTCTGATATAAAAATATAAAACTTTCATGCCTATTCATCACAGATATTTCAGTTTGGGCTCCAGTGGAAGATCTTCTGACACTGAAGTCACAGCTGGAGTGTCGAGTGAGACTAAAACATTATGAACAAAAGCAGCTGTTATGTGTTTATAATGCAGAATAACGTCAATTTTTCAAAATCCACCAAAAGGAAGGAAAAAAACAACAACATTTGGGATGTGGCAGGTTATTTTGCTGAAGAGGTACTCAAGCTCATTTAATGGAGGCGTAGGGATATGCAAGACCAAAAAAAAAAAAAGCAGCTTTGGAAAAATCAGCATTAAGCTCAGCCCTGGAAGGTACTGATGATGTGAAAGTGGTAATACTTAACCCCTACTGATATCTGAGATGAGAATCACAGCAGTAAACACTGCCGTCCTGTTCTGTTAATACCACCGGGTTGCTGGCACGACGCGGTGTTCATCAGCGAGTGCCGAAATGAAACTTTAAAGCGGTTTTCACACCGTCTGATCGTGACAATCAGCAGCATGTTCTCGACCTTCACCTTGCATTAATAATGTCTTCCTGATCTTCATCGCTCTCCTTCACTTCCTTTCCATCTTTATTTTAAGCCAAGAGGTTCGTCAGTACATTAAGGTTCCTCTTTAGTCCTCTGTTGAAAAGGTGGATATGTTTGATACCTCGTACTTGGTAATATAACTGCAAAATGTGAGGCTTCTAAGCTGCAATAATAAAATTAGGTCTGCATGGTAAATTGAAATACTTAATTAAAAACAATATTAAGGTATTGATACTTGCAAATAAACTTTAGCCTCAACCAAGTATACCTTTTTGATCATGTATACTACCATCCAATGAGTCAGAAGAACTGCATGGATATTTTCAGCTTGTTTTCATTATTTTAGCTTAACAACATAGGTTTTTAATGTCAGTTTGTTTTTCTCTATATTAGGGCTGTCAAAGCCAAACAGAATTTGCATTAACACAACTATTGTTTTTTTTTTTTTTTTTCAATGCCAGATTAACGCACACTGGGGCTGGCTGCAAAATGGAGTCAAGCTCCACTGACTCCACTGATGTTAAAATGTCCAATTTTACAGCAGGAATAAACATATTTACATCCTAGATTAAAACAAAAAACAACCAAAAAATGTTTATGCCTCAGTTGTTTGATTCCACATCCTCTGAAGGGTGTGATTGTTTTTGTACCATGCCAGCAGAATTTACTGTAATGCTTTAAATATATTTCTAATAAGATTGATTGGCAGTCGGCTTAGCCAATGGCTCTCAAATATAGCTTCTTCACCCATAAATGTCAAAGTACTGCGAACTCAGCAGTTCACACGAATCCAGTGTCGGCTAAGTGCAACTGTGACTTTTGATTTTGCCAGCAGGTCAACATGTGAAACGGGATATTGGACTGTAAACATCTGCAGGAGGCTCTGCAGCCATCGGCTGAAGCTGAAGCTGAGCTAGTAGCCAAAACTAACTTTGACTGACATGCGGTGGGCACGTTCCCGAGCAACATGGCTGAGCACGAGGAAAAAGCGGGTCACGTGACTTATGCTTCGCCCATTGTTATTTACAGTCCATGAGCTGTAATGGATGTGTAATAATGGCCTGCTAGTTCTTTCAACCGAGCCATGTCAAAGGAGCTGCAGAGCAGCCGGTGGACATTTACTTCAGAATATCTCACTTCTTATGTTGTGTCGGAGTGGAAATCAAAAACCATCGCTGCATTTAGCTGATGCCAGGTCAGGTGGTTATAAGAGATGATGGCTAGCTATTGGCTCAGTCGACTGTCAATCAAAATGCTAGGCCTCGTACTACAAATACATGTATTTGTTTATATTAATTCACCTGATGTGGTTCAAAATAACTAAAGGGTCTTTTTTTAACCAGGCTGTAAATATGTTGATTTAAAAATGGGATGTTTAAATGGACATTATTTGGTGTTAGAAGTACTCAGATCAGCATCAGTTATGGCTTGTTGGACCAAAGTTTGTCCTCTCCAGACTATCAGGACATGTTTTTGACATAATACAATCACAACCATTTGTTTAAGCAGGGATAATTGTCTGCTCGTATTATTGCAATTTCGAAATGATCTTTTTAAGGTAAAACCGAATATTTTCCCAAATAATTATTTGTGTGATTAATTGCAAGTTAACTATGAAAATCGTACGATTTAATCATGATGAAATTGATGGCGATTGACAGCAAAAAAAAAAAGCATTTAGTTTCAGTACAGCTTGTTTGTCCTTTGTGACCCTCATGAAGCATCTCCAGTATGTGCCTGAGGCAACTGTCAAGCTTCTTTTGAAGTACTGCTGTCCTACACACACACACACACACACACACACACACACACACACACACACACACACACACACACACACACACACACACGGCCATGCCTGCCACAGATTTTAATTTCCCAGTAAGGGTCACTTCTTTCTTTCATTTGCTTCTTTCTCTAACATTAAGCATTATAACTGAATTCCCAATCCTAAACTCCCTCCAGTGCATTTGAAGCACCCATACTGGTTATAGACACGCGCACATACACACACACAAGCACGCTTTTAAAAGATCAGGCGTCCACATCTTTGATTTCAAACAGGAGTTTGGTCCAAACTTTCCAAAGAGCGTCTGTTCTGCAGTGTTTGCGGTCCCCAGATTTTGAGTACCTACTTTTTAAAGACTCATTTAAAAACAAAGGATGCATAAAACTGTTTTTCACTTTACTTAGACATAGTAAAACATGTTGTAACCATAGCACTTTTTTTTTTTTTCTCCCCACCATTAAGATCAATCATTTGTGTCTCTGGGGCGGCTGCAGCAGGTTCTGTCTGGGAATGTGAGATGATGTGTGTCCACAAGTAAAATCATTGCATTTTTGACTGCTTTTCACGTGATTTGGCATGTTAGGAAAGTCACACTTGGATCTAGTTTATTAAAGGCTTGCGTTAATTAAATGTGTTTTTCATACCCAGAAATGTAAGTGTTTACATTAATTAAAATAGCCGGGCTGCAAGACCGCCGCTCCCTTTTCAGCAGATTAAAACACACAGTAAGTTTAAAGTCCTGATGTCAAAGGCATTGTGATCATGTCCTCAGGAGAAAGGACTGAAGTTGCTGATGAAAATGTTTCATAATGGCTTCATTAGAAAAGGCAACGCGGAGAACAGAGTTGGGCCCAGAGAGAGAGAGAGAGAGAGACGGGCAGCCAGAGACGTCCTATAGCATCCTCGTCGAGGGCCCACTCTCTCATGCTTTTCACTGGATTTGTGGGGGCGAGGAGAGAATGGAATTGGCATGGGAAGGTGGGAGGAATGCAAGTTCAAAACGCACAAGCGTAAAGTCGCTCCTACCCATACTGCAAGTCCTCAATCGTTTTTTTTATTGTATTTTTTTTTTTTTTTTTTTTTTCCAGAGGTGGATAGCCCCTTTGATTTGCATGTCTGTGTGTATTTGATGGAAACAGAGTGGTAGACTTGAGTGGTAAAGCGCAGCACGACTCCCGGTCCCCAGCCATCTTTCATTATTCTCACTTAAATCAAATTGGCACTGCTCTCGTCACACGCTCTACCAGCACCTGCAACCGCCTCAACCTAAGTACCATGCTTGATGAGATGCCTCAGAGTTGCAACTGTGTGTTTTGGGGCTGAATAACGAGGAGTGTTTGGTGATGATTGGCATTGTGGATGTTGACTGATCGGCATCAGGAGAAATTTGGAGGAGAGGCTTCAGCGGTGGGACGTGGAGGCGGCTGGAAAACTCGGATTTCTTTCTCCAGCACCTTTTCATGTGTAATTATTTTGGCTGTGAAACTACCTAACAGCTTTTTATGATGAGAAATAACATGTTTAAAAAAAAAAAAAATGACACATTTCTGGTAAAACCAAATAAATAATAAATATTTATGTTCACTGCGGGAAACAGAACTCCTTCGGGACATTTATCTTATTGCTTATATATAAAATAAAGACAAAATATTTCAGATGCAATAGTATGCAGAAAAAAATAGCATTGCAGCTGCTCTACCATACATTTTTCATGTACTTTTCGCCTTACAAAAAGCCTGCAGGAGCATGAAATAGTAGATACTGGCCATATTGCGTGTGCTTAATGAGGAATAAATGTGTTTGGGAGGGAGAGGGACAGGAGATAGTGATGAGATGGAGAATAAGGACAAGCAAACAACATAATCTCTGCAATGTGGATCTGCGCAACATAAAAAAAGCCCATTACATGGAGTTACATCCTCAGCATTAGAGATTTGTCTTTCTAATTGTATTGTCTACAGTAGCTTACAGTGGCAGTGGTCATAAAGCTATAAAGCATACAAATATCATTTGGGTGTTTTTAAACTGTGTTCATTTTCCTCAGGGTTATAATAATATTTATCTTTTCAGCGGGGGGTTCTGGTGGGTTTCTCTTCCTTTGTGCCTTCAGTCCCTGCTCCAATTAAAGGCTCTCTTGTCACTTTAGATGTGTGTTACTGTGCAAACTGCAATGTAATGATTCATTCTAATCCAGTCCTTCAGTAAGTATGTAAGCATGTATTTATTAGGGAGTTTTGCAATTGCTTGTTATGTTTTATGTTTTAGGTTGTGTGGTCTGACAGTGAAAAATTAGAAGTTGGGGTTGGGGTTTCAGTGTTGACTGTACAGTAATAGCCACTAATTTTGCTCTGACCTGCATGCTATTAGCTATCATTACTCACTGTTTCCACTTTGTGGACAAAGAAAAAAAGCTTTTCTCTTTCCTGTTTGCCTGCATGTGTACATGCCATAGAAATCCATCATTTATTACTCTTTTTCCAGATTCATGATGGCCGTACTCATGTCGTTATGTTCAGTATGTCAGGCAGCCCCAGTGCCTGGAAGGTATCACAAGAAAACGGTGTTAAAACAATAGTGTTTTATCTCCTGGAACACACAGAAACCTGTAACTCGACAAAATAGAATCATGCCATGAAGCTCAAAAATCCCCAAAAGATCCTTTCATGGGATTTAGTAACAAGAGCTGGATGTGAGTGTGGCCTGTCTTTTGGCCGAGCGTCGCCTCTGTCAGTGTCAGCAAATTGGAGGGGATGGATACCCCGTAGGAGACGACCGGAGGCACAGCAGCCACACAGCGGCCGACTGTCCCAGCACTTGAAGGACGTTATTTGTATTCCACTACGGCTCCGACGTGCAATAATCCGTGCTCCTCCCTCTCAACTGCATTCAGTGATTGCACTCTTGCAATTTCTCACCTTCCAATTATCCAGATGTGCATTATCCTCCAACTGTTGTTTATTGTTGCGAGAAGGGAGCTTAAATCACTTCTAGACAGCTAATGGGCCTTGACAACTGAATTAGTCTGCTCTTTGAAAAGGTGATTAGCAAGAGGCTTTGGATTCTCGTAGGAATGCTGATGGGTGGACATAGCCAGCGGTGACGGGGCTTCGGAGCGCTCCTCCTGTGGCTCGTGAAGGGCGGCTTCCCATTAATATGGTTCTTCATGAGGCACCCACATCGTGGTTGGGTGAGTTGGAAGGGGTGCATGCACAGGGAATCGTGTAATTTAGTCACTCGGTCTAAATAATTGAGCTGATATGCAGTCCGTGCAGCGGGTCAAGCGTCTTCCCTCATGAACTTAGCAAATTGCTTTGCTTCCAGATTTCATACCATATCCTTTTCTTGTCCCTGTGTCTTGGCGGCGCGAGCGGCCGGCCCAGCTGTGCGGCTCGTCCCCGCACCCAGCTCTTTTATTATTCCTTGGCCGTGTGATTCACAGTGTGCTTGTGGCGGCAGGGGGAACGGCTGGCTTTGTAGAATCTTAATAACGGTGAGCTAGCGCCAAGCTTTCCATTCGCCGCTCGCTGCAGGCGTGTGACTGAATGCCAATGAGACGTTAGGGTTAAAGCAGAATGCATCGGGCCACACCGTGGCAGGCGGGATCCGAGTGGCTGTAGAGCCCTTTACCAGATGAGGAGCGGGCAGATGCTGCACTGCGCTTGATGCTCTGTGCAGCAGTGTTAACTCAGAGCACCTAATCTTCAGTATATGCACTCTCTTCTGCTTCTCAGTCAAGAGCGGGATAATCTAGATGCATTTTCTTTCACTTGGTTATTATAAAATACTGCCCCATAGAGTGGGGGTACTGCAATAGACCTGCTGGATGGTCATTCACAGTGACAAATGATATCAATGTGCTCTTCTTATGCTAGAAGGTTAAGTGCTTTTTTATTTTTCCACATTTTTAATGCATAAACACATCTGATATGTCTTTTTCTGTTAAAAATGAAAGATTTCCGTGTTATTTAAGCCTGCCTCACTGATAACATGGCTTAAAACCGCAGTGTTTTGATCACACATGATGTTCTCATATTTGATCATCACCACAAATTATTTATTATTGCCTCAGTATGATGGTTGAAAAAGATAAATCACTGAAAATGAAATTAATCTGCAATGATAACACTTTTTTAGACCGCCCCCACCCTTTTTTTTTTTTTTTTTTTTTTTTAATATCAAATGTCCGGCATTCCTGATTAGTTTCCTGCTTGCACGCTGAAGGTTCATCACAGCCACGAGAAATCGCACAAACAGCTCTGCAGCAACTGGGCGAGCTGCGACGCTGTGGCAAATAGATGTGCAGCTGATACGCGCGAGGCCTCAAGACAGAAGGCTAAATGTCGGAAAAATGAATATTGCGAAGGTTGTGGTGGTCTCTCATCACGGCAGCTCAGAGTCTCCGAGTGCAGAATTGAACTCTCTTTATCCCACCAGCAGACGAACCGTGCGACAAGTGCATCTACATGAAGCCTACGCTGCATACAAAGCGGGAGATTCCTGTGTCGTGGTCATGGGAGTTTAGTCCATGTGCTCAGTTTGCCTGTTTCAAGTTTTACTGTTGGTTAACAGGTGCTCTTTTGCTTTCGGATTGGATTTCTGATTTATTCTGAAAGTGTTTTCCCCTGGCGTGTTACTTCCTTTGTTGTTCTTTTGTCTTTAACCTCCACTTGGGTCTCAACAGCTCCTATGTGGCTCAGTACATTTGTCTCTTTATTGTCTTCCTTCATTTGTGCGATGCCCTCTAGGTTAAGCCAGATAATGCAATGCAACTTTCCTCCCTTTTCTTAAAAAAAAACTCATTTAATCTTTTTTTTTTTTTTTTAGCATTCAGGATAATTTAGGACCAGCGACTGCCAATTGAAAAAAGGTTCCTGGTCGATTTTGTCAGGCTAACTGATCGACCTACAGAGTTAATGCTCTGTGAATGGACGACAGCAGTTCTTTGGCTCACTTGTACATGCACGCGCAGCGCACTGGCACATTAATCTTTCTCTTTCGCAGCATGCACATGGTCTTCCACATGACGCAGATGTTGTTAACAGGCGGGCGGGATGATAGAAGAATGCAGAAAAGCCCAGTTACCCGGCCGCTGCCTAATCTGATTACATTCATGCAGTCATCCTGACTGATGAAGGGCAGGCATCAAGGCATCACGGACGGGACAGATGGGCGAGCCCCGGCTGTTAACGGCTGTGGTTAACTCTGTTGTGTAATGTACAGTTTACGTGTTCAGGAAGAAGGAAGCATGAGCAGTAATATTTGAACTGTAGTTACTACCATTAAGCCACATGTGGAACTCTATCCCTAGCAAACTTTCAGCCATTGTTCACAGCTTACACTGTAGGGTTCAAGAGTGATCCGTACTGTGTTTTCTAGTGTGAGATTATCGGATATTGTCTGTTATTATTTAAGAAAAGCCGCATGTTCCCATCAGGTCATACTCTGAGACAGCCAGTTTCATTGTTGAATAATTAACCAAACAAAATCAAGGCATAGGCGCGTTTGTTCTGATTAGCACCCACTTCATTATGTCTTTCAGCCTCTGTAGCCACCTCCTGATAAGACCGTGACTTTCCAGCAGCTTGTAAGAGCAGCGAGAGCAGAGACTGGTGGCGGAGGAGGTCGTTCACATTTGCATGGCAACAACTTTCATAAAATGCATGACATGAAGAAGTATTACCGTTGGTTTATATTCTTTTTTTAGTTGCATACTTACAGAAAATAGACGTGAAGAGAAACTGTTGATTTAAACACCAGCAACATTGCACCTTCTTGATGAAACTCCTTCACGAGCACTGCTGTCATCAGGGTATAATCATCATATAAGTCCAGAAAGCTTCCCAAATAAAGGCTCAGAAATGACTACACTTCCTGGCCTCCAAAGTTTCTACGTGCCTACATTAATTGTCTTTTTTAAGACTGTAACATGCCTGCGTTTTTGCATCATTGGACATGTGGAGAAATGTGCCTTTTTTCACAGGTTTCCTTTTGAGATCTAGCTGCTGAAATGCTTTGCAACTGTACAATGCATGCGCAATTTCATAAGCAATCTTCCCCTGTGCCAACAGTATAATCATGACGAGTGTATTTGAATTTGAAGGCAGGAGCACAAGTCTCCTGTCATGTTGTTGGCTGCTTGAAACGACAGTTTCTCTTCCCAGTGGGTGCATTCCCAGGAGGAATAAAAACAGAATTGAATCACTATATTCCACATCAAATTGAAAATATTTTCTGCTCATATGAATGTGCCTAACAGGAGCTGTCACTGCTATCCTGCTAACTTCTGGACTGCATCATTATTGTTTGCTAATTTTCCACCGTTTGCCACTGCTGGCTTTCTTCTTTGCCTTTGCCTTTTATTTTTTTGTTGCTTTTGTTATTCAACACGCGCGCCACGATGCTTTCATGCTGGTAATTCAGTGTGATTGAGTATTGTGAACGTTGAGGACTGAACTGAGTTGCTGTTTTGTTTTCAGGATAATTAAACTTCTCCAGAAGCGGGTTGCCAAAGAACTGTAGACATTTATTTATTTTTTATCACATACTTTGATGAAACACATTTTCTGCTTCTTTGATTGTAGTTTGTTGTGTTCAGGTCAATTCAGAGTTAAGCTTTAATTCATTTATGATGTAAAAAGTCTTCTGTAACATGATGGCATGTTTTCTTTGCAGACATTTAGTTAATTTGAGTGACTTAAGAGAGAAAAACATTCCTCTATGAAGCTACTGGGCAGAATATACAGCATATTGTGATGATGACTCACAGGCCGCTTATTTCCTGTCACTGTGGCTGTAATACAAAGATGCGGGCAATATAAAATACAGAGCAGGGTTATTGACAGAAACATTTGATGGAGTTGCATTAAAAAGAATCTTCATTGGAGGACATTGGTTAACATTCCTATAGTTGTTTGGGAATGATGAATTCATGCTCTATTAACTTTTTTTTTTTTTAAAGTCACTTGTTCAGCTCAGTTTGGCTTGTTTAAGGTCGATCTAATAATACTTATTTATTTCAACAGGGTTCCCTGTCAGTCTTCTAAATTGTAAAAGGTTATTGCAGAAAGTTAGAGCTGCAGACAGGAAGGAACTCCTGTACAAATCTGTTTGCAGACAGAACTGCGTGGTCCACCACAGACGTAAAGAAGATATGCCACGTCTTGTTGCAAACAAGTTATTACCTCAACTTCCTCTAGAGTACAGATTCAGCTCAGGCCCTTCTCGTAGACGGCATCAGTGTTGCATCTCCAATCTCGTCTGTTTTTCAGGTGAACTCCAAGGCATCTGTTCTCCTTCTGCATCTCCACCTCTTCATGTTGCATGAAAGAAGTGTTTGGCTCATTCATGGTCCTCCTGAAGTCTGAGCCATCACCTCCTCTCTCCTGTTTATGTTCAAGAGTCTCAGCCTCCCGTCCAATGCTAAGCTGAAATATCTGATGATCTCTGAGGAAGACAACTCTGAGTTGTACTGCTAGTTGGAAGTGTACCCATACTACCGATAGTTTGACTACCTGGCCAGAAGCACAACCCTGCAGTCTTGAACTGTGGTCGGCCTCTCAGGTGGTGAATAACCAGTACTCGAGTTGTAAAAAAAAATCAGGGGGGATGGTGGATTTTATCATATGGGGACAGATAATTTGTGCTGATTACAAATAATATAATATATTACAAATAATAGCAGTGACCAAAACACCTGCAGAAATACTGCAGGAATGACATAGCAGCAGTTAAATGCAGCCTTCTGTAAGCTTTAAATATCCACTGGGCTTACATCAAATACATCAAAACACAACAATAAAAAACAGTTTTCTGAACTTATCAATATGACTCTGTCCTTCACAGGATAATTAAAATGGATCACTGCAAAAACTCAAAACCTTAACAAGAATATTTGTCTTATTTCTAGTTAAAATGTCTAATTTTAGTTAAAAAAAATCTCATTACACTTAAAACAAGACTCATCAATGGAAAAAACAACAATTTTCACCTGTTTCAAGTAGATTTTCACTTAAAATAAGTAGAAAAATCTGCCAGTGGAACAAGATTTTTTTGCTTGTAATAAGAAGATAAATCTTGTCCCACTGGCAGATTTTCCTACTTATTTCAAGTGAAAATTTACTTGAAACAGGTGAAAATTGTCAAATAAGTTATTTTTCTGGTGTTATTTTTCTGGTGATGACTCTAAATGTTGAAATAGCAGTAAAACCACATTCATTGATGAAATGACATAAGGGATGGAAAGGGGGGATGGCAGTTTTACAGGGGGGATGATTTGGACAGTTTTTATTTCAGGGGGGATGCCATCCCCCCTCATCCCCCCTCAACTCCAGTACTGTGAATAACCCAGGGGATGGCGGAGGAATCCACCAGTCTCTTCTGGATTTTCTCACATACTAGTGCAGCTTGAAATGTGTTGAAAATTAGAGACTTCAAAGACGAGGGATCTTCATACTGCTACCTGCTTTACGCAGGTGAGACTGGACTCACATATACAGTAGATGACTGCATCTTTAACACCAACCACACGAATTACGACCAGTGAGCTCCTCAAATGTGCTGGTTTGCTTCATCGGGCTCGTCGCAGTCTGTCCAGCACAGTTATAGTGTTTGGTTAGGGGTAACTGGGGTGTAGTTGTCGAGAGCAGATGGATGAGATCTTTTAGGTCCAGGAACTACGGAGAATAATAGAACCGTCTCCTTTCAGGTTCAGGCTCAATATAAAAAGGGGCGGTAGGATCTCAGATATCTGGTCCAGACAGGCCTTCGGGGCTGTTATCATCTGGATCTGCGGCCATGCTCCAGTTGTGTCTCTGCAGCTGCCTCTTCAACATAATAAAGCTTTAAAAAGTGAGCCACGATGAGTCCTGGGACTCTGCATCCGTAACAAATTCAGTCTTGATCATTTGAAGGAAGCACCCCCCAGAGTGGCCTTTTATAAATAACAATACAGCGATGACTAAGCTTGCACAATGTCCAGGGAAGTCGAGGAGCCTTAACATGCCATGATGAGTCAAGTATTTGTAATTTGTGAAACATTGCAAGGCTCCAAGATAAACAATGTCTGACATCGCAAGGACCTGAGCTAATGCAAACTAATCATATCATTCAGTAAAACACTATTTCTTTTCAATAAAGTGGATTTAGAATAAGCTGTAATATGTATTTGCTCTAAGATTTAGAATAAAAGAAAAGATCTTTTCTGGGATAAAACCCCATACTACCTTTTTTATGGGCTGGATTAGAGAACTGCTTTTAAATTAAATATATAAAATGCAGTTGTGCATATCCCTTTATTTGCAGGACAGCAGGCTTCCCCAGGCTCTGCGCTAAAATGCCTATGTGCTCAAACAAGGAGGTGTCAAACACGGTTTCTAATCCTTTTATGGGTGGAAAAGTGGCCAATTTGGTTTGAAGATCAAATGTTCTCCTCTGTCAACTCTTCCCCGGTTGTTAAAGGGGTTTCTTTGCTTTTCTGCACTTTGTTCAAAATTTCCAAAACCTTTGGTTAAAAATGTCATATTATTCACATATTGAATGCCTTCAGTAATGCACATGTTTGTTCCAGTGATATATTTGTTTTCGGCCTATAAAAAAAATTAACATGTTTTGAAGAAACAAGACCTGAGCAGTGGACTTTTCATTGATGACCAAACTCAACAATTCATGTGATTGTGGCAAAATGCAGTTTTTTTTTCATCACAGTGCCACCTTGTGGTCACATTCTGAAACGTCTTTGGCACTTTCATAAAAATGGCAACTGCAGTCAAAATTGTGATTAAGGTGTGGTCTCTACTTCCGGTCTTCCTGCTTTGACGTGGATTTTGATTGGCTGTGACTAAGACATGCTTTTGCAAATCAGATGGGATACATATCCGAAAACAATCCACTGGGCTGGGTAATGGATCAGATGATGGTGGACGCAGAGAACAGACGGATGAGTACATCAAAGAGCTTCCATGTAGAATGTATGTTTTGTGACATTTAAAACATCACACCCTTATTCAGACTGAAGGTCATCTTTGCCAGTTTTTGTGAAAAGGAGTCGGTGTCTCTATAAGCGCGTGATTTACTTAAGCCAAACTATTGAGACTTCAGGTCACAGTATCAAATATTCAAAATTCTGTATTTGGAGAGCAAAACTTTGCGTGCCCAAAGTATGTGCTAAATCCTAAATTGTTCCTCTCTAAAGTCGGGCTTTTACGCCTCGGGCCAGGTGATGCAGTGTGGCATCATGGTCTCTGCTCTGATTCATTACAGACTGAGCCAGTTTGTGTTTTGACATGACTAAACCTGACCCGGAGTCTCAGTCTGTCTGGATGGCTGTTTTTTATACCTGGTTGAGCAGCCTTGCCACTGGCATTCACACGCACATGAAAGTATCTTTCTTTTTTTTTTTTTTTTTTTAAACTCCCCCAACAGACAGACTCATTGCACATACAAAAAGCGGCAGATGTGAAATTTGTTGGTCATGATGAAGAAGTTTGTGGTCCAATTGCCAGTAAGGTTTATTTCAAACGTGCATGATGAAGGATCAGCTACACGTTTTGAAACTTTAATTAAGACTGACATTATTTATATTCATTTAATCATGCCATGTGTGTGATTGTGACATTTGAACAGTTTATAAAATAGTGAAAGACTTTCTCTGATAGATTCATGTGGAGGCAAGTACAGTTTGTCCTTCCAAAAGTTGACAAATGTAACATTTAGGCTCCATATGGTGTTAACCTTTGTCTGGTGTTAGCTTTCTGTTACCATCTCTGATGTTAACGGGTCGGTTTTGACCCGTGTTTTAAATTATCTCTAAAATACACTAAAAGCAATTATCCATCATCCAATTTGTTTCTCATCTCTTGGTTACATTGTTAGGCTTCCTTATCCATGAAAATATTGGTTTTAATATTTTTGGTATTGGACTCTGGGCCTTTTTTTGTCAGTATAGCCCTTAATTTCAATTTTAAAAACTGGTAAAATGAGCCTCAAGAGAATCATATGAATAAATAAAAGGTTGTTGTGTTACCTGGCTATTACGGAGAGGTATTAGAACACATATCTTAAATAAATTTGTTTAATTTATTTTTTCATTTTAATATTATTAACTATAGTAACATCTATGGTGCTATGGGTAAATTTCGACCCATTTACTTCAAAGAAATGGAAAAAAAGTAAAAGGTAACAATTTCAACCAGAGCATTTTATAATTTAGTGGAAAAAAAATGTTGGATATTATTTTGTTGAAATAAAGGTTCCTGACAAAGTCAAAAAGCCTTGATGCAATAAACACATTTTTGTGGTAGTTTTATGAATTTAAAACCTAAGAACGGGTCGGCGGCGACCCTAACAACAGACGAAGGTTAAATAATTGTTTATAGGCAACATTTCCTTCTCTGGCTACATGAGCATCAGTAATGCATGTTTAAGAATAAACCTCATTTTTAAGGAGAATCGCATGAGAAAGCATCTGACATGCAACACATGTTGCATAATGGCTGATGAGGGTTGCAAAAGGGCAGAAAATTACCAGAAAATGTTTGGAAACTTTCCAGAGACGTTGCATGGGAGAACCGGTTCTGGATTATGATATTAGAAAAATGGGAAAGACAACTAGAATACAATGCAACACCCAGGTGAATAAGGACAATAGCTGAATTATTATTGGGTGCAGTAATTTGCAATTGATGCTGGACAAAGGAATTAAGCTAAAAGAATGGATGAGCCGTCCTCAATCAGCAGGTACATCAAACTGTTACCTTTTTGTTTTTTCTTATAATAAAAGTTTTTTGAATTATAATTATCCTCTCTACTTTATATTTTGACTCTGATTTACTGAATGTCCAGCTGCTGAATAAACACATTTTGTAATTAGTTAAACATCAGTTCAGCAGATGTTTATCCATGTTTATCCTAGTAATGTCACTCAACACTACTTAACTGGAAATAATCTTTTGGCTCAAATTTTGTGGATTCAATAGTCCTGGTAATTCATCTGAATTTGCATTTAATCTCGTTATGCTCAAAGTTATTTTTTCCCCAGCTACATTAAAGTTTCCTGTTATAAGCATTACTTCTCAAGGACGGTTTTGAACTTTGAAAAGCTCATCACAAATGACAAGATTTCTTCCTCAGGAAGAGGAAGTTGTTTGTACAACCAATTTTATGGTCCAATTTTAAAGTGCACTATTTTATTGTAGCTTTCCCCCAACAAAAGTAAACACATTTTCTTCTCGGTAGATTTAAGAAAAAAAAACAAAGAAAAAAACTAACCTAAATATATTTAACCGATGTGAAATCCCTCTTCCTGAACAACATGTCATATATATGTTTCTATGCATTCTTCCTTCATTGGGATTTTTTTTTTTTAAATTGCAACAGTACAAGTACAAAAAAAGAACAATACAACTCAGACGAAAACGGCTTGTTTTGCAAAGCGTTCTTTCACAACCTCTCAGGCTCGCAGCCGCACGCCAACGCAATTTTGCTTCACCGCAAGGTAGAAGCACAAATTGATCAGTTTAAATAGACTTGATTACTGTTGCACAGCAGGGACATAACAAAGCAACACAGACAAATATATCCCCTTATCCGTCCGTCCGTCCCTCCGTCCGTCCGTCTGGCTGGCTGTTCAGCCACCCAGCCGGGCATCGGATATGTTGACATGGATGCTCGCTGCTCACTGACAGGGTGGAGGGAGCTCAGGGCTGCAGGACAGGAGGATGACAAGAGGGCCGATGTGGAGGGCAGTGCTCATGTGCTTTCGACAGACTGGAAACGCTGCGGTGGCATGCATGGAATCCTTTTGGCTGCACCTTTTTTTTTCGGTAACAAAAACATTTTGATAAAAACCAGTTGAACCAGTAGCACCTTCGGACAGGCTAGGTTGCTGTTGGTTACCTTTTCACTTGTCTGCATCGCTGGGAAGGGGAGGGGAGGGGGGGTGGGTGAATGTGAGCTGCTTCAGTTGCTGTGCTGACCTTTTAAAAGTCAAGAAAAGGCTTTTAATTAATTTCATGGTCGAACTGATTTGTTTTTTGTGCAGCTAAGAAACTAGAAATAACATTTGCAGATAAAATATAGCTCATCTTTAATGATGTATTATTTCCCAAAACAGTGAGACCTCTCTTCGTTTGGAGGTTTTTGGACATTTCAAGCATATTTTTTTTTTCGACTTGAACATGGATGAATAATCATATTACCTTTCATCTCCCCCTCCAGGACTTGAACTCCAACCTGACACTTCAGATAACTTGTAACATTAAGGACAGAGTTGGCCTTGGGTTGTTTGTCAATTATAATCTTCGTTCATGTGAAGGCACCCGGTGTGCTTTTTTATTTTTGTTTTTATTGTATGTGGCAGCTGAGAAAGGAAAAACAACTCCTGTCTCTGCTTTTACCCTTCTCGCTGCAATATTAAACCAGTTATGTGGGGTTAAAAGAGAGGAAAAAACTAAACTGGAGGCAGAGTAGAAACACCACAAAAAAAAAAAAATCCCCAAATAAACTTGAATGTGGGAAACCCTAAACAGGTGTTAATGTCATGGCTTATGGGTTTATGGAATATTTGGTGTCGAAACTTTGTAATTCTTCAGAAAAAGTGTGGATTATTGAGCAGCACTTGTGTTTACAGTGAGAGAGGGTGTGTTTTATTGGCCGATTGTCCCTGTAGCTGAAACCTCCATGAACCATGACAAGGCTCTGCCTGCACCTGTCCACCGGGTGGACTGAATCATCTTGTTGTGTAAAACCCGTATCTGGACCCGCCCTGCCACACCAAAAATGTTCCCCTGATTCACATTTAATGGGAGCTTCTTAAAATAAAAAAAAACAACCTTCCAACTTATCTTTCTTTTAAATGTCACGGAGCTACAAGCCAGTTAATTAAATGAAACCAACATCAATTCAAAATGTATGGAGACCTTCACACCGGTGCTTTCATAGCAGCCTCCAGAGATTTCAATCACACCTATCTCACTATACAGTATATTTTAGTTTAGTTTATTTCAGTCATATATACCTTTCAAGGCAACAAGGAAGAGACACATTTTACAATTTGACTGAAAAAGGCTCAGGCAGAAGCAGAGCTTATTAATGCCCGCCTACTATACAACTAGCTGCACAATACATGGTGTCAAGTGTGAAGAAAAAAAAAAAAACTGAACTGAATATACTGAACATACACTTGCACATACATGGATGCATATACATACACATATCTCTTTTCCCCTTTTTTCAATTACAGCCATAACTCCCAAATATAAATGCACATAATGATTTTTAGAACATAACAAAGGAAGTACATTGCTTAAGCTTGAGATCAACACTATGCCACAGCTGGACCCCTTTTAAAAATAAATCTTCTTTTATCGCTTTTGGTAACAAAAAGTGTGTGCGTGTGTGATTCTACAGTCAAATCATGTTAATAGAGTTCACTTCCACATTATGATGCTGTAAAGCAGTTGCAGCCTTGCTAGACTTGGTTTCCTTTTCCAGCAGCTGCCTACTGAGCATCATCTTACACTTTCACTTATAGCAAAGTTTCACACCTATAGGAGCCTGTTACTTAATTTTCTTGAAGTCAATCTGAAACACAAACACCACCTGGCCCCACATTGTTTCACAGCACTTTTTTTATATCCTGTTTTACAAGAGACGGTGAAAAAAAGGCATATACATAAGGCTTTGAATTCAACATTTTAAGGTGCTAAAACCTTGGAAAGGTTTCACATACGCCAGAAAATAAACAACTGAAAATCCTCCATGTGAAGGGAGATCTTTTCTTCAACTGAATTTAATATTTTTTGAGTATATGAATGTTATACCTTATTGACTGAAAACTACATCCCAAGTACTTTGACTATGCAGAGGTTGTCCAAAGCTGGTTATATTTTCTCACCAAACAAAACAAAGTTGACACCACGATCGCTTATCCTCTCTCGCAGAAGTGGCCCTGTTTCTCAGAAATGTGTGAAATCGGGAACAAATCCTGGATACCATCTGATGTAGACGCAGTAAAGATTACACCTGTGCTACGAAAAGCAACATGTTTTGCCTGCATTTGTGAGAACAGTAGCATCATTACCAACACATTTGTCAGATCAGCCTGCCGGGTTGACGAGCCACACCCCAGGTGGTTGTCATGGCACCACATCCTCTGTGGAAGGAGATTAGGAATGGTTTAGTCTTGTAATGATACGTCGAGCTGCCTCAACATTACCTTTATTCTTATCCTTAATTAAAAGTTTCTAAGTTCCTAATCCTAAACATTTTTCTTTTATATTTATACTTATCCAAAGTGTAACTGAATGTTTAAAAAAAAAAGGAAAACAGAAGAACAATATTAACAAACGGAAACAAATTTCAGCAATGGAAAAAAATGAGGTTCTGCATATTTCACATACTTTTCTGAGATGTGTTTTTGAGATATTTTCATGTTTTTTTTTTTGCTTGATCTTGATGACAAAAAGACAAAAGATGACTCTTAAGACGTGCCTCCACCTTAGCTCTCTGAAGTGAAGTAGAAGATGCATAATAAATGCTACAATATGCCACCTTTGATAACCCGTATAGGACCCCGTCTCTATGGTAACGGCAATGAAGCATGCTCGGGACTCACAAGTTAGACATCACACTTGCAGGTTTTTACTCGGCCGTCCGTGCCTGTTCCTGAGCTGGGTAGCCCAAGGTGGAGACGTTTGACCCTTGACTCCCCTTCTGCCGCTGTTCTAATGCATCAGCTTGTGAGCTGGAGGTCCTCCCTTTGATCCAGCCGTTTATTTCTGAGCATTTCTATTATTGGGCTCTCCTGCATTTGTTTGTCAGCGGAAGCTCTGTGATATGAGGTGGCAGGCAGCAGAGGCATCGAAGCATTTCCGCTCCAAGTGCCATATCTCCCCATTTCCCCTCTTCTCTGTTTTTTCTCCATTTTCTTCTCCTCTCCGTTATCATCTTTTTTTAAATTGCCTCTGTTTTTCTCTTTTGCCCATCTGGCCCTTTTTTGCAGAGGGCATGCAGATGCAAACATTGCATGTATTGCACTGTAACACGCACGGTTGCTTTTCCATCACTTCAGAGGACGTTGCATTTCCTTTCATTCATTCTGGCTTGACCCCGCCCATGAGCGCTGCCACCAACCCTAAACATCCCCAACCATTAACTCTATATATTAATGTGTTTTAACCTGGGAAGACAGCTATTTTAACCCCAGAGGGACACACACACACACACACACACACACACACACACACACACACACACACACACACATGCACACACGGATACGTTTTATTACAATATGTGTCTGTTGAACCACTCGCCCCGGAGTCAAAGATTACTCAAGCATTGCTTTTAAAGAGGAAAATGCCATGTCCTTATTCGCTTGTATTCCTTAATGCGCGCTTACATCATGTTTACATAGATGGCATCAAGAGCTGTGTGCATGCACGCATGTAGGTGGCTGAATGAACGTACCCACATGTGTCCCGGGAGCAGAGAGAGAGACGGAGGGTTGGGATGAGCAGTCTATTGTCCGCTGCAGAGCTGGATGTGAGTGCGCAGCCTTTTGTTAAAAGAGCAAAAAGCTGAGGTGAATAACTGGATGTGCACGTCCCACTGCTGCATTAGTCGGAGGCTGTAACCCCCTCTGGCAAGTTCCACTCCTCTGTGAGTGTGCTAGATCCGAATACACAGCAAAATATGAGCACCTCTTTGTTTTTGCATTTAAATTGCTAACACAAAGACCCTCGTTGGAAATGGTGGCAGTCAGTTATTTTGGCTTCGTTGGGCAAATGTTCATGCTCACTACAGCAAAATAGACTTTTGCACCTTCTCTTGGCTCTGTTTTTAGGCTACAGGGAATCCAGCCAATGACACGAGACCTTGGCCAATCTTACGCCGTTTCAGGGAGAGAGGATGCTCCAAATGCCAAGTCTACAAAGGCAGGCGGGAAGCCTTATCCTGTGGTGGAAAAGTGTTTCTGTGAAGTTTATTATTCAGACATCTGCAAAATCAAAGGAAATAAACAATAACATTCCAAGAAATAAGAAATAAAACTGGCTTATCATATCAGACAAAAAGAGTGTTATCAGTGCAGACGTTTGTCCCTTCCTGCGAGGAGGTGTAGAGGATGAGAGGCGGACATCACACATCTGCAGCCGCTCAGAAAGCCGTCAGACGGACGAGTCATCCGTTGTTGTTATTATTGTGGTGAGGCTGCTGTCGAGTTCGGTTGATGTTTCTTTCACGACTTCGTGAGGCTTCAGACGCCGCCGCCGCCGTCTGAAGAACTGCTGCAGAGCCACAAAGTTTTACTGGCCATATAAATCACATCAGCTCCGGTGCGAGCCTGCTAAATGAGTGTGTACCTCTCAAGGATCGCTGGGCAGCAAGCCGTTAACGTTTATGTTTCAAACAAGACGAGATTAGACTGCATTTATGAACGGTGCTAAAGTTGGTCTGTGAAATGTATGTTGTAGATACCTCTCATACTAGTTCACTAGGAGTAACGGCAGGTTGAAGTCCAGAACACAGTGGCAGCAGAACGTGTCAGCGCTGACATCATAGACAAGTGTCTTTCATAGTAGGTGAGAGGTGTTAGCGCCACCAGGCTGTTCCTTCCGTTTGCAGCTGAAAGGTTGAACAGATCAATGTTATTGATCTTCTCTTTCTCCATTTCCATTTTGTAAAATTCACCCAACAGCAAGATGCTCCCTGTCTTTCTGTCATGCTGTCCATCATAGCAACAGATAGCATGCCCCCTCCCAACATGGCGACCCTTTCTCGAAATGTGACGTGGTATATTATATCTTATTTTCATAGATTTTACCAGATAGTATTCAAAATAGTTGATATATTTTTTATGCATAAAATAAAAAGTTTGCTGCAGTTTTGAAAACTAAACTTAAAAGATTTTTGTTTCTCAGAGTATTAAATAACTTTTTTTTTTTTTTTACAAAGTTTGATATTTATCAAATATGTGCTTCAGTGATAAAAGTAACAAAAAAATCTCACCTCCATCTGCTCTGGCGGGCTGATCCTGCTGTAGATTTCACATCAAGCGCAGTCAGCACGCTTTGAGCTACTGGCTCACATTCACTCTTTGAAGTAGTCCGCTTTCCCATTCCCTCGTCCCGTCTCCCATGTCGGCTCTTTACCTCCCTCGATCCTATCACTCACCGCGTTTAACTGGGGCACAACTATAATTGGTATTCTACATTTTATGGGAAATAAGTGCTGAGTTTCGTAATAAATGGATACGCCAGGATTTCCTCTCATGAATGCAATTTCGAACCTCACCACCAATGTCTCTGGGAATAATCCATTCATTTGCACTCTTGCACAGAAAGACGTCGGATGGTGATTTGCACAGCACCGGGGAAAGGATTGATAGATGTCCTCGTAGATGTATATGCGAGCTGGATGCTGAGCTGCATGTTGCCTCTTGACTGGGGCTTCTCTCGTGAAGTGCTTGCATGCAGAATTGATCTGTTTACTTCAGTTTGCTTGAACTAGTTCCTTGTCTGAGGATGAACCAGCCGGCTTTCTCACTCTCTCTCTGAATGATTTAACCATTGCTGTCAAGATTGGATGGGTTATTGGCAGTTTAAATATTTGTTTTATATTCCAAAGCAAGTCATAGATTTGTATTTTGTATTTTCAACAGAAGTTATATTTCAGATAGGAAAAATGGAAAATGTGTCCATATTCTGTCTCTGGAAGTCTATTTATTTAAGATACACAACTCCCACACCCCTGTCTTTCTGTTTTCTTTTAGAGGTTAGCTTCAGCTTTTCTGTTGTGACGAATTATTTGTGAAGATTTGTACTTTATTTTACTTTGAACTTTATCTTTTAAGCTCAGGAAAAACAAATGATTTGAAGATGACGTGTTTGACTCTAACAAAAAGTAATTGGTTTGTGTTTTTTTTTTTTTATTATTTGTACTTCTTTAACACTTTAAGCCCTAGAAAATAAATGAGGAATATAACCAGACGGTTTTAGTTACCTGTCTGCTTTTTCATCCCCGTTTGGATGAAAAACTGCAGTGATGCAAAGGTTCATTAATATTAAAAGGAGTCACAAGCTGCAGCTCAAATGTGCTGTGTGAAAACAGATAAACACATCTGCTTTGCACAGAAGTGGGATTCAGTGGCGCATCGAGTCAGATCAGAGACACACAAAGGTACGGCCCAAACCACTACAACATTAACTTGCAATATTGTGCTGAGGATGTCGAAGTCACAGTCGGCCTATTAGGAGTCCCCGCGCATCCTGGCCGACGCTCCCATTATTGACGTGTGAGGCTCGCTACATGACTCGCATCACGTTCGTGTCTAATAGATTTGCAAGACATCATTTCCAGCTAACAGCTGAAATAATTAAGTTGACATTCTGTCCCCAATGCAATTAGCAGTGAATGCTGTCCAATCTGTGACCTGCTAGATGTTTGATTTCATGGACTGTGTCTACGATCCCAGGTTACAGAGCTCCTTCTGACAGGACGCAAATCTGTGAAGCTCAGCAGGGATGCACGGCGTTAAGAGGGAGCTGCTTGTGGGACGCGTCTGATTCATCCATCCATCCATTTTCTGTACCTGCTCACTATTCAGGGTCTAAGGCATCTGCTGGATACACCTTGGACAGGTCGTCATCACATCTGGTTCACTTAGATATTTTTTCTGACAAGTTTCTTTCCCTCCGTTGGTATGAACTACTCTGACAATACTGTGCCGTTGGCGTAAACTAGATGGCTTGTGTGTCTGTGCTGTTTGATATAATTTTACTTCAATTGAATATTTCTAAATTTATGCCTATAAAAGTTTTTCTCCTTGTTGTTTTGATTCAAATGTATGTGCATCTAAGAAACTCGGTGAGCATGTGTCTGTGCGCATACGCCTCACCTTGATGTACAGTAGATGAAGCAGCTCCTCAGATCAGGCTGAGCTGCCTAGAGCTGGATTCTGTGAAATTCAGATTCACCATGTGCTGGAAGTGAGGAAGCCTCTGATGTATTTTTAGACGGGCTAAATAATGAATGCCTGAAAAGACTGCTAGGACCCCAGATGCCAAACTTTCTTCTTTCTTCTGTGTTCACCTAGTTTTTCTTTCTTTTTTTTTTAAACACGAGGAAAAGGTGTCTCCACCATAAACAAACCGACCAGCAGCCTCTTGTCACCGGCTGTCACTTGCAGTGCCGAAAGATCACTAAAACGTCTGATGTGGATTCAATCAAAGACTTTCCTTGTTTTGAATCTGTGCTTTGTCACCTGCTTTCTGTGCAGCTGCTACTCTTGGTGAGCTGGTATTTTTACATTCAATGTATATTCTATATTTAGGTTATGCTCATTTGATTTAAATAGCACACTTCATATAGTGAGCATTTCACGTTTCTTAAGTCTTCATTTGTTTATTCATTCATTCATTTTCCACACCTACTTCAGTCTGTTCAGAGTCTGGGAAATGTACTGGAGTGTATCCCAGTTGTTACCGGGTGAGAGGTTGGAGGGGGTGCCTGCCAGTATATCATATGGAATAAACAAAACACACACAAAGAGCCTGAAGGCTGATCTCAAGGAGAAGGACAAAATCCTTATGGATTTCTCCACCGTCGCCACAACCCAATCAAAATGTATTGCTCACCTGAAAGCATCCGGCGCTGGTGACCGGAACATGACGGCCATGGACAACACCACCCTGCCTTGGACCGGCTCCCCCACCCCCGGATCTCCGGCACAAGCACTCGCTGGGCTCGCTGGCTCCAGCAGGGAGCCAAGCCGAAATCAGCGGCACCCTCCACCTCCTGTCTTCGTCCCGCAGAGTGGCAGTGCTCCATCAGGGAGGAAGGAGCGGCGGCTCCAGCACCGGTGAGCTGAACACCACTCAGGCTGGAGAAATCCTGAGCAGTGGTGACCAGAGGCGCCGGGCGTTCATCTCCCCCTGCCCCGCCACCGGATCTCCCACTGGAGAACAGGTACGACGTCCTGAGCCTGCAGGATTTCCTGCCTATGGGAGCGCCTTCCGGATCGCCTCCGGGACTGGTCCGATCAGCTGATCGTGGCCTTCGCCAGCCCAGGCGACGGGATCTGCGCGCCCAGTCTGGCTCTGCTTCTCCATCTCGGCCAGGAACAACCACGGGCCGGCGTCACCAACCAACAATGCAGTTCCTTTTAACAGCTACACATCATTTGAATATCATGCTTTTGTTTTTAGCAACCCCCCGATTCTCTGCATAACGGTCTACAGACCCCCCAGTATTCCACCTGTTTATCAGCCAATAGTTTTATCAATCATTCACACCACCTACAACAGGATCTTAATAACTGGTCTAATCTGCACTTAGACAACATCTCGGACCCAGTATCCAGATAATTTTTAAACCTTTTAAACTGTTTAGATTTTAAGCAACATGTTACACAGCCAACCCACAGCAGGGGGCACACCCTGGACCTGGTCATAACCTACGGCCTGTCCCTGGGTGTGTGCTCTGTTGTGGACCTGGCTGTGTCTGACCACTACTGCGTGTTTTTTAACATCGCCAGTTTTAACCAGCGGGAAGCCCCGGTGAGAACGGTGAGGTAACGCTACCTAACTCCTGAAGTAGCTGCAAATTTTATCCAGATTTTACAGAACACTCCTGCAGAGATTTTACCAGCACCCTGTGATTTTATTGTTGACAATTTTAACAATATTCTTAAAGCAACGCTGGACTCAGTGGCTCCGCTTTTAACTAAAACAATTAGGATAAAACCTACACCCCCATGGAGAACTGAAAAAATGAAGAAACTAAAAAGAAACTGCAGTAGTGCTGAAAGAAGATGGAGGAAATCGAAATTAACAGTACATCATGACATTTTATGCCAACACCTTTTAAAAATTACAATAACTCTATCAAAAAAGCAAGAACTTCCCATTTCAAAAACCTAATTTCAAATAACAAAAACAATCCCAAATTCCTATTCTCCACAATAGATTTTTTAAGAAATGGAAATCCCAACAGATCCCATAAGACAGCAACAGACGCCCTCTGTGAGGATTTTGCAGACCACTTCAGGGGTAAAATTGATGACATTAGATCCAGTCTTTTATCTCAACAGATTTTAACTCTTAACACAGCTGGATCAGTGCTTTTATCCGAGGAAACACTGGAGAGTTTTGCCTTGGTTGATGCGGGGACACTTGATCGAGTTTTCTCCAAGGTAAAGCCCACAACCTGCCTTTTAGACCCCATTCCCACACCGTTTTTTAAAACACTGAGGAACAGCTGCTGTATTTGGTCAACTACTCTCTTCAGACGGGTGTCTTCCCCGCCTCCTTTAAAACGGCGGTGGTGAAACCCCAATGTTTTAAATAACTACCGGCCTGTATCCAACTTACCATTTTTAAGTGAAATTTTCGAAAAACTTGTTTTTAATCAAGTAAATTAATTTTTAAACTCAAAACACTTTTTAGAGGCTCATCAGTCCGGTTTTAGGATGAACCACAGTACAGAGACAGCACTTTTAAAGATTTTAAATGACATCAGGTGTAATTTACAGTAGATAACCAAAAACTCACAGTCTTGGTTCTGCTGGATCTAACCGCCGCCTTCGATACAGTAGACATCACATTTTATTAAATAGACTGAGGAACCTGGTCGGCCTCTCTGGTACTGCTCTTAAATGGTTAAAGATAAGGTGTGGGGTTCCCCAAGGGTCAATTTTAGGTCCAACTCTTTTTAATCTGTACATGCTTCCACTTGGGGACGTCATCAGGAGACACGGCATCAGCTTCCATAGTTACGCTGACGATATGCAACTGTACATCGCCGTGTCTCCTGATGACACTGGGCCAATTGATGCCCTTTTTAACTGTATTTTAGATATCAAGACATGGATGGCAGCAAACTTCCTACAGCTCAACCAGGGCAAAACAGAGGTTTTACTCATTGGTCCTGAAGGCCAGAGAGGTAAACCTTTACCAAAGTTACAGGATTTTAAACCCTCAAAATTAGTTAAAAATCTGGGTCTGATTTTTGACTCTGAGCTCACTTTTATTCCACATATTAAAAACATAACAAAGATAGGTTTTTACCATCTTAAGAACATAGCCAGAGTCCGCCCATTTCTCTCTCAGGCTAGTACGGAGGTGCTAATGCTTTTATCTCATGTCGTTTAGATTATTGTAACGCCCTGCTCTCTGGTCTTCCCAAAAAGAACATGTATAGCCTACAACTATTCAGAATTCAGCCGCACGTGCTTACGAGGACCAGAGGGCAGCAGCACATTACACCTGTTTTAAAATCGCTGCATTGGCTCCCCATGCGCTTCAGGATCGATTTTAAGGTTCTTTTACTAGTTTCTAAGTGTCTTAATGGTCTTGGGCCTTCTTATTTGTCTGCACTACTTTTACCCTATCGACCCTCGCGGACCCTGACGTCCTCCGGTGCCTTTTAACCATACCAAAAGTTAGAACCAGGACACACGGGGAGGCGGCATTCAGTTATTATGGTCCCCGATTGTAGAACAGCCTCCCGGAGAACCTCAGGGCCGCAGAGACTGTTGATGTTTTTAAAAAGAGGCTCAAGACCCATCTCTTTAATCAGGCTTTTAACTGACTCATTTAACTCTTTTAAATTTTCTATGCTCACCCCTATTTTTATTGGATCTTACTGCTCTGTTTTATATTAATCTTTAGTTTATCCTGGTTCATTATCTCATTATTTTATCTCAATGTTATATTTAAATGTTTTAGTCATTATTTATGGTCTATTTTATACATTCCATTGTCTTATTCTCTTAGTTTCTTTTTTTAAACAAATTTTATCCCCGATTTTATCCCATTATATCACCCAGTGCTCCTACCTAAGTCAGTCCTGGGCATTGCCATCCTCTACCAACCCTGGGAGGGCCCTGCACTGAGCTCAGGGTCTTCTCCTTAACCTGAGGAGTTAGCAGGCCGCATCTTTTCACCAGACAGGGTGGGGCTTCTCTGGCCGGACGTAGCGCGTGGACGGATCACGTTATTCCGGCCGGATCCTCCCCACCCTCTGGCGCCCCGGTTGGCCAGAGGGGCATGTATAGCCCAGGACTGTGTGCATGTTTTTGTGAGGGTAGCTCACATTAGCTAGCCAAGGGAACACGGGGAGAACATGCAAACTCCACACCGGAAGGCCCTTTCGCCAACCCCACCCAGGGTATGGGCATTGAAGTCATGGGGGAACTAACATGCACTTCAGCGCCCACAGCGTCCCCGGCGGGAATCGAAACCAGGACCTTCTTGCTGTGAGACGGCTGAACTACCAGCTGCGCCACCGTGCCCCCTATTCTGTTAGTTTCTAATGTCTTGCTTTCTAGACATACTTTTAGGATTTTATGTTATGTTATACTTTTTAAACTCTTTTAGAGTATCTTATCCTGCCTTCTTGTAGCTTTTAGCTCCAGTGTTTCCTCATGGGGAGCCTCCATGCTGGGAGTGACTCTGGCCTGCAGGGGTGTCGTCATGGCCTAGATGGTTGTGGAGCTCTGCACCAAGGCCTCACCGCTGTGGATGTATATATATATATATATATATATATATATATATATACACATACATGCATACGTGTGTGTGTCTATATACTGTATATATATTTGTGTGTGTGTGTGTGTGTGTGTGTATGTATGTATGTATGTATGTATGTATGTATGTATATATATATAGATATAGATATAGATATAGATATAGATATAGATATAATATATATATATATATTGATTGAAGCTTTCCCTGTGTGAGTTCATTTGAACTATGTTGTCTATTCATTCGGAAATGAAGAAGCAATTCAGTTTAGATCATATAATAAAAAAGACAACACTACCTCGCTGCTCTTTAGGTCATCGCTTTAAAACTCCATCTGTTTATTTTGCAGCATTGCTTGAATATATATTTTTTGACTTGTCAGTTGGTCAGAATTTGACAAATGCTTTTTTTTTTCTTTAACTCGAAACTGAAATGAATCGTGCTAAAAGTATTTAGAAGAGTGTGTTGCTTGTTTCAGGTTTTTAAATGCCAAAACACTAACCAGTGGAATAATATTTAAATCCTTAAATATTAAAAGTGTATTTGTTTTCACTAAACGAATGCAGTAAACGGTTTATGTCTGGCAATGTTAGATTTCATCACGGATGTTTTGGAGATAGGAGCTTTTCCTTAGTCAGTAATTGTGTTTTTAGGATGGGACTTGTTGATCTGTTTCAGCAGAGTTGTTTTCAAATAAGAAGTTTCCGAGCATTTCCAATCGATCAAGCTGCACCACATCATTGCACGCACAGCAGCCACAGAGTGATGGAGGATCAGATTATATAGATGCCCCAGACCTGCGGGTGCAGCGCGGGAAGGTGCATGAAGAGAAATGATACAGGAAGAAATGCTGGTGTACCGAGTGTGTGTGAGGTGTTAGTGCCTGGGTGTGGCTGGGCCTTTAAAGGGCACACAGTGGATATCTTAAATTCCACTCCGTTAAAAACGCCAGTCAACTCAGAGAGATGATAACACGAGCAGTGAGACATTTTATTAGATTTACCAGGAACAGTGATGGGATTTTACGGAGAAGGTGAACATGGTAGCATGTGAAAAAAGGACATAAGAGATCCTTGTTGGGGGTTCCCCCCTGACTTCTATGCAGTTTAAAAGAGAAACTGTTTGTTTAGTCTCTCGCGGTGATCCCATTATTCAGAAGTGGGGAAGTGGAATCAGAGGTGATTTTTCTGCGGGAGCCCTTGAGGTCGGTGTTGTACTCTTGTTTCACAGATGCTCTGGGTTAACGTACATCTGCTGGCACACTTATCTTCTGGAGAATCCCGTATGAGGACACATGACGTCAGACATTTAAGTTTCAGTTAAATAGTTATATTCCTGATTTAAAATCAGGAACTTAACTATGTCGAGGTTACCGTTCAGTCAGATTTAAGAAGACAGTTGGGTTTTAAGTCTCCAAAAATTCAATATGTCAAAGCAATTTTATATGAAGTGATCGAAATAACAGCCTGCGTGTGTGTGTGTGTGTGTGTGTGTGCACGTGTGTGTGTGTGTGCACGTGTGTGTGTGTGTGTGTGTGTGTGTGTGTGTGTGTGTGTGTGTGTGTGTGTGTGTGTGTGTGTGCACACGTGCGTGTGTGTGTGTGTCTGTGTGTGTGTCTGCACGTGTGTTTATGTTACAGTGTCAGTCACAATTCTGTGCCTTGTTTGGACCCCTGCATCCTTCAGGAAGTGTTATTTTGATGGATTTGTTTCTGCTGCCAAGTGACAAGCTTGGGACTCTCAGGTGGACTTCACGCATGAGCTGACAATTAAAAAATAGTTTAAGGCTAACTATTATCACAATATGATGCTTAAGTCAGCTTTTTTCACAGTCAGCCACTGCTATCCATAGCCATGCTGGTCTCTTTGTTAAGTCTCTTTCGTTATTATTTAATACTGACCATGATAACCCAGTAATGCATTTTTTTTTTTTAAATAAGAAGGTGAAGTTTGATTCTTAACTCATACCTAATACTTGCTGCTCTGCCATTAATCAGTACAGCTGGATCTATGCAGCGAACCTCGGAGGGGACACATTATGGTTTTTTTTTTTTCCTTGTATGCAACGTTCATCACACACTCAAGATCACATGTTTAACTTCACTCAGTTCCACATCATGCTGCATCCGTGTCCCTCAGAAGTAGATGACACCAAATACTTGCATATTCAGATTTCAATATTTTTTTTTGTGTTTGCAAACAGCTGGCTGCAACTTCCAAGCCTCACAATCTCCTTCAGTCCTGGACATCAGTGCAGTAATGCTTCAGTTTAGTCATTTCAGCTGTCAAACAAGATGATGTGCAGGACAGGAGACCTCAGCTGTCATGTGACCCACACTCATGTGGCCATCACTCATTCAACATGGCGGCGTGTGTGTGCCACGCTTGTTTGGTGACATTGTTCTGGGCCAGCTCTTGAAAGTGTGAAGCTGATATCAATTACATGCTGTACATATTACATAACGCAATGAACCAAGACAGTGGGTTAACAAAACAGACAAAGACATCCAGAGCATCTGCTGGGAGTCAGCAGGGGAAGAACCCAATGGCTTAAAGCCTACAGCGATGTGCAGGAGTAACAGGAGCGCAGCATGTTTTCTGTTTGTGTGGACAGAGTCATCAGCTGTCATCAAAATGACACCATGACTATAATGTTTCGTAGTTGTGTCCCTGAAGGTGGCTTTCCTCATCATCTCCGTAAGCACTTTTCCACATAGGCTTGAACTTGTCCTGGGGGTGGCGTCCAGCCTCAGAGCCCCACGCGTCAAAGTTAAATACCTGTCTCTTCAGCGCTTGACCTTCTCCCCCCTTGGCACCAGACAGCCCACAGGGGGTCGTGACAAACCGTGACCCATCCGCCCGCTGTCAGGAAAGAGGGAAGACATTCTTTTTCTATTTCATTTTATCAAAAGAACCCCCAGTAACAACAACAATTTTATTTCACAATTCTGTAATTAAAAAGGTTTTTTATTTTGGCTACATCAATATCCAGTACTGGAGTTGAGGGGGGATGAGGGGGGATGAGGGGGGATGGCATCCCCCCTGAAATAAAAATGGTCCAAATCATCCCCCCTGTAAAACTGCCATCCCCCCTTTCCATCCCTTATGTCATTTCATCAATGAATGTGGTTTTACTGCTATTTCAACATTTAGAGTCATCACCAGAGAAATAACACCAGAAAAATAACTTATTTGACAATTTTCACCTGTTTCAAGTATATTTTCACTTGAAATGAGTAGGAAAAATCTGCCAATGGGACAAGATTTATCTTCTCATTACAAGCAATAAAATCTTGTTCCAAATGCAGATTTTTCTACTTATTTTAAGTGAAAATCTACTTGAAACAGGTGAAAATTTTTGTTTTTTTCCAGTCTTGTTTTAAGTGTAATGAGATTTTTTTACTAAAATGAGAAATTTTAACTAGAAATAAGACAAATATTCTTGTTAAGATTTTGAGTTTTTTCAGTAATCCATTTTACTTATCCTGTGAAGGACAGAGGCATATTGATAAGTTCAGAAAACTGTATTTTATTTTTGTGTTTTGATGTATTTGATAAGCCCAGTGGATATTTAAAGCTTACAGAAGGCTGCATTTAACTGCTGCTATGTCATTCCTGTAGTGTAGTATTTCTGCAGGTGTTTTGGTCAGTGCTATTATTTGTAATATATTATATTATTTGTAATCAGCACAAATTATCTGTCCCCATATGATAAAATCCACCATCCCCCCTGATTTCTTTTTACAACTCGAGTACTGTCAATATCTTTACAATGTTTTTGTTTTCATTGCTATTATTTCTGTAGTTGCGTGGTCACAGTTCCTTTTCTCTTCACTTACAATCTCAAAGAAATCGGACAGTGAAAACACATTATACTCGGCAAACAGCTGACTGTGGCGCTTCAGTGGCGGCTTCGGCTGGAGAAAAGCGATTCCCACCTTGTAAGGTCCCTGCTTTAGCGCTCGTGTGGATATTTGGGGCCATAATCTGCTCATTCCACGATAACAGCCCACAGTAGCCGGCTACTAACTTAAAATCGTAATGCTATCAGAGGAGATTTGTTGCTCTCCATTACAGTGACCAGCTTTTGCTTTGGAAAATCTCTCTAAGTATCTTGTAGTGTGGAGTGAGAGAGGAAATGTCCCTCAACAAAGTGCTCAAAAAACAAATTTAACAAAAATGGACATGATCTCCTCGTACTGTCTCGGTACCACATCACATTTTAGGACAGAGAGCTGAAAACGCTCTCTTAATGACGCCTTTAAATATAGCAGAAAACACCATGTTCTTCTCCTCGCTGCGGTTGCCATAGATACCCACCGTGCCCTACAGGACAGAGACAACACCGACAGAAATATTTAGACGCTCGACCGGTTCTCTAAACACGGAATAAAAGTGCAATGAAACAAACACGGGAGCAGTGACGTCCACACAGATCAACCCACCAAAGATATCACCTCTTGCATTAAAAAGATGAAAGGAAAGGGCTTTTTACTGGTATACATGAAATGCTCCTGTAAAGCCGGGGCTTTATGCCACTTAAAAGTGAGGAAGGATTAAGATTTTGAAATGTGAGTCAGCAGAGGCATCGTAACACACCACAAAGCTTTTAACTGCAGGTTAAAAGCATAAAGGGATGGACAGCAGTGCTGGAATCAGCACTTTGAACATTTTTGTTTGTTGTTATGTATAATACAAAAAGAAAAGTTGTTTTATTGTTCATGCCGTGTGAAAATGTCTGTAAATAAGCTTTACGAGTCCACATCAGTCCATTATAAAGGCAGAAACATTCACTGGATTGTCACTTGACAGGAGTGAATTGTGAGCGATGATGGTCGTAGCCATAACCCTTTCATAAAATAAGTCATAGGGTTGGGCTGCACAGTATTGGACATTTACGGTCATCGCAGAATCGACATGCATTATATTGGTGCCACAAAAATGAAATATTGCAATAACTTTCACTCTCAATAATACATTTAATAAATGTCAATAATAAATTTGGCCAGATGGAGCTTTACTGTTGAAGATGGCAATTTAGATTCTAATTTAGATTCTATTAATTTAGCAGCATTGGTGTTGCAGGGTGCAGTTTTCTATCTATTTATTTTCAATAAAACCATGTTGCTAAAACAACAATAATGAATTTCATTTTGAGTATGTGTGTGTCTTTTAAATCAGTTCGCACTCCAAAGTGGCTGATTCATATTTAGCATTTCTGACATATATATGATATATGATATATGATATATATATATATATATATATATATATATATATATATATGATATCTTTTTTTTTTAAAACATATATGTATCGTTTTTACCTGGGATAGTTGCTGCTTAAATAAATGAAATGAAAGATAAATTAAATAAAAAATAAATGTATGTGATATATTTAAAAATATATCATATATATTTTATATCAAAAATGCATATATATATATATATATATATATATATATATATATATATATATATATATATATATATATATAAATAACATTTGATTGATTAAAAAAAAAAAAATCACTATCCTTCATTTTTACAAGGTCTTTCCGATCTGAAATCAGAATAAATCTTGCTTGGTGCTAGTGCACCCTGTTATTATTCATAACTCCAGCGGCACTTCCCTCATGTCACTGTGGTTGCAGTAGCAGTGACGGTGTTATGTCAGGCTATCAGACTCTTCCAGACAGACAAGCCATGCATGTGGCTCAGAATAGAGCAGCTGGCTTGGCTCTTAGACTGAGGCAGTGAGTGATGTCTGTGGTCAAAGAAATGCTGGCAGAGATATGCCCCGTTAAGCCGGAGCCACACACACACAGCCCTGCTGAGAGCCTATATCATCTATTCAGTCAAGCTGAGGCTGAAAGCAGTGGAGGAATAAAGATAGACTGCTACCAAGACTGTCAAACTGGATGAAGAACCAGTAACTGCTCTCTTGATGTATCCTCAAAGTTGTATAATCACATAAATAGAAAAAAAAAATGAAACAGAATCTCTCCACATACTCAACAAAAATCCATGTTTACCTCACTTTACCCCTGCTGGGAGTCTTGGATGTAGTGTCCGTGCAGAGTGTGGTGTCAGAAGCACAGGTATGAGTTTGAAGCTCTGCTGGAGGTTGGGCGTGCTCGCCGCACCAGTGCGCAGGACAACAGGTGTCCCGATAACAACAAAGGCTGATCGATCAATTAGGGGATAAATATTCAGCTACACACTCAGCCCACGTTTCTTTATTTGATATGATTGATTCGTAGCACAACACCAGTACTTAGAGCAGATTATCGTTTCTGCAATTGTTCTAACAACCAGCACTTTACCCAGAATAACATGTATTAGAACTGTGGATATTGATCACAGCGCTGTGATTCAGTTTGATAGAGTTGTAAAGGAGAAACTCTGTTATGATTGAGCTGTTGGTTCAATGAGGAGTTGGATAATAGTGTCCAGCCCTTCCTGGGATCCGGAGGAGCTTTATTTTCCACATCTTATAGTACCCTGATGACTTTTTTCTCACATTTTACTTCATTAACTGTCTCTCTTGATTTTAGTTTAGTTGCACATCCAAAAGCTCAGCAGTGTTACAATTTTAGAATCTTAAACAGGCCTGAAAGTGAGACTAACTGTATTTTTTGGCTCCCAACAGCTCCCTACAGTTCTGTGGTGGTCATTAGACAATGTATATTATTACAACTGATAAGTTATTCAGTACTACTAACTTGAAAGACTTATTTGACCTCAAATTACCAATGTTGACCAAGTTTATTATGCAAAATGAATGTGTTTGCACATAGATTGAGAATGTACAGTTACAGAGGGAGTTGTAGATCTGTACAATGATTTATAGCATACAGTCTTACACACATAAAACTCGCAGGGCTCTACACTCCACTGTGGTGTTTTAGTTTTTCTCTTTTTAAGGCTATTTAAAAAACATTAGCCCTTAACGATGGTATGATTTCAGCAGGTACTTGGTCTGATGTGCCAAGCGGATGGGCCTGCCAAAGCATCAGATTTTAGGTGTATGCTAAAATGAACCGGTGACAATTCTTCTATATTCATCCATGTTTAGTCATTCTGTCTTTTTTTTTGTAATGAATGAATGAATGAATAGCTGAAGAGAGCATAGCTGAAGGTTTGTACAATTCATATTATTAAACATTTCTGTAAATATGACAGTTTAGCCAAGTTGGCTACTTTTCAACCATAGCCCCTGGGGCAGGTAACATGAACAGTTAAAAAGCATTAAAAACTAATCTCCTCAAAAGCCAGGTGAGTGTGTCAGACATGAACATGAAGATGAGGATTATTATACATTATGTTGCCAATTGTTGTAATCAAGGTTGTCATGTTAGTTTTCTAAACACTGTTGGTGGCTCATCCTCGAAGGAGAATATATATATATATATATATATATATATATATATATATATATATATATATCGTGGAGGAGAGGAGTCAAAAAGGACCTAGAACACGCCAATACCTCATGGCATGAGGCGCAGAACATCGCTAGAGACCGCAGCAGATGGCGACACCTAACTGAGGCCCTATGCTCCAGACGGGGCAAAGAGGATTAAGTAAATATATATATATATATATATATATATATTAGGGATGGGCAAGTTAACGCATTATCGCGCTAACTCATTCATATATTATTAACGCTGACATTTATTTTATCGCGCATTAACGCATGTTGCTCACATGCTTTTGTTTTGAAAAGTCTTTTGCCGGCTGCTGCGGAACCGGAAGAAAGTTGGCGGAAAAACATGCGGAAAAGCTAAAACAGACATAGAGAGTGGTAAAATTACGGAACGGTTACATGGACATTTTCATTTTAAAGTTCTCCCAGACGGAGGATTGGACCCCTGTAAAGGAAATTTCGATAGTGATTTTTTTTTTTTTGTGCTTCATACTTTCTAACAGGGACATTTGGTGCTGAATATAGACGGTAATGCTGCTCCCTGTTCAAAATTTCTGCTGTTAGCTCAGAAATTGCCTGTTTTAATGTCATGATTGTGGATCAGGATTTTATTGGTAGACTTTTTTTATTTTTCATAAAAAAACATGATGACATTAATGCCCTGGCAGTGGCAATAAGCTATATTTTATTTGACATTTTTACACTAAATATGTGTTACTGACAGTGCTGATGTTTGCAAAACAAATGTTATGGCACTTTCGTTCATACTTTTATAAATAAAAGTGCACTTTGCACAACTTTTGAATTCATTATTGTATTTTGCATATACAATGTGATTAATCGTGATTAATCAGGGAAATCATGCGATTAATCGCAATTAAAACATTTTATCGTTGCCCAGCCCTAATATATATACATTGCATACAATAAATTATAACGCATACAATAAAATAAAAATACATTACATTCTCAGAGCAGATGGTAACACACATGCAAGGTGACAAACAACAGTGGCTGTAAGAGACTGGTGAGCTGCTGAACCTGTAACCTCATATTGTGAGTAGAATGACTAACCATTCAAAGCAACATACATCCCATAAACCAGATTACAATGACCTTGTTTTATCCAAGGCTTTTCCTGGGTGTCGTCTGCTTGTTGGTGGTTGTAGAGTGTAATGTGGTGCAGAAGAGCACAGCGCTTCAGCTGCAGAAAAGGGACCACTTACTCCACACTGTTTACTATAACATATCAGACCGTAACCCGCTCCTCATAAGTGGCTTGGTTGAAAAAAATACCAAAAATGGCTTTCATTGAAGGCAGGACTCAAGTGTGGTCCCTCAGTGCACCACCCTGCAAGCATGGTATCCAGCCCCGATCTATATGCTGCTAGTATAATTGCTTTCCTTCCCCAGACAGGTGGAAATCCAGCGACCTGCATAGGCAACTCGCGATGCGAGGCCAGCATCTTCAGGTTTTTGTGATTGATGCTGGCACTTTTGCAAGCCAGTTCATCTACCCAAATGAGTTTCTGTTGGTAAAAAGCCAGCTGTCTCTTCTTCTGGAGGATCAGGCACGACGATATGGAGCATGGCTTCATCTGTACTCTTGTGAGGCCATCCGATGTTAGCGGGCATTGAGGATGAGACTCTAACAGTGTTTAGAAAAGCAAAATAACATGACAACCTTGATTACAACCTTGATTGGTTACTGCAGCAACATATTTCTACTTTTAAATTGGCAACATAATGTACCTTGGGAGAAAAATAAAGTCTGCATCTTCATGTTCATGTCTGACACGCTCACCTGGCTTTTGAGGAGATGAAGATGGAGGTTTGTGCCTCCTGAGGGTCCAAAGAAAAAAAAAGAAAAAGAACCTCAGTCTGTTGGTGCTATCCAGCCTGAAAGCAGGATACTAATGATAACATGACATCAATCATCAATCGTACGAATAACCTCGTCATCTGTGTGTTAACTAACAACTGCTAACGGGTCAAAGACGTATAAGGCCTTTGAGTAGCCCATTTTTAAAATACTTAAAATAAAGATATTTTTGGCCATTTTCCAAACATTTGAAATGTAGTGTACACATACATGTATGTGAAAACTTCAAACAAAGGTATTTTAGTGTTTTTAAACCTTTAAACCGTCATTTGGGGTGACCATTTATCTCAAAATTAATAGATTTCCATAACAAAATTTATATTTTAATAAGTTTCAGTAATTAAATTAACTGTTCAAGAAAGATAGACACGTTTTTCCTTTCATTTTTTGAAAACCATTTTTAAATACATTCTATCCATAATGGCAGTGTCACCCTCTTACTTACTCACTCTAAAATTCACAAAACTGATTTAAAATGTGTACAAGGTGTATCCACTTATGCATGCTATACCAATAATTTATATTTGAACCAAAACTGATAGACATTCAATTTTGAATTTGATACAGAATTGCCATTTGTTGGTTACCCCACATGATGCTTTCAAGTTTAATCAAATATAACAGGCTAACAGTTAGCTATATGATCTAAGCTAGCTACTTCTCACCACATATCACTAACAAATTTACCTTCAAAATATAGATTTGCAAATAAAACAAATTATTTACAGTTTTAGGGTGGTCACCCCACATGATATCAAAATGTGACGTATACACTGCAGCAGTTAGAAAGAGGATTTATTTGTAAAGGAGAGAGAGACTACTGACCTGCAGGTTGTCTCTCTGGGACCCTCATGGAGTAACTGGCTGATGCAACATCCTCTTTGAGATGATTGTCAATATAAAAGTCCCTCAATTGTATTTTTTTCATGGTCACCCCAGATGATAATTCAGACAATGAACATATTCCGACAAGATTAGTTTGTGTATTTTGATTGAAATGTGTGTACAAATGTTCCATAACTTTGTCAATAAATCTAAAACAAGTTTGAAAGTATGCCCAATAGGGCAAGCATTATTTTTAAATTGTTTTAATGTGATTTAAAACCAGTTGTCCAAACAGAAGTCAAGGCCGGACGGTCACCCCACATGATGTTTTCACACTTCAGATGGCAGAAAATGACCAATAACCAACATGTTTAAATAAAATAAGAGTGGGCACATGTAGAAGGAACGTATTAGACATACATGTTATATTTTTTATTCATTTTTATGTTTATTATTAGGTAAAAAGTTCCATCGGACAGAAAAAGTAAGCGTCACGTCTTTGACCCTATGACCAGATGTGGTTTCGGAGTCAGCGATGAAATCACGGTTCAGGATGAGAATAGCAACTTGCACACTAACAAATGCTAACTATCGCCTCCCTTTACGAACATAAACTGTAAACCAATGAGCAAATGGACAACTTGAGACTAACAGTGAACAAGCTTAAAAAGGTAGGGAAGCGTTATGGCTGACTGATCCAAAAGCAGCAGTGCCTGATGGCCATCCCTTCTGTCACACGTGTCAGAGATCTTGCTAAAGCGCTCTCCCTTCCCTTTACCTCCTGACGATTCCTCATTGCTTTCATCCCTGGCGCTGCCACCGCGTTGGTTTGGAATATGCAACGTAACACAGCTTCATCTCGGGCTTGGCCAACCGCCAAATTCACAAGTATATGCTGTGACGTGGTTTGTACATTTAAATTGGATTCAATTATAGAATTTATTATGTGCTTTTTATTTGCACTGTATTTAATCATCCATTTATTATTTGCAAAACTAAAGCGGGTTTGTTTGGCAAATCTTTACCTATGAGAAACTTTATTTAGAAGAGCAGTGTGAAGGAAAAACATTGTGTGGGAGAGGGCTGTGAAGGATGGAAGTGTGTTTCAGATAGCAACCACTCAGTATTTGTGCTGATCTAATTGAGTGCTGACACACAGGGAAGGTTAAATGCTCAGTGCTCACAAAGATATGCAGCGAGTGAAACCAGTCTTCTCTTTTCCAGTTTCAAATGCACTCTTTAGGGAGCTTTTAAAAACATTAATACAATTTAATTTGTTCAGAAATATCAGCTGCAGTTCTTTTAAAACATATCAACTATCCTGAATACATAAGTGGTAGAAAAGCGAATTGTGTTTGTGTGTCTGTGTGTGTGAGAGAGAGAGAAACCACAAATTAATTTTTTTTCCCATTAATTTCACTGTACAAATGAAAAAAAAAACAAGCACAGAATGACTTGTTAAAAATGTTAATTAATAAGCCTGGGGTTGTTAAAGTTCTTATTCAACACAAAAACGTATAAACGTATAAATTAAAGTTACTCTGCAAGCAAGTAAACAGTGTTCAGCTACTTAACGGAGAAAAGTCCAAGATTGTTTCATAACGATTAAACTTCATTATGCAGTTCCTATAGTTTAATTTCCTCGAGCAGAATAAAGCTGGATTTCTCCATAATGGCACTTTTCCTCTTGCTGCTCCAGCAAACTGTGCCTTGAACAAGCAGAAGTAGCGGTAGCACACGTTTAGCCCGTGATCCTCTGTGATCTTACTAATGGAGAGAGACTTTTTACTGGCATGTTTCTGGAAAAAAAATGCTTTAAATTGTTGGTGTACCTTTTTGTTATTCAAATAAAAATCCCCTCAGTAACTGAAACAATACAAGAGCATAGTACTCTTCAAGCTGAGGACCCTCCATAAGTCCGGCCAGGTTCAGTGCTGTGTTGCCCACCTACAGACCAAGTGGGATCCACCGCCGTTTATTCCTCTGGTTTCTGGTCAAAAATCCTTCTGAATCGCTTTTCGTTGCATCATCAGAAAAATAACTGAACTCTCCTTCCTCCAACCTTGATCGGGCTGCTCTGGCACGATGGATATGATCATTCACATCGTAAACAAGCTTTCTCTCTCTTTAGACATGTTCCTTACTGCCTCAGAGTCTGACACACTACCATCGGATCTATGGTAATTGTGTCTCTTTGGGCAAGACAATGGACTAATTGGTCCCATCCACACTCCTTAGTAGATTTTCCAGGAGCTGGCCATAATCTCATTAGGCGAGTAGCAGCTGCTGGGATGTATTGGGAGAAAAGGAGAGTCCCTTTGTCCATGCTGAGCCAGCCAGAGGCAGAAATCCTCCTATGGAGACTGCTGTGCATATGGAAACGGTGTAACCGGGGACTGACAGCCTTATGGCCTCCATGTTTTTCTGTTATTGGTAAAGAGCATCTCTTTGCTTCTAACTCTGGTCCAGGCAAGGTTTCCTGTTGCCACACTGACTGGTTTTGCTGTAAACAACAAGAAATACCCTCTAGTCAATTTTCAGTTGACTTAAGATTCACTAATTCATAAAAGTTTGTCTTCACTTTTAACTAGAACATTTGGTTTGAATAAGATGTTTCACTATTTTGAGCAGGAAGATTTATTGGGACAAAACATTTATTTGGAGGTAAGCATCTTGTAAACATGAAGCTCGCTTTGTAATTAAAAATCTTGGTTTTCAATAAAAAGAAATATGTGTTTACCACATTCGATAAAATCAACAGTGTGCCGTGACAATCAAATACGAGGCAGAAAATAGCCTCTAACCAGTCACTTTTTCTTCGACAGTTACCGTGGTAACTAGCCTGCGCGCTCATGCAACCTCCTCTGCTGGGAGGGGCATGGTGGTAGAGCTTAAGCACAGCAGAGAGGGAGGGGGAGGGGCCTGAAAGTCATTCAATCTTTGTCGTCAGTTCCCAAGTTTAGCTACATCAGATAACAATGATTTATCATTTATTAATTAGTTATGTTAATAGAAAATCCTCATTTGCATTTTTTTTTTTTTGGATTGGAACCGTTATTCTGCTACTTTAGGGTTGATTGTTTTCAAAGGCCTTATATTAGACTTTTAAGTACATTATTTTTGAGATTCACAATTAACTTCTGAATAAGTAATAACTTGTGAGAAGAGGGTCTCTGCTAATGTGAGCAGTGTTCAGGGTATCTCTCCACCAAGTGTAAAGAAGACACAGGGAAGCTGTCTCACTGAGGCTAACAGCTCCTGTGCACAGATCCATTTCAAAATACTTAATTTCTTCCCCAAGTATAAATTTGCTGTTGTTCTCACTCTATAAACACGATATTGGATTTTCCATCATTTTCTTAATAAATCACCTTGAAAAAGGGCATATTAAATTTTTCAGCCCCGAGTCTTCCCACCACCAATAATTTAGAAGGAGAATGTCATCCCCCTCTCTTCTTTCTGATGAAACTCTTCTGCATCCTCTTCGCTTATACCAAGTTATTGCTTTGTAAGGGAAAGCAACCATCATCATCAGTAATCACTCTCTCAGCCAGCGGGTCTCACTATCCGTTGAAGCTATTAGGGTACTTGTCAACAGCACTTTGAGTGTGCAGCCTTTGGCTTTCAGTGTAATCATCTTTGATAGGAGCCTGGCGACCCTGCATAGGATGTCTCCTCCTCACCTTCCGATCATTGCATGAGGGACTCTTAATGCCTGTTTCTCATCACATGTTCCTGCTCAATTAGCCATGAATTCTTTTTCATCTTGTTTTTAATTGATTGCGCTCTTATTGAGGAGGTCTTAATAAGTTGCAGCCTGTGTTGTTCTGATGCTGAATAGTGTCAGATTTTTGGCTTCATTATAGTAGGCAAAGAAATCCGCCAGTGAGTCATCTACCTAATTAGACTTCTAGCCGTCTGACATGAAGAATGGACAGAAAACTCTGCTCTATTTCAGCTCAGAAGAAAAAAAGAAACTAATATCAGATTACTAATCACATTTTTCTACAGTATTTTAATGCAGGTCTGCTTCGCAGTGGCATCATAATACATTATCAGTCTAATAGCAGCTGAAACATAAACATTTGTTTTTGCTCTGACACCCTGGGCCTACCCCATAAACTACATCTGCATCGTTTTAAAATGATACAATCGCGATACATGTAAGCAAACATCCTGTGTCCAGTATCTGCAGCTGGAAAATTAAAACTGTGATGAAGCTTCTGAATTTCTTTCAAATCTTTTCCCCAACATTTTTTGTTCCAATTATTGTCAGTCTCTCATTTTCCTTTATCCATATTTGCAATAAGATGAAACAAACTCAGATGTCTAACTAACTCAGTTAAAAAGGGAGAGTTCATTGCCATGGTTAAATGCTTATTTTGGTCTTAAGCACCTTTGGGTGTCCATGATCGTCGCCAGTTGTAAGACTGAATATTGCTAACATTGACTGTATAAGAACAGTCGTGTGCGACATCACCCGTAGGTTTCTGAAGTGGCTTTGAAGCCCATTTTTTCAGACCTATAGTAGATCTTGGGTTGAGCTGGTTCTGTCCAAACCCCAGTTAATCCCAGGATAGGAGGGAGGTGGAACGAACAAGGCTGGGAGTAGTTTGGAAGGTGCCCATCTTATACCTCAGTTGTCACAAGCTTGCTATTTCTGCTTAGCTTGGCTCCTGCATACATAGGATGATAACTAACCAACATGACCTGAGATTCCTTTTAATTGAATCCGTCCATCCATCCGTGCTTCAGGTGTTGGTATCCAAATGACGTGTGATGTGGGATCTACCATGGAGACCAAAACTGTCTTCCGTACCAAGCTGTGAATATCTATATTTCTGCTCTGAAGTTGGGCTTTTCAACATGGGATTGATGGGGATTGATCCGCTTCTGGAGCCAGCTCCCAGCGGCCATTGGAAGACCTCTGTTTATTTCATTTCCACATGAAGCCAGATATAGCCCTTTGGTTGCTAAGGGTGCTGATACCACACGACAGGTTTTGTGGGGATGCCAAAATGACTGCACTGTTTGTACTTTTAAATTTATTTATTTATTCATTCTTTTGTTTTTAAGAATATGCAACACACACTTTTGCAATTTTGCTTAGTCAGACTTTACTACCTTATGGGTTTTTTTCGTGTCTTTTTTTGCTAAACTCTAAAGCTTGATTCTAAATTTGAATAGAAGAAGGTTACTAAGTGAGATTTTTAAAACATTTCTAAAACGTCAATTAAATAGTTATTTCTAGCTCTTCCTGTCTCGCAATACGTACATTATGTGATACGCAGCATGATTTTTGTTAGAAATGTAAATGGTCTCTGCTACTTTTACCGTAAGAGTTCAGAATCAAAGACTGGGAGGCAACTCTTCCTTCTCCTCCACATCTGAGGAAGAGTTGCCATGGTAACTGCAGCCTTACCACATTTACTTGAGCACTTTAATTTAAGTTGCCAGCACTTATTAGAAAAAGGCAGAGGTTAAGAGTGCAAGTATAAGAGAGAGGAGGCATATTCTGGTGTCTTTACAGTTTTAACCATTTTCTATTTACTGTGATTATGTATTGTAGACTGTATCATTTGCTTGGAACAAGATGATGTTTGACATTATTAAGTAAATTGCAATGAATTAAAAGGGCCATGCAATTTCAATTAAAATATTAATGTAGTTAGTCTTAGTTAAACGTCTTTAGTGATGTCTGAATTCAGCTTTTTCGCTATAAAATATACTTTTAATGATTATAAAACTACAAATATGCATTAAATGAGAGGCATTTAGCAATCTCAAAATATACATACCACATATTATCTTACATATGCAAACTCATATTCAGTATAAAACAAAACGCAAGAGGGTTTTTCTTTTTCACATGGTATTAAAATAAATATTTTAACTTTTAATTTAAATTCATATAGGAGGCATATGTTTTGATAACTGAGAAAAAAGAAAGCCAAGCTGTTCTTCTGATTTTGCTAAACCATCGATTCAAGCATAATTATTATTACAAAACACTCAGAACTCCCTGAATTAGCAAAGGTATTACTATTTTGGCACTAGCCCTTTGGACAATATATTGGAAAATTGTATAAATTGTGCATGTTTTTACATCTGAAGTGGTGTGCCAGTCATTTTCTTTGACTGTGTCACTATTTGGCCAACAAAATATTGTATAAATGTGTGTTGGCATACAAAGAATCTCACAAAAATTAGTATAAAACCTCAGAGAAGCATGGGAGTTTCTGCAGAAAAGTGTTTGTGCTGCTCTGGATAGAGTTAAAAGCTGAATATCTCTGTGACTGCCTCCTGAGGGTTGAAACCAGGCTGTATGACACTGTACTCATTCTCACTCATCTATTTATCCTGCCTGCTGCATCATCCTTGGTGCTGTTTCTGCCGCTCTTCACAAGGCATCAAGGCAGTGACTATATAATTTACAGTGCATAAGAAGGACGTTTAAGTTCTAATTCCTCCTTTCCCTTCAGCCTGTGCCAGGTATCTTGACCCAATGAAGTTTCCCACTTTAAAGAATACAAGCATAAAGAGGACAGAGTTATCTATTTGTAGAATACTCCGAGGCACATGATGCAGAATGATATTAGCATCCCTGCAAAGTCTTCACATCAAAGCAGCTGTGCTCAGATGTGAGGAACTGCAGTCAAATGATGATTACCCGTATGCCCATATTAGCTCTGCAAAGCCAACAAATTCTTAAAATCAACTTTGTCATAACAGCAATCGTGTCTCAGCAGGCTTTTATTGTCTTAAATACAGAAATGTTCTGTAATTAAAATGGCTAACATTTGAAGGGGACCTCTGAGATCGCATACAATCCTAAAAGATGTCCCGCTTTGATGGTTATATCCTTTTATTTTTAAAACTCCTAATTATTGTGAACAACAGCAAGCCTTTTAATGTTTTAACAATGCAAGTTTAATACTAATAATAAAAAAAAACTTTATATTTCTTACATTTTCAGCATGACTGTTTGCCACCACAACACAAGGGAAATGCTCCATTTTCAAGAAATTAGTCAAGAAATTGTGATGGTTTAATCTCAACATCTGCTTTATTTAGATAACACCTTTCAAACACAAATGCAGCTTTGTAGAAGAAGAAAAAACAACAAAAATATTGTTATGTAAAACCTTTTACAAACAAGGAGGAAATCTCATTCAAGCAATGAAGGGAAAATGGTGAGGGAACAACTTCTAAGGGCATGTTTAAACAAAAACAGATAAAATCCGGGAATTAATAAGAGGGTCTTTAAAAAGGAAGGTCTTAAGCTTAGTTCAAAGGTAAAAGCTCTGCCTCCCGCTGTGGACCTGCAAGCTGCGGGGATTGCTTTAGGTTTAAGAGCCAACACACCTGACACGCAGTGAACTTCATCTGAACAGCAGAGAAACACTCTTATGAGGAGTTATGAGAAAAGTGTGTCTTGATTAGGGCAGGTTAATTTAACACTACTTTTTTTTTTGCTGTCTTAATATTCATTTATATAGGTTCTTAATGTTTTTTTTTAAATATCATTTTAAATAATTGGCCTTGGCTCCTTCAAATGATATGTTCTGGCCATTTTTAAGAACCCAAATTCCCTCTTCTTGGATTGTGCGTTTTCATGCATAACTTGTATTTTCAAGGACACTTTTGGGATAAACACTGAACATTTATTAGGTAGTGCTGGAGTTTTTTGTTTCTTTAGTGTTGTGTGTGTGTGGATCTGAGTCTGTGTTTGTGACCACACCACATGCTCATCTCTGCAAAATTTGCTCAGAATGTGTCTTTGAGTAGTGCCCGTGTGTCTCTATCTCACTGGGGTAAAAAAGAAAAAGGTGAGTCTGGATGCCGCTATTCGCGGGTAATTGCTGCAGACCTGCATTCTTGGTGTCTGGCACTGACTTGTTTATGCCTGTTATACTTATTTGTGTAAGTGTAAGTGACATCAGCTCTTTTTCTTACCTGAGAAAAAAGTATTGGTGAAAGTAAATGTCGGCCTGGTGTCTCCATGGCGACCGTAGGTTGACTCTCATTTGGGATGATCGCTCTCTGTATGTGTTGGTTCTGTTTGCCAGAATGACACTGGCTTTTAGCACCGGGTTCTGGTGATGCTGAGGTGAGTAAACCTGATGTGTGTGTGATTGTGTGATTCAGCCTTTGTTGCAGAGATCCACTGCAGGCTGCAGTAAGCCCGCTTAAGCCCATCTCTCTGGATGGTTCTGCTGCCCAGACAATAAATTTATCTGTTCATGTCAAAAGTGGATTCTTTTGCTGGAAGGTCGTTAACTTTAACAGTGTGGTGTCTTAACCTTGAGCTGTTTCAGTAATTTGGGACTGCTGTCACAGCACAGATATACCGCTGTTAAAGCCCAAGGGATAATCCATTTCTGTATTGATTTAAAAAAAAAAAAAAAGTTCTTTTCAAAATCAGAAAATCAGTCGAGAATGTCATGGACGGTCTTTTTCTTGCTTATTTTACATTTTTTGATGTAAAAGCCAGTCTCTTCCCTGTAGCTTTGTACCAAACCCCATGATTGAGTTTGAGAGAATAACTTTAGATAATGTTTTTTTAATGTATTTTCTCTGATACTCCTGGAGCTGTACAGAAACCTTGTCAGCCATCCATTTTAGCTGCTTGTTGGAACACTTTGTGGCTTGGATTAGGATTTGATTACAGTCCTCCCAGTTCACGCACACCTTGTGAGACGGGTCTTAATTAAGTTTATGCGCTCCCTGACAGACCCAAAAGCTCGGCTGCTTCCTTTTCCCAGAGAATGTTGATTTATGTTAAGTCCTGTCGGACAATCTGCTTCCTGCAGAAAAACAAGTGCTCGTTCACTGCAAGAGTTTTGAGGATCATATGTTCCAACTGCTGTCTCAATATGCCACGTCTGATCTTGTTTTGCTCTTTCTTTTTCCCTCCTATTTAATTCAAATTGGATGATGCTACAAACACTTGAGCCTCTGGTTGCTGTCAAGTACTCTGTACCATTCCTGTCTCCTGAAAGTGTTTTTAGAAAGGGATGTTTCATTTTCATCTTCTCTTGAATCTGAGATCAGCTGGGACGATGCAGAAGCACTTTATGTACCGTATTCCAGTTAAAGCATGCCGTTGCTGTCACTGAAACCTCTGTGTGCAGCTTTTCTCGTGAACCTGTGGGCCATTGTCTTCAAATACATGACATCCGGCTTGAGCTAAACCAAAGTTAATGTTACAGGTGGTAGAATGTTTCAATAACTGGGATGAGCAATAGATATTTGCTGTTTTGATGGACAATCACACAGACTGTGACATTCACTGTTAACTTAAGTTTCAGGTTTTTTTTTTCAGGTTAGCGGTGAACTTTATATTTTAATTTTGAGAAGATGGATTCTGAAAGAAGCTGTGGGTTTTTTTTCAAAGTTGGCATATAGGCTATGTGTAGCATACTTTGGTGGAAATGTAAGAGGAATATGCCGCGGCAACTTCCTTTTTAGAAATGCCTTTACAGCTGTGTTCAAAGCAGCTGATTGTTGAGTGGCAACACTTAAATCTCAACTGATTTTAAAACATGGGCAACCACAGACTTAGGCCACGTTTACACGTAGCCGGGTATTTACAAAAACTGATATTTTCCCCTCTACGTTTTCAAAAATATCCTCGTTTACACGGACCCGCATGAAAACGCTGTTAACGTCATGACAGCCAATCAGAATCCTGGAAAAAACATCAACAAATGACACGTGTAACTTCCAGTTAAGGCTGATTTATGGTTCCGCGTTACACCAACGTGAGCCTACGGCGTAGGGTACGCGGCGACGCACAGCATACGGCGCGCATCGCCACGTACCCTACGCCGTAGGCTCTGCGTCGATTTAACGTGGGACCATAATTCAGGCTTTACTTCCAAGACGGAACGAGTCTTTTGTTTGGAGTGACAGAGAAGTGGAGTTAGTTTCAAGTGTGACTTTAGAATATAAAACCTCAGGAACCTATAAGATAAAGTGTGGGGTTCCCCAAGGGTCAATTTTAGGTCCAACTCTTTTTAATCTGTACATGCTGCCCCTTGGGGACGTCATCAGGAGACACGGCATCAGCTTCCATAGTTACGCTGACGATACGCACCTGTACATCGCCGTGTCTCCTGATGACACTGGGCCAATTGATGCCCTTTTTAACTGTATTTTAGACATCAAGTCATGGATGGCAGCAAACTTCCTACAGCTCAACCAGGGCAAAACAGAGATTTTACTCATCGATCCCGAAGGCCAGAGAGAGAAACTTTTACCAAAGTTACAGGATTTTAAACCCTCAAAATCAGTTAAAAATCTGGGCGTGATTTTTGACTCTGAGCTCACTTTTATTCCACATATTAAAAACATAACAAAGATCGGTTTTTACCATCTTAAGAACATAGCCAGAGTCCGCCCGTTTCTCTCTCAGGCCAGTACGGAGGTGCTAATGCATGCTTTTATCTCATGTCGTTTAGATTATTGTAACGCCCTGCTCTCTGGTCTTCCTAAAAAGAACATGTACAACCTACAATTATTACAGAATTCAGCCGCACGCGTGCTGACGAGGACCAGAGGGCGGGAGCACATTACACCTGTTTTAAAATCGCTGCATTGGCTCCCCGTGCGCTTCAGGATCGATTTTAAGGTTCTTTTACTAGTTTTTAAGTGTCTTAATGGTCTTGGGCCTTCTTATTTGTCTGCACTACTTTTACCCTATCGACCCTCGCGGACCCTGAGGTCCTCCGGTGCTGGCCTTTTAACCATACCAAGAGTTAGAACCAGGACACACGGGGAGGCGGCATTCAGTTTTTATGGTCCCCGATTGTGGAACAGCCTCCCGGAGAACCTCAGGGCCGCAGAGACTGTTGATGTTTTTAAAAAGAGGCTCAAGACCCATCTCTTTAATCAGGCTTTTAACTGACTCATTTAACTCTTTTACATTTCTTATGCTCACCCTTATTTTTATTGAATCTTACTGCTCTGTTTTATATTTAGTTTATCCTTTCTTATCGTATTTTATTTTTGTTTAATCTCAATGTTTTATCTAAATATTTTAGTTGTTATTTATGGTCTATTTTATACATTTTACTGTTTTATTATTTTAGTTTTTAATGTCTTACTTTCTAGACATACTTTTAGGATTTTATGTTTGTATGTTTTATGTTTTTTATAAACTCCTTTAGTGTATTTTATCCTGTTTTCTTGTAGCTTTTATCTCCAGTGTTTCCTCATGGGGAGCCTCCATGCTGGGAGTGACTCTGGCCTGCAGGGGGTCGTCCTGGGGGTCGTTCTGGCCTGGATGGTTGTGGAGCTCTGCACCACGGCTTCACCGCTGTGGTGTGGACTCCTCTTTCCGTCCGGGCCGGGATGGTCTCTGTGGGCCCCCCCCCCCTTGTAGCTGCGGGCTATGGGACCTCCTGGCGTGGACGGCTCCCTGTTACCGTTTCCTCACCTGGATCCTCTGTGCCTAGCCATGTCTACACCATGTGTCTGCGTGCGTGTCTGTGTGTGTAATTTAGGAATTTAGGTGAATTGTAGTGTGCTTTTGTCTGCGGGGAGGGGGAGGGGGGCATTAATAAGTTTTATGTTTATTTGTTTTTTCTTGTTTTTTTTTCTGTTAAGCACTTTGTGTTTCATTATTTGTAGGAAAAGTGCTATATAAATAAAGTTTGATTTGATTTGATTTGAAAACGGGTAAAATACAAGAAAATATTGACCGTGGCCAAACTAATTGTAAACAGGTCACACACATGACGCTGGTGAGTTTCTGGTGCATAATGTGACGTTCTGAAGCTTAAATCTCCGTTTTCCTCTGTTTTCCTCCGTTTTCCTCTGCTTAGACGCAAACGTGAAAACGGAGTTTTTGAAAATCTCCACTTTGGCCGGAGTTTTCAGAAATGATCGTTTTTGGGGGCTTTGAGCTGCGTTTTCGTGTAAACGAATGGCCAAAACGCATGAAAACGCCTCAGTTTTTGCTCCGTGTAAACAGCGCCTTAGTAATGTCAGTCTGTTTTTAACATTGTAATCATTTGAACCCATTTCGACCAGACTGCAAGAACACAACCTTAATGCCGTTATAGCAATTTCACTGAAGCGAGACTTTACAGAAAACATGAGCATGGTCAAGCACGACTTCAGAAGAAAAACAAATATTGCCCCGTTGTCTGTTTCGCATATGTCATAAAGCTGCTTGTGTTTTTGAGGCAGTTCAGTGAGCGAGACTTCTTTGTTCTTCATCTCATTTGGATGGTTTGAGGGGTTTGCTGTGATGTTTGCGAGCAGTAAAAATACACAACATCCGGTTGGTGATGCTAATCTGTCTCCTCGCTCTCATTGGCTGTTGTTGGTCTTCTTCCACAGGCAGTAATCGTATATATCAGACATGTTTGGCATATATACGATTCAAGACTCACTTTGGACACGTCTGTATGTGGCACGTTTCAGATCAGGTTCATTACCCCCACAACCGTTTGAGAGCGTAAATCAGACGTCAGTGATGTCAGAGACTCCACTCCAAACAACCCCCATCTACAGGATGTGCCTGCTTTGAACTCAGTGTGGCAATTGTACACTTCCAGGGAACAATAAATGAGGCGTGAGTTTCACTTTAGTGGAGATAAATATGGGGCATCTGAGTGATTTTACTCTGGTAAGAGTCCACGGCATCTTACACATTTTATCAACTCACTGAACACTTTCAGACGGAGGCGGGTTTATGTTGGAATTTTTGATAGTCACTTCAAATTATTTATAGGTAGTTTTTTTTTGTTTTGTGTGTTTCTGAACTGTGTGTTTTTGGTGAACTTTTAGCCTCTACCCTGTATCTTTCTGACTTCAGCAACCGCAAGAGAATCTGTTTTTTTTTTTTCATTTTTAAGAAAAAAGATGTTTGTACTCCTCTTTCCTGCGCACTTCCCTCGCTGTCAACAGCAATAAACGAGATTCATCGGAGAGGCTGAGCAAGACAAATAAATCCAATAAGATTTTGTCACTTGCTGAGTGTCCTGTTACGACGTCGTCTCCTCCTCTTCTCTCCGGTGCCCACTTTTCTTTGTTGCCTCTCATTTCCTTTTTTCCTTCCTTCTTTTGCCTCACTTTATTTTCTTCCCAGCGAGGCAAGCGTTTACCTTGTTCAGATGGAACGAGGTGCTCCGTTTATTGAGGAACCAGCTTGCAGCCACAGGGAGCGTTTAAGGGAAAGTCTTAAGGATTTGTCCGTTTTGGGAGTTTTCTGTGTTTCTGCAGCACAAAAGACCAAAAGAGTGATGTGGGAGCAGGTGATGAGGACACCAACGGCACATCCATCAGCCAACCTCTCCGCCGCATCTGCGGCGCTCACGGTCCTGCTCTGGCGCCTGGCAAGCTCCTCGCAGGTTGTTTGAGTGCCAACTTGCACTGGGCAGTTTTACAAAAAGCGCTGGCTTTAAATACGCTGCTGCACCCGATTAAACAGAAACATGTTCAAGCACAAACTTGGCAGGGATGCAGGGAGCAGGAACAAACTTGTAGGCGCACTGGGGGAACACAGGAATAAAGAGGGACTTGGGTCGATGCCCAGAAGACACTCTGTTCACGTTGGGGTCATCTGTGGGGCTTTGTTGCAGGGTACGAGTAATTGTGTAAAAAAAAAAACCAAAAAAAAAACCATTGGCACATCTGTGGTACAACTTCTTTTTGACACTGATTGGATGTCCTGGCGGTACAACAGCTGGGACAAGACTTGAAGCTGCAGATGTCTGCGTTGGCAGGTCACCTGCTGCTGGTGCAGCGACGAGGTAAACCGGGAAGAATTTGTTTTCAGTTGGAGTGCGGCTCGTCGGCGTCCTCGCCATTAGAGGATTTTCATCGTATAATTGGATCTGATGCTTTGGGGCAGCATGAGAGTGTCTCTTTATCTCTTTGTAAGCACAGGTGTTTAAAAAGAAGAGGAAGAAGAAAAAAGGATTATGATGATGTGAGAGAAAATGCCCCAACAGCCCCGATAAAAACAGACGTACACACTTCCTGTTTTAAAAGTGGATTTGTTATTTTGGCTTAGTGATCTGTAACAAAATGTTTTCATTTGTCAGGACAAGTCTGGCAGCAACAAATAACTAAAAGTTAGACGGATTTCCTTTATATTCATCGTGTTTTCCGACGTGGTGAAAATATCTGGGTGATTGATGAGCAGCTATCATCATCAGGTCACCGCTGTTACCTGGTCACGTTGATTTGCATCGTACAACGGCAAGAACCGTGCAGGTTATCGCCTGCTGCGACCCCTGTAACACCCTCCTGGCTCGTCCTCCAGCTTGTCTCGCAGAACCTTCATGGATGGTCGAGAACGCAGTGGTGCGTCTGGTTTTCGATGAACCTTAAAGGACTCGTGTCACTCTGCTGCTCGTTAACCTGCACTGGCTACCAGCAGCAGCTCGAATCATATTTCATTTACTTCTGCTGTCCTACGGAGTGATATGTGCGTCGGCTCCCACCTACCGCATCTCAATCATACAGGTTTACACTCCGGGCCGCTCCACACGGGAACATCCTCTGGGAGTCAGAATCAGAATTCAAGGCAGAATATTGCCTGAAAATATACAACGTTTTTTTGTGTTTAGTTCAGAAAATAAGGACCATAGGAGGAAATTTGATTTTAAACATTCGTTTGCACAAACTACTTTAAAACAAATGTGTATTTCAGTATGTGGTGTAAAATTATGGGCCTCCTTAACAATTGATTAAAAGTAGTAAAAATATTCACCAGTTCAAAAAATTGTATAAAGACAACATAATCAGACAATATGAATTTAACGGGTAAAATATCTTTTGTTGTTTTTGGTGTTGTTGGTGAGTTATTGTGTATTTTTTCTTTTTTATTTTTGTCTTGTTTTTTTCATATATTTTTTGGTATTATATAAGCAGCGACTGTTGAACAGACGGACAGACCATCTTCATATGTATTGTTTTATTTTTTTGAGAAAGGGGCTTGTAATATAAGGCTTTCTTCTTCTTGCCCCTTTTCGATCATGGAATGGAACATGTATGTGAACTACCATTTCCATGATACGGAATAAATACAATTAAAATGAAATGAAAAGAATCAGCTTTACTCCGCAATTCTTTGCCAGCAGTTTTTGCCACGCTGGTTCACAAAATGCGATAAATATTTAATATAGAAAAACATGGGGGGAAAAAAATAAAATTCTTAATGCAAAAATATACATATTTGCAATAATGGTGCAAAATAGTGCAAAAATGATGCCAGTTAACGGCCGAGTAGGGAGACTGCTGCACAGAAACTGCCTTGGTGCCTCTTAGTTCTGGTCTGAGGCACCTGCCAAGACAGGAGCCGTTCCTAAAGGCCGTGTCGAGGGTGAGAGAGGTTAATTATGACGTTCCCTGGTCTCTTTTGAGCCCTGGAGGTGTACAAGTCTTGGGTAAGGTGCAGGGAGACCCACAGTGGGCTTCAGTCTGCGGTACGGAGGTGGGAACTTGGAACGTGGAACGACTTGCAGGGGTGTCCTTTCAAAAACTCTTGAACACCCACCTTTTCCATCTTTATTTTCTCTCCTAACCACCTAGCAGAACTAACAGAATCTAACCCCACTCTCCTTGCACTTCCGTAGTCGATTTTCCGGCCGTACTTTTGATTGTGTTTTCTGCTCACACTTTGTAATTGACTTTTCCCTTTCTAAAAATTGCCCTTTGGCCAAACTGCAAGTCCCCCTCTGCCGTGGGCTTGATTTGTTTTTGTTTTTAAGTCACTTTGGATAAGAGTGTCTGCTAAATACAGCCCGATGGAACTTAATGGTTGTAGAGTCTGTATGCAATTTTAAAATCATTTTTATAACCACATCTTAGTATTTCCCGCTCCCTTTTTTTTATTCAAGAATTGATGAGAGGACTTGCAGAGTAATATCGTGAATGAAACATTAAAACCGAGCACTGGCGATGGATGATCGCTCAGGGCAGAGGAAAATCTTCCATGTCATAATGATATTAGAACTATAAATAATCCCAACTGGATTTGCAGGATGCTATTTAAGAGAACATGGAATGAAAAAGGAAATAATTAAACAAAACAACAGAACAAAAATAATAAAGACATTGATTTTACTACAAGAGACTGTGATTTTAGCTCCCCCCCGGCTCAATCAATTAACCAGTTACACATGCTTTACTATAAAGAAGTAAGAACGTACAAATTGAGAAACATAACAACGGCATTTGGGATCCGTTAATCAGGGTGAATATGAATATGAAGCATGGGGTTGCTGGGATATCTGCCTTACTAAGTTGGTATCCTGCAGCTTCTCTCTGCAAGAACCATACATCTTTTTGAATGGACTGAGCTCTGAGCACCAGGCGCACGTGCCGTTTCTCACCATTAGCCGTCTCCCTCGCTTCCCTCTGCCTGCTCTTCCTCCTCCGTGTCTGAGTGATGCTTGCATCTGCCCATTCATCCTCTCACTCCTACGGTCACTCGCTCACTACCAGCATTGCTAACTATCAATAGTTAAACTACTCTGAGATGTGTTGTGGTGCGTGAGTGGGCAGTGTGCTGTGCAAACAAACTATTTCACAAGGTGGTGAAGGTCGTTGACTGCAATGAAAATAGAGGTACACAGATGGCACTTTTTTCTACTGCATTCAGATATCTTTTTAAAGTTTGTAGCGATTCAGTGTAGTTTAATATTGATGATAAATGCTAATGCTTTATTATATCCGTTTGTGATGGATACAGATGCAGACATTCAATGTTTTTACTCCTGATTTGGATACGACTCCCCGGGCTTTGCATATCTGCTGGTACCTGATACCAGTTGGGTACCAGTGATGTGTGGGAGAGCCTGAAGGCTTTGGGCCTGACTCAAAGCGGCACGGAGGCACTTTAGTAAATGATAGCTCGCAGGGTACCCTGATAGCCGTGGAGATTTAGATGCTTTTTACAACTCAGTCCAAGATTTATTATCATTTGATCTGTTTGTTAGTGACGCTTTTGTTTTCTCAGTCGCCTCCGACCTGATGTTTGCCCTGGTTCTGTTAGCTAGTTTCATTGTTGTTGATGTATCATCGAGCTGTAAAGCAAAACAGAGTCACGACGGGTCACAAGGGGCAACCAGGTCGCGAGTCCGCTTTGGCTAGTTTTTGCCTCGACCCAAAAGTATCGAGGAAGACTGCGAGAGCTTGGCAGCACTTCCTCAAAGCAATCAAATAGTTCTTCAAATGAAATTGTAACTGATAAATGTTTCTTTCCTAACAACAAAATGTAAAATGTTTATTTCTGTGTTTTTGAAAAGCTTTAGAAAATATAACTTGGGTCATTTTTCTAAGAAGATTATTAACATACACTGAAAAAAAAAAGTATTTCAGCTCCTTGCTATTAGCTGTTTTCTGCATTAATTGAAAGAAAAAAGAGAAAGTGGAGACTCATATCGAACAGAAATCACACTGAAGTCAACAGATCTGCCCCGGAGATCTGCCTTATTATCTGTTACCTAATCTAGCCACTTACTGTGGGTAATATCAGGCTTGATATCTGATATTTACATCAGAACCGGAGCATCCATATTAATGAGTCGCTCTTCTTATAACTGTGCCCTCATTTCACTTCAGTGTTATTGGCAGTTTGATGTTTGTGGATATTGTGGCTTGAATGCCTCACGTGTTGGCAAGTGCACAGATGGCACAGTCGTGGAAGTCAGGTGACAGTTTTAAGATAAAAATGTGAAAATATGATTCAAACAGCTTCAAAGTCACCACTTTTTTGGAGCCACAAAGAGAAACAAACCAAACTCACTCACACACTCACATACCTATAGCGGCACCTGCATTTATCAGTAAAATCGTGAGAACAGTCACATGGGTCAGCTAACTGATTTTGAAGCTTGTGAGAAATTGATGGAAACATAAATTTGACGGACGCCCACACTTTAAATCTTGGGAGGATCTGGGAGCCTTGAGGCAAAAACAATATGATTCTGCAAAGCAACATTACAGTATATCATTTTTACTGGCTATTTAATGCTATCGTTCTTTTGAACTTTTTTTGGTGTGTCTCACCTAAATCTGCATATAACATACATTTCTTGAGAGTGAAACTACTGAGTTGTGATGGGTGGTGGGAAGAAAATGGGCATTTTGAAGGTGTCATCTATAAAGATCTTGCAAACTGGGTTTAATGTTTGCATTCTGATCCCACAAGACTCAGCTTCTGGAAGTCATTGACTCCAAGCTAAAAACATTATTATAATCCCATCCTGCCCACATGTATCATTTGACAAATACAGTTATGTGGAAATAAAACTGGTCCTAGGTAGTACAATTATTCAAAGCTAACCTCGCATGAACAACATAATACAGTTATTTTTCATTTAAAGAAACAGTATGACTAAATGCTGAAAATAAGTTGTCGTGGAGGAGTTTCGTCTCATGTTTCTTCATAGCGTTGTTTCATCAAGGCTTCATGTTTTGACAGTAAAGTTCCTTGATGACCTTACTTCAACAATCCCATAAAATAAATACGCGAGCTGACATGCTGTATCTCCATTTTAGTGCTGACTGTCTTAAAATGCATTGTTTATTGACTTTTGTTTTGTCCAGATGCAACTTTGCAAACCGACGCTGCATTGCCATGTTCCCTTTAAGTGACGATGTTTATTGGTGGGCAGGTCCCGCAGACGTTATGGCACCACTTTTTCAGTCTGACATAAATGTCCCCACTTGCAGCAGTTCATCAATCATAGTTGTATTCAGTTGGCATTTCTAAAACCAGTTACTAAAAATGGTAAATATGGAAACAGGATTGATGGTGAGCCTTATCCCTACATCGGCATTGGTCTTCACAAAATCAATCCACCGAGCGTTACACCAGTTATGGCTCCATAAGTCTGCACCTCCTCCAGGCCGCGCTGTGTGGTTGATGCCTCTGCAGATGCACGTGACCTCTCTGCCCTAAATGTGCTAAGTGTCTGGAAATATAACAGTCATTCAACATCACTTACATCTGTTGCAGCTATTCTGAATCACAAATGAGTAAAGGAAAGGGGTCAGGGAGAGGTCACCAGTGTGTTATGATAAATAATACTCACAGCTTTATTTGCACACATCAGTCAGGACACCTGCAAACCTGTTTAAAGCCAGGGTTAAACAGTTAAACAGTTATCAACTAAATTCAGAATTTCTTTCATACACAAGCCAATAAGGACTTCTGTCTCCCAGGTAATCAGGGAATCTTTTTCAGCTTCAGGGCTTTTCTGTGTGAAGACTGCAAAACCGGTGTTCTTGAAAACACTCTCATCTTCTCGCTGCCTTTGGGAGTCTGAGTAGCATGAAAACACATAACCCTGGCTTTCCATCAAGATCACACAGGATTGTATTCAAAGTGACACATAAAATTGATCACTACGGTGTGCCTGTGGTCGCCTCTTATCCATGGTCTCACGACACGGCGTTCTCTAAATTCAGCGCTTCGCATTTCGAAACGACCTACTTAAAGTTGACTCTGTATTCTCTCACTTTTTCTTTGAGGAATAAGGGGAAACATGGGGGTGGGCTTGTGCAGAACTCAGGTATTTGTGTTTTCTGTCTCAAACTTGAAAGAGCTGCATATATTTTGTTGTCAATAATATACAGGCAGTAAACCGCGATGTTTGGATGCTTGCAGATGAAATGAATCACGATTAAATCAGCTAAAGCCTATATATATATATATATATATATATATATATATATATATATATATATACACACAGTTGAGGACGATATTATTAGCCCCCCTATGGAATTTTAAGTTTTTTCAAGTTTCTGGCAAGATCCTTTTTAGCAGAGCAAGGCGGTTCTAACAGAGCATTCCTGAACATACAATCTGTCATTATATGGGCCAAAACATTTATATTTGTGCACCAAAACATTATTATGTAAGAAAAAGCTAAAATGACCAGGGACATTATTATTAGCCCCCTTTAAGAAATTACCATTTATTACACAGCCACTTTTATGCAGTGATGTGCTTAACCTTCACAGGTGATGTGGTAATCAGGTCAAACAGGTGATTGCACTCAATTCAGTTAAGTTAATTAACTCAAGCCAAAACATGGTATAAAAGCCTCATTATGGAGCTGGCAGTTGAGGAAGCAACATGCCAAAAACAAAGGAGATAAGTGTGGACCTCAGAATAAGAATTATAGATGCCCACAAAGCAGGGGAGGGATATACGAAGATATCCAACCGTTTCCAGGTGTCAAGGACTGGAGTGAGAGGCATCATTCAACGCTCCAAAGACAGCAACACAGTGCAGAACAAGCCTGGCAGAGGTAGAAAGAGAAAGATTTCAGAGAGACTGGAGAGGAAACTGGTGAGAGACGTGTCTAGAGACCCCAGATTAACTTCCAAGGCGCTGGCAAATGACTTGGCCACATCAGGAATCATTGTCTCGCAGAAGACCATAACTAGAGCCCTGCACAGGAATGATCTACGAGGGTGCAGACCAAGAAAAACCCAATTTTTGAGGAGGAGGCACCTTCAAGCCAGACTTCAGTATGCTCGAGACAACCTGGAGAAAGATTATTCATCGTGTCTTATGGTCTGACGAGACTAAACTAGAGCTCTTTGGCCACAGGGACACTGCTTACGTTTGGAGAAAAAAAAGGACAGGCATTCAACCCAAAGAACACCATCCCCACAGTGAAGCATGGTGGTGGGAGTATTATGCTGTGGGGATGCTTCAGTGCATCTGGAACAGGAAATCTTGTCAAGGTGGATGGAATCATGAATAAAGAAAAATATTTGGCTATTTTGAAAGAGAACCTTAGGCAGTCAGCTGTGAAGCTGGGTCTGAGTTGCACTTCATCTTCCAACATGACAAGGATCCTAAACACACCTCCCTCTTGGTCAAGAACTATCTCCAGACGACCAAAGTGAATGTCATTGAATGGCCTGCACAAAGCCCTGACTTAAATCCAGTAGAAAATCTGTGGGGTGACCTAAAGAAACATGTCCATGCCAGGCACCCATCAAATCTAGAGGAACTGGAGAGATTTGCCAAAGAAGAATGGGCCAGGATTCCTCAAATGAAGTGTGAGAGACTTGTTGTAAACTACAACAAACGTCTGCAGGCAGTAATACAGCAAAAAGGATACACAATTGACTATTAGGGTGTGGGGGGCTAATCATTTTGACCCTGGTAGTTTTTGTGTCTTGTACAATATCTTCATTTCTGAGTGGAATATAAAATAGTGTAAGCATCCAAAATAAAACTACGAAGTCTACAAAAAACTGTGTTCAGTTTATTTTGCTCTGGTTAATATCACTTGGAAAACAAGCACTATTTTGTAAGGAGGCTAATAAAATCGTCCTCAACTGTGTGTGTGTGTATATATTGTAATGTCCCCATTGACTGACACGGAGGCGTTAGCCAAGTTAACGTCGGTTTATTGTGGGTTTTACACAGGTTACTGTCGGCCGTAACCTACATCAAAAACAAACCTAAACTGAGCCAGCACAACAGCAACACAGCCCGTAACTACCGGAACAGTCAAACTTCCCCCAGCCCCGAGGCGTTCACTGACGCTCTGGGAAAAACAACACTCAACTAAACTCAACAGAACAGACAGCAACATTAACAGTTCGTTACATTACCCCCCCTTCTCAAAGTCCCTCGTCCCCGAGGGGACAAACAAAGTCTCTCAAATGTCCAGGCGGCCTGCGGTTTCTACGGGGCCGCCCCCGACCTGGAGAAGGGAAAACGGAAGACAGGTTAGTGTTTGAGGCAGGCACAGGGTCAAGGGGCAACAGTCCATTCTGGGGCAGGGTGGACGGGGTACTCAAGTCTGTAGGGGGCCCCTGGGATGGGGTCAGCACAACGGTAGGGGCTCCACCTACCCCAGGACCCGGCTCTGACAAGGCGGCCGTCCCCCGGTAGGGTGCCAGCCTATCCCGATGTAGAGCAACTTTTCTTCCCCTAGGTGGCAGCTGGACTCTGTAGACGACTTCGCCCATTCTCTCTAGGACTCTGCAAGGTCCCAACCAGTCACTGTCCAACTTTGGGCACCTGCCTTTTTTTCTTTGCGGGTTGAACACCCAGACCAACTCCCCGGCTGCGAAATGCCGGCCCTTGCTCTGCAGGTCATAGTTCCTTTTTTGTTTCACCCCTGCGCTCCGCAGCTGGGCCCTGGCAAAGTCATGGGCGGACTCCAAGCGGTCCTGAAGTTTCCTGGCATAATCGGGTCCCGGGGGATCAGCAGGGGAGTCGGGTGGCTTGCCCACCATCATTTCAGCCGGAGTCCGGATCTCCCTGCCTAGCATGAGGAGGGCAGGGGAGCAGGAAGTGGAGTCTTGTACTGCAGACCGGTATGCCATGAGCACAAGGGGGACATGGTTATCCCAGTCCTGTTGATGCTTAGCTGTCACTATTGCCAACTGCTGTGCTAGTGTGCGGTTAAATCTCTCCACTAGTCCATCACTCTGAGGGTGGAGGGGCGTGGTGCGAGTCTTGTGGGAGCCAAGTTTTTCGCACATGGCCGCAAACACACGGGACTCAAAGTTCCTGCCTTGATCCGTGTGAATTACTTCAGCCGCTCCAAACCGGCTGAACATCCCCTCCACCAGGGAATCCGCTATGGTCACCGCCTCCTGGTTCGGCAAACAGTACGCCTCAGGCCACTTAGTGAAATAGTCCATGGCAGTCAGGATGTAGCGGTTCCCTCTCTCTGTGCGGGGAAATGGCCCAAGAATGTCAACCCCCACCCTCTCCATGGGACCCCCCACTGGAAACTGCTGGAGTTGAGCATGAGATCTGTCCGTGGGGCCCTTCTTGGCCGTGCAGCTGTCGCATTGGCGGCAATAATCTTCCACGTCCCGTCTATGTTGGCCCCAGTAAAACCCCTGACGGAGGCGGCGGAGTGTCTTACCGACCCCGAAGTGGCCGGATCCTGGACCTCCGTGCACCGCCTGGAGCACCACCCCCCGTAGGGACTTTGGCACCACCACCTGCCACCGTGTCTCTCCTGTAGCTGGTTCCTTCCACCCCCTTTGGAGTACCCCTCCATGCAGCCGCAGGGCTTCAAACATCGACCAGAGTCCCTTAGTGGCACGAGAGCACATGCCGACCTCTTGCCATGAGGGTCTGTGTTGTGTTGCCACCCATGTAAGCACTGGTCTGATGTCGCTGTCCTCCTCCTGCTTGTGTCCCCACTCAGCTGTTTCTACAGTTATCAGTCCCCGCTCAGACGACAGCCCCTCTGGCCCTCCCGCTGCGCATATGACCTCGGTTTGTAGCCGCCCGTCCTCCCGGGTCTCCCTTTTCTCGCAGTAGTGGCAGCCATCGACGATGCAGGGCCGGCGAGAAAGCGCGTCCGCGTTTCCATGCTGTGTGCCTGGTCTGTGGACCACGGTGAAGTCATACGCCTGCAGTTCTTCAATCCAGCGTGCTAGCTGGCCCTCCGGCTCTTTAAAGGTCATGAGCCACTGCAAGGCCGAGTGGTCAGTCCTGACTGTGAAATGGAGGCCCCCGAGGTAATATTTGAAGTGACGGATGGCGCTGACCACAGCGAGCAGCTCCCGCCTGGTGACACAGTATCGACGTTCAGCACTGTTGAATTTCCTGCTGTGATATGCCACCACTCTCTCTCCTTCAGGTGTCCCCTGTGACAACACAGCCCCCGAGCCGACACCGCTGGCATCCGTGTCAAGGATGAAAGGTAAGGCAGGGTCAGGTGGGGCAAGAACCGGGGCTTCCACCAGGGCCCTCTGCAGTGAGGTGAATGCTACATGGCACTCCTCTGACCAGACGAAGACCTCCCCCTTCTGTAGTAGCCGGAACAGAGGCGCAGCAATGCAGGAGAACCCATTCACAAATCTCCTGTAATAGGAGGACAGTCCCAGGAAGCTCTTTAGATCCCGCACGGAGTTGGGGGTGGGCCAGTCCTTCACAGCTTGCACCTTGTCCGCCATGGTGCTGACCCCACCGCCCCCAAGTCCGTGGCCCAGGAATGAGATCTCCCGTCTCATAAACTGGCACTTCTGGGGATGCAGTTTCAATCCCGCTGCCGCCACCCTCTCCAACACCCGCCTGAGGGCCCCGAGGGCTAACTCGAACGACTCCCCATGAACAAGAATGTCGTCCAGATACACAACGCACTCCTGGCGGGGAATACCAGCAAGCACCTTGTCCATGAGTCTCTCAAATGTGGCGGGAGCATTGCAGAGGCCAAACGGAAGGACCTTGAACTGCCACAAACCCCCGTTGGTGATGAAGGCTGTCTTAGGTCTGGCAGCTGGGGCAAGGGGGACCTGCCAGTATCCGCTACGGAGGTCGAGTGCAGAGAACCAGGAAGACCCTGCTACCGTGTCCAGGGCCTCGTCGATACGTGGGAGGGGGTAGGGGTCCTTTCTGGTCACTTTGTTGAGGGGTCTAAAATCCACACAGAACCTCCAGTTACCCTGTGTCTTCTTGGGGACCATGACGACAGGGGAAGCCCAAGGGCTGGTGGAAGGCTCAATGAGTCCAGCCCGTTGCATGTCCTGCAGGGCCTTGTCTGCCGCTGCCTGCCGGGCCAGGGGGAGGCGCCGAGGTCTCATCCTAATGGGCGGCGCATCTCCCGTTTCAATGTGGTGTTGCATGAGATCTGTTCGTCCCACATCATCCTCTGACAGCGAAAAGCAGTCTCTGCACTCCAGAAGGAGCTGCCACAACAGTTCCTGTTCACTGAGAGTCAGTCCGTCACGATTTTTCTGCCAGACCTCCCTCACCGCCAGAACTCTGTCCCCCCTGTCAGGCAGTGTCGCGGCTGTGGGGGGTGGTCCATCAGGTGGGATGGAGAGTGGTGTGGGTGGTTCATCACCGTTCATGCAGCTGGTGACTGTGAGCATGGTATGTGGGTGTGGCTCTGTGTCGGGCAGGTTGAGGGGTGGTGTAGGCGGTCCGTCAGGTGGGGTGGGGCAGGCAGCCATGTGGGTTGTTGTCTCAGCCGGTAGTGCTGCAATGGTGTGGGCCGCCGAGCAGCCCGGCTTTGTCGGCCGCCGAGACATCTGGACAACGTGTCCATCCGGAAATGTGAGTGTTCCCCTCTTGGGGTCAATGACACAGTCCAATGACTTAAGGGTGTCCAGCCCCAGTATGCAGTCTTCCAGATCTGCAACCCACACTGGGCAGTGAACCTTCTTTTTTCCTAACCCCAGAGTCACCACTGCCTCACCCACCATGGGCGCCCGCTCCCCAGTAACAGTCTGTAGTTTCACTACGGTAGGAAAAACTGTCGTCCCCTGCCCCACCACATCTGGTCTTACCAGTGTTGCTGAAGACCCCGTGTCCACCAGTGCAGAACAGAATGTCCCCTCAACAGTCATTATGGCATACCAGCAATCCCCTACCCAGGTCCGCCCCAGCATCACAAGTCGCTCCAGCTGACCAGCCGTGTCAACCGCCGGCCACAACACTCCTCCTGGATTGAGGGGCGCTGCATTCCCGTCTATGTCGGGTCGGGACACCGTCCCAGGGGTCCGCATCGTCCCGTTTATGCGGTCCCCGTGTCGTTTCCCTGCTTCGCGGACACCTGGGGGCACTCCCGGATCAAGTGGCCAGGCTGCCCACAACCCCAGCAGGTCCTCAGCCGCGGTCTAGACTGCCGTCCTCCTTGCAGTGAGGCTGCCCGGACTAGCTGTGTCAGTTCCTCCGCCCAGGCAGGTGTTGTCGTGTCCAGTGTAGCCCCACTTGTAGCCCTCACCTTTGGTGAATTGTCTATGATGGTCCCCAGGGGCCCAGCACACAGCATCTCTCTCTCTGAGGCCAGCTCCAAAGCCTCCAGGAGAGACCTGGGGTGAGCCAGCAGCGTCTGGACACGCAGGTCGGTCGGCAGCAGTGCTTGGAGGAAGTGGTCTCGGGCTAATTCACTCTGTATGGCTGGGGGCATATGGGCGTAGGTGCGGTGAACCAGCCCCTCAATGTCGTTGGCGAGATCCCTCAGCGGCTCTCTGGGTCGTCGTTGTCGGCTGCACAGTTCAGAGCGGAGCAGGCTAGCCGCTGTGCATAGTCCAAAGCGCCTTTTTAACGCTCCTACTAATGCATCATAATCACTCCTATCATCAGGGCTTAATAGCAGCAGGCTTGACAGTGCATCACCGGTCAGACACATCGCTAGCTGGAGGGCTTTTACTTCAGTGGACCACTTTCCGGCCCGAGCTAGCAGTTCGAACTGAGCATGGAAAGCCTCCCAATCAGCCTTGCCATCATACCTGGGGGTCTTCATGGAGGGCAGCACCAGCTCACCACGTGGCTCCCTATTCAAAGTCTCTGCTGCCGCCGTACCCCTATGCATGTCAAGTCTACCTTCAGGGCGGCTAGCCCGGCCAAAGCCCGCCTCAGCAGCCATTGTAGCAGTCATTCTCCTCACCCGCTCTCTGTCCTCGGGCACTCCCCAAGCCCCAGCAGTGGTGTACTGATCCAGCTCGTCAGCACACTCCTCCTTCTTAATTTTTGGACGGACCGTCGGCAGCATCCTCTCACTGTTGTTGTCCGTTGCGGCTAAATTAGCTGTTGTGCCGACACTGAGGCGACGTCTTTTGCTTACTTTACTTCTGACACCAGTGTAATGTCCCCATTGACTGACACGGAGGCGTTAGCCAAGTTAACGTCGGTTTATTGTGGGTTTTACACAGGTTACTGTCGGCCGTAACCTACATCAAAAACAAACCTAAACTGAGCCAGCACAACAGCAACACAGCCCGTAACTACCGGAACAGTCAAACTTCCCCCAGCCCCGAGGCGTTCACTGACGCTCTGGGAAAAACAACACTCAACTAAACTCAACAGAACAGACAGCAACATTAACAGTTCGTTACAATATATATATATATATATATATATTTTTTTTTTATTATTATTGTTCAACTCCTTATTTTTGTTTTTCTATGACTGTATTTTCTTTAAAAAAGTGCCGGGAGAACCAGTTTCTTTTGCAGAATGAGAGACAGAAGTGGATGTGTTTTTCTTTGTGGTTAACCGGAACCAGCCGGGTTTGATTCATGCCATGTTCACGCCGGCTTGCTGCAGCACCCATCCTCGTTGATCGTCGAGATGAAGCTCCCAATAAGGAGTAGTGATATCACTGGAAGGCAAAATCAGGTCATTCTGAAGGCACTTTCATCTGAACAAGAAAGGAAAAACGCGGAAAAGTCTGACGCGCTACCCTCGGAAGCAGCGTTGAAATGCCATCCGTTACGGTGCCGAAAGTTCGACTCGGATGAAGACCGATGGAGATTCAAGGCTGTGGGGTTGCAGATGTTTACACATTCAATCCATCAGGTTTTATAAAATCAAACAGGCTGGAGTAATCCAATTCCTACCTCTGTGGATGCACACATAAAGTAATAACTACATTATATGCCATTTTTCAAGGCAGATAGGGCGAGTCTCTCCGTCTCCACTGACACAGAAGAACTGTATGCGCTGTTAAAGCCAGCTCATCATCACATCATGAGTACAATGGATCAGACAGTAAAGAATGTTTGGGTCAACTGAGACAGTCGGTTTTATCAGTCCCCCTCAAAGCCATCGCATGGACAGCTAGACATTTTATTGAAGGTTATTTTACCCCTACCGTGACGGGGTGCTTCACCCGCAGGCTGGTAACCTCGGAAAAAAATCCCTGTTGCTCTGACTCAGGGTTCATTTCACTTGTCCTTATTTGTCCTTTTGGTGATTTTCTGTATCTTTTCGCCTGATTCCACAAATAAGAGAATTTAAAGACTTAAAGTGTATGTCAGTTAAACTCTTTCAGCAGCCTTAAAATAATGTTTGACGGTTGATGAAGCCAACGTGACCCAGAAGAAGAAGAAAACGAAAACCTTTATTTGTCCCACATGGGGAAATTGCATTGTTGCAACACTAAAGTACAAAAGCAGCGGCAGTGGAATAAGAATGCCAAAAATTAGCAGATAGATAAGAAATTAAAAATATTGAAAGAATAAACTCATTTATCTAAAGATTAAACTATGGTACTGTATATGGACAGAAAAATAGATTGAATAAAGTGACCACAGTTTATTGCACTTGTGATGATTCACTTTATAATACAGAACTGCATATGACTGAAGCAGATGGTTTACTTCAATGTGAAAAGAACAAAAAAAGTTAAAGCATATGCATATGCCTTTTAAACAGCATAGACACAGGCCTTCAGAGCTCTATCCCCAGGGAGGAGCATCTCTGTCTCCTCAGAAGACTGAACCATATTCATGCACAGAGAAGAGAAGCATCTTTGAGAAAGGGCATGCCCCTCGCCACCCTCCCCGGTGTGGTCCTAAGGGTGCAGGGCTGGGGTGTGCATGCTCGCAACCTTTTCTGCTACTCAAAAACACTCACTCACCTGATTGACTTCTGAGACGTCGGAGCAGCAGGGCCTGATGACTCCTCTCTATTGATTAGATAACCTCTCGCTCTGTACTCCACTGCAGCCCATTAAAGAGCGGCACATTCCCCTCGGTGAGACGAAAAAAAAAAGATAAAAAGTCAGTGTGGACATGTAGCATTGTACATTAGGTGACCTGGCTCCAACCCCTTTACGAAGGTGTAACAGTCCCAACTGGAACAGGATGTGTGAAAAGGGTTTATGACTGGTTCTGTCCGCATCACAGCCATTAAGGGACATCTTTATACACCTCTGAACATTTTAGCTTATAGTTCCGCCTGGATTGAGTCAATGGGAAGGACCTCTGGGCAAATGTCAGCTGACCTCACCCTGAATATCCAAGCGTTGTCATTCCCTCTGGTGATCCTGGCAAGACGGGAAAAGTAGGAAAAAAAAGACTACAATTGCCTGCTGGTGAATTTGAAGTAATTTTCAGGGCTCATTGGTTATTAGTTATGACCTGACGGTTTGACTTGCTTTTCGGCTTACTTGAGAGTGACGGTTCTTCCCTTCCTCCTAGGGTGAAAAAAAAGGGGGCTGCACATTTTGTTCTTGTCATTTCTCCATTTGTTAAAACACTCACCAAAGAAGAAATGGAGTCCCTGTGGAGTGGAGACGGACAGACAGGTGAGATGGGGCTCCCGTCCAAGGTGGGGGAGGAGGCTCGTGCACGAGATGGATAATGTCACGGACCACTGCTGAGAGAAAAAGGTGGGGGAAATATGAAGGGCTGGAGGTGGGGAGGGGGTGGAAGGAAATGAGACAGTGCAGAAGAGCAAGACTGCATGTAACACTCCTAAAAACGACAGAGAGGCATCCGCAGGTGCATATGCATATATTCTACATTCACACAGTCTCTCTCTTTCCTCTTCTCCACAAAGCAAAGGTAGCAAGTTGGAGATTATTCAGAACTGCCTGTCACATGCCGTCACATCCATATATTACTTTAATTAACCTCATTGTGCATTAATTACCCTCCTGAAATCATTTGCGATTGAATCAATGACAAAGGCGTTTTTTCCCTGAAGGTTGAAGCGTATTTTTATTTTTGATTAAGTGCCTAGCCTTAATAAGAGATATTTATTTTACACATTGGCCTTTTATAGAGTCTATATGTTCAGTGTCTTTTGATTCTGACATCAAATAGCATATTTCAATTCTTGCTCTTCTCTTCGTCTCTCCATTTTTATATTCTGCTCCCATGCATTCATCACAATGGTTGTTAGTAACCGACGAAAAATGTGGGTGACAGGCAGGCAAAAGGCTTTGATGGCAATACTCCTTTTTGCCGTCTTATGTGGGTGTGTGTGTGTGCATGTGTGCACGCGTACGAGTCCCAGGAGACGCCTTGCAGCAGCTACATAGTTACTTCACTGGGAGCGCAGAAAAACGGGGGCGGCATGAACGGACTTGTTCTCTCTTTTCACAGATGGGGAAAACCTGAGTTTACAGGTGACGCATACAACGGCACACACACACACACACACACACAATGTTGCACCTTCCTGTAATGGCAGTAAGCAGTGTAGAAGTCTGTGTGTTTGAGTATGTTTGAGTGTGTGTGTAAGTAGGTCATGCATCCAGAGTGAGAAAATAATGAATTCACATTTAACTTAAGTCACAGAAGATGAGTTAGGATTCCATCCTCACAACGGAAAATGTTTTTCAATTACCATAAAGAACGAGCTGCATGGCTCACAGCTGTATTGTTCTGCTTTTGTTTGTGTGCTGGCATTAATTTATTTATTTATTTCAAGGCATGTGTGCACCTGTGTGGTTATGCTGCTGTGTTATATGTCCCATGACATAAATCTGCTGAACTGGCTCGCTTGGTTTTTTATTTTTTGTCTACCAGGCACAGTTTCAGGACCTTCAAGGGTTCAAGGGATATGTACATTTGTGAATACGAAGCAACATTTTCACATGAAAGCAGAGATGTAATGGGAATGAGATGAAGTCACATCACTGAGCAGACATTACCTTTGACGAAGACTCATCCTTGTACCATGTGGGAGATGGGGAGTGGGAATTATTTTATGAAAGGAAGTCAAACTCATGCCACATACTATGTTACTCCCCGGAGTGCCTGTAGCTGCTAGTATAGCAGGGGTGTCAATTGGGTATGGTAAGGTACGGCAGCCGCCACACCTTGGCTTCAAGGGAAAATGTAAATGTTTGTTTTTTAAATACATTTATGGAATTACTCTGTGTCTATTTGTATTGATTATTCTATTACTTAATACATATAGAATAACTACAAATGCAAATCAGAACAACATGATCGATTTCACTAGTTATTTTACACTGCAAAAACTCAAAATCTTTTTTTTTTTTTTTTTTTTTTACCTTGTCTGCACACATATTATTGATTGATACCATGACGGTAGAAACCAAAAGTGTATATATGTGCATTATTACTATATGTAATATATACATATATATATACGCACACATATGCGTACACATACATAAATATACACATACAAACCCAGTGTTTTTTTTTTTTTTTTGGGGGGGGGGGGGGGGGGGTGACGACATCCACTGCCAATCCAGGAAGCAGGAACACACGGAGACACACGTCAAGCACTGGAAATCTGCAACAAAAAACCACAAACAAAGCACGAAACCGGCACGGAGCCAACCAAAACACGAACAGCAATCGACCTAAATCTTGAGATCTGATCGCAGTCTGAGCTAAGCTATCGCTACCGCTACCTAAACCCAAAAACTAGAGAGCCAGCATGCAGGTGAACCAGCCAGTGTGTATGTCTATGTGTGTGTGTGTGTATGTATATGATCATGCGTGTGTGTGTGTGTGTGTGTGTGTGTGTGTGTGTGTGTGTGTGTATGCATGTGACTAAATGACTGTGTGTGTGTGTGTGTGTGTGTGTGTGTGTGTGTGTGTGTGTGTGTGTGTGTGTGTGTGTGTGTGTGTGTAATAAACCAAACAAAGCTCCACCTGAAGTGTATCTATAGTGGAGGAGGGGGGGGAGCAACCCCGCCACCCGCGAGACCAGAGGCCGACAAGGAAGAGCCCGGAACCCAGGCCACCGGCAACCCCACAGAGGGGAGAAGTAGGAGGGAGGCAACCCACCGCCTGCGAGGCCCCCCCCCCACCCGGCGGCGGCCGAGGGGGCCCGCGGGCGGGGCCCCCACGGCGCGGAAAGAAGCAGCCAGGGATCCCGCGGCGGCGGACCGCGACCCAGGCAATCCCCGGCCACCCGGTCCGGGCCGGACACGCGGCCAGGAGGCCCTCACCCTTCAGGCCAACGACCCCCACCCGGCAGGGGGCCAGCCTGCCCGGAGAGACAGAGCCGCCCCGGCCGCCGACGCGGGCAGGCGCACCCGTCCCCCACGAAAGTGCCCGGAGAGAGGGAACCCCCCAACAAGGCGACACCCACGCAGGCCCGACAACGGAGGGCCCCAGACCCAGGCATCCCATTCATTCATCCATTCACCTATCCGATACCTATACTAATAATAATATAATATACTATACATAATAATAATAATAATACTAATAATAATACTAATAATAATAATAATAATAATAATAATAATAATAATAATAATAATAATAATAATAATAATAATAATAACCATCTTTGTATAATATAATATTGATAAATTATTAAGTTTTTGATGTCCTGCCAATGGAGGCTCAAATCCTCCATGGCAGGACCCTTCCATACCGCATTCTCACCGACACAGACATACAATCACGCACCGTTTCCCCCTCCCCGGGGGGGTCCAGCACCGCCAGAAGGCACCCCAGGCTGCACGGCGGGCCCCGCCAGGCCCGGGTAACCCGACCCACCTGTCCCAGGCCCAGGCCGGTGAGGGAACGCGGGTGATGTGGGACCCCCTCCCGCCCCTTGTGTTGAGTGCATGTGATTAATGCCATAAAAACAGGGAGGAGGGAGGGCCAAGTATCGATTGACACCGACCCCCCCCCCCCTCCCGAACTACGTGTCCTTGTCAAGTGTATTTATAAAGTGTTGAATGTGCAGTGTCTAGTTTGCTGTTAAAACCGTGAGGCGGGGAGTGCCGGGCCACGCGGGACAGTGCCCCCCACGACCCGGACCCCCCGCCTTTCGCCTATGTGCGTATGAATCGTGTAGGGGGGGCAAGAGGGGGAGCGGAGGCCGAAGCCAGGAGGCAGGACCAGCAAAGCCGGCCCTGATAAGACACCCGCGTCCCCCCACCGGCCATCCAGTAGACGGGGGCCGGCCCCCCGAGCCGGGCCAGGGCCCCACCGTACCTCCACGGGCGCCCCCGGAGCCGCCGGAGCCCCCAGACGGAGGGGGAAACGGTCCAACATCCTCCCATTCATACTGACAACATAAGACATAGATACCTGGGAATGGCGCCACCCCGCCGCCGCGCCCGCCCGTGCACCCCCCGGTCAGGGGAGGCCCGATCCCCGGACCCGGCCCCACCCCCCCCCCGAGGCCACCCCGGCGGACACCCCAAGGGTCACGGAGTCCCCACATCCGCAGGGGCACTTGGCCCCCGCCCAGCGACGGAGGACCAAGGCAGCAATGCCCCCCCCAGCGCAGACAGCCACCCCCCACCCAGGCAGGACCGGGCCCTCCGGGTGGGACCCCCACGTCCACGGCCCAGCCCCCCCCAGGAGGCCCGGAGACGCCCAAGCCACCGCCCCCCGCCCGAGCCCTCCCCAGCCACCCCCCCCACCGCCATGAGGTACCCCCCCCACAGGCCCCCAAGGCCCCCACCGGCCAGGGACAGGACCCCGCGGCCCCACCCACCGCCCCCCAGGGGCCACCAGAGGCCCGCGCCCCAGAACCCCCAAGCCGACCCCCAACCCCAAGGGCTACGAGATCACCCCCCCCCCCCCCCCCCCCCGCCCCCACTAGGTAACGAGGCCAATAATCGGGGACCACAGGGAGTGCAATTCAGCCGAGTGTTGTTCAGTGGAGGCAGACATTATCTCACTACTAATATGATCTGATAAAAGATTCCTAAAATGGTTAATACATAAACTGGATTTTTGTTTCCAATTTACTAGAATGGTTTTCTTTGCGATACATAAAGCAGTGAGAACCCGGTGTGTCCAATTAGGTTCTATTTGAATGTCTCCCAGGTGACCTAATATACATACCGTGGGGCACACTGGGATTCTGTGGTCGATCCATGTGGATAAATCCTCACAAATCTCCTTCCAGAACCTCTGTACCGGTGTACAGAACCATAAAGCATGCATATAATTATCTGGGGTGTTCTCTGTGCACTGTGAACAGATATTAGAGGTGACAAAGCCCATCTGGAACATCCTTTGTCCAGTATAATGTATTCTATGAAGAACTTTATACTGTATAAGTTGTAAGTTTGGGTTTTTAGTCATAGTAAACGTATTTAAGCATATTTGTGACCAAGAAAGCTGGTCGGTATTCAGAGAGAGATCCGCCTCCCACTTGGAGATCGGGAGAGAGACTGACTCGTCCAGTTTAGACACTAACCTGTAAAGTTTTGATAACAACTTTAAATTGCTTAGATTTAATAAATCTATTATCTTAGCGGGAAGTTGTAAGTCTAATTGTCTAATTTTGTATGTTTTATTTATTATGGCCTTGAGTTGTTGATACTCTAAAAAAAACTCAAAATCTTAACAAAAATATTTGTCTTATTTCTAGTTAAAATGTCTTTTTAGTAAAAAAAAAATCTCATTACATTTAAGACAAGACTCAAAAACAACCATTTTCACCTGTTTCAAGTAGATTTTCACTTAAAATAAGAGGAAAAATCTGCAGGTGCAAGATTTTTTTGCTTGTAATGAGAAGATAAATCTTGTCCCACTAGCAGATTTTTCTACTTATTTCAAGTGAAAATTTACTTGAAACAGGTGAAAATGGTCAAATAAGTTATTTTTCTGGTGATGACTCTTGTTTTAAGTGTAATGAGATATTTGGACTAAAAATGAGACATTTTAACTAGAAATAAGACAAACATTCCTGGTAAGATTTAGATTTTTTGCAGTGAGCGAGACTGCATTTGAAAAAGTTCCAATTTTCTTGACCACTCAGATAAGCTACATAGCAGACTTCTGTGATGAGTATTTGCTGGACGTGTTGATTGATACTCTAGTTAAGTTCTGTGACTCGTAACCTTGCCATACCTTAGCTTCAACTGAATTGACGCCACTGTAGTATAGTACATCATTTCTATGGCTACTTGTTTTTTTTTTTAGCCCCAAACTAAAAGCTTCAAACTTATCGAGGTGCATTCTTTTGTGAAAACCCAACTTCTCCAGTAAGTATGCCGATGATTAAGACCTACCTGTCAAGTCTCGCGTTTTGGCCGGGAAACTACCGTATTTTACTCCCATATTAGTATTTTCCCTTAAATTTCCCATTTTATAATGGAATCATTTTTAAAAAGCATTCCTGTCCCTCTACAAATGGAATTGTCACTGGCCTCGCGAGAACTGCCACCCGCTGTAGTCTGGGTGGCAGTTTTCGCGAGGTTGGTGGCAACAACGGGGGCAAACTCGGAACAACAGATCAGAGAGATGGATGGATGTACCGAGAGAAGGCATTTTTCTGCCATTCGTGTAAATATCTCTAAAAATGGGACAGCGAATTTACTTTCCCAGGGAGGAGCAGGATGGGGAACATTTACGCGTTGTGAAAGATGTGTAACTGCGATGTTATTGTCTCTCACTGGGGAAGGAACGATGTCCGTCAACAGCAACAGCTGGAGGCGCAGAAACATGCGTGTGTGTCATCAGTCAGTGAAGGCCAGAGAGCCACACCAGGTAGTTATTTTAGATTTCTTGTAAACCTGTCTTAAAATGTAACCTTGGTTGGGCTTGGTGGGACAGCGGCTGGAGGAAAATTACCCTTATTTTTAAATCTAAAATTTGACAGGTATGTTAAGACGAAGGGATGTCGAGAGCTGCATGCGAGGAACTGCGGTGGTCAAAAAAGGCTCTCGACAAACATCCGGCCAGCGTGTCTCCCATCTCTCCGGTTACTTCTTCTCAGGAGGAACCACTATTTCATTAAATATTTCATTTAGTGACTGCTCATCCTTCAATGACAGGTGATCGATGAAAGGTTAGAAAAGGATTTGATCTAAATGAGTGAGCCTTGCAGTTTCTGGTATTTCTGTGCTGGCTTCCTTTTTCCCCCCCAGAGATTGCTGCTTGGCTTGCAGGCTGTTGAAATGAAAAGACCGAGGTCGGACGAGATGCTCTGTTGACTCACAACCCGTGCTTGAATTACACTGAGATGTTGCTGAAGGGGTACAGATAGATTTTAGATGGTTATCTTGCTAACTTTAATAAATAACAGTAAAATAATGTAGATGTTTTTGACATAACTCAACATCTATAACGTCAGCATCTGTCAGCAACCTTAGCTGAGATTGCAGAGTTCATTTTGCAGTCAGTCCCCACTCCCTGCGTGCGCCAATGTCCCTGGGTAAGACACTGAACTCCCCAGCAGGCTAATCAGGGTGCGAATGCAGAAACCAAAGGGAGAGGAGGTGTGTGTGTTATCTAGGGCTGAAACGATTCCTCGAATAATTCGAGTAATTCGATTACAAAAAATGATCGAGGAATTTTCTCTGCCTCGAGGAATCGTTTAATTTTGCAGCTCAGAGCAGGTATTTCGCCTGGACTACATTTAATACGGCACAGCACGCTGACGGTACAGCGCGCTGACGCCACGCACGTAAAGGTAGAAGAAAGAGGCGGCGGATATGTTTGGTTTGTAACATCATGCTCAGGCAGTCTGCAATGGCCCAGACGGGAGACGCATGTAGCTCAGTGCTTAACTTTTATTTTCAATCCACTCTATATTCTTCTGGTCCGTTCTCCTATATGTTTCCCCTCTAACCCGGTACATACATAGGTTCCTGTAAACATCTGTTCCCGCTACAGTTTTAACTAAAAGAAAATGTCAGAAAAATAAAAACGTAATAAAGCTAACAGGGTAGTTTTCAATTTTAGCTCCGTAGTCATTCATGGATAAAACAAGCAGCACTGGTGCCTAATGTGCTCCAATACAGCAGGTCTCGTAATTTTATTTTGAACACTGCCAAAACTCTAACTTAAAACTTAACTAGAACTTAAAATTTGCTTGACACAAATGAAAGTTCATTTGAAACACGTGGGAAAAACACCTAACCTTTTTAAGTGATGTGTGTTATCAGGTGTAATGGCATTTTTAGGTGAGAAATAAGAAAACTTCTTGGTAAGATCCTTAGTTTTTTGAGTGAAGGCAGTGAATTTGGTCGACTGGTGTAAGTTCAGGGTTTTTAAATGCACAGCCATGAACCTACTGTATTATATAATTTAGTCTCAGTGATGTCAATTAACATCTAACATCTTACATATGTTTCTAATTGCTCTTTAACTTAACAAAAATGTGTTTTTATCCGATTACTCGATTAATCGATGGAATTTTCAGTAGAATACTCGATTACTAAAATATTCGATAGCTGCAGCCCTAGTGTTATCGCTCTTGATGTTCAAAAGTGACACCGATTTCTTGTTGTTCTCTGGTTGTGTTTGTGCCTGAAAATGAAGCTTGAAAAGTCACATCTGGCATCTTAATTTGTCACAGCCACATTGGCTCACTTCCAGTTCCTGGTCCATAAAGCTGCTCAGCTGGGAAGCCCAAAGGCTGAACTTCACTTACTGGAGGTGGATTTCCTGCTGATGCAGGTCCAAGTGTCTGTGGTGGAAAGGCTCTTTTGGATCTCTGGATTGCTCTTCGTGTATCATTTATTGACTTCCTTAAAAAACGTTTTTCATTTGAATTGTAGGTAAGAAGTCTAAAATGCTGCGTTGCATCTTATTTACCTCAGAGTTGTTTGCCTGATACAAGAACATCGCTAAATTCTCCATTCTGTCAGGAAGCAGTCTTCTTTCTTTATTTACAATTCTATTTATCCATAAGTGAATTTCTTACAAAACTTGTTTCATCCAAAAAGGAATATAAATGTAATACTTAAGATTATTATAATACATGAAACAACCTCAGGTGACTTGCATTTCAAAGTCAATAAACAATATCAAGATGTGAGAGAGAGAGATGCAGCGTTCAACATCTGTTTCAGCTCTGGAACAGCATCACCGGTGACTGTGTTTAGTCGTGTGTTCTGCTGCACATCTCACATTATGGAAAATAGTTTGTCCACACATTTGCAAAAAAAAACCCCACAGCAATTAAGCCGAAACCAGGTTTTTAAAAGCAGCTCAGTGTGGCTCTTTGTGCGCAAGGCCGCTCCTGATCCTCACACCGCTGTGAAGTTTAAGTAAGACTTATTTGTTTTGTTGGGTTTTTTTTTTTATTCAGAAGGGTGTGTCACCGTTTGAGTGACAGGAACTGGTCATCCAGAGTATGAAATACTCTGTAAATGACAATGAAACCAACATTTAAAAATAATGCCACTCAAGAGTGATAGGTTTTCCTATTCACACATGTCAAGGAGGCAGTTTGGGTTCATTTTAGAGACAAATTCCTCAAAGAAGAGTCCCTCATCCTGTTAACTGTGGCATTAAGTATGTGACAACATGAAAAATGGCTTTGTCTCATTCAGTAATAATAATTCACTGGCAAATGAGTTTTTTCTGTCAAAACATTATGTTGCGTTGGAAGAGGCTTTTGAGGATGGCTGCCTTTATTTGCAATCCTTCCGTCAAGGTCACCTAGCAGCTACTGACGGGAGCCTGCGTCTGTCAAAAAGCGACTTTGCAGCGGTCGTATCTGTTGTTCACTCTGTATGGAAGAGTGGGAAGAGTTTAAAGACGTATTCAGAAGAATTTCTACTACATTCTTTTTTTATTTGTCATTTCATCGGAAGAATTTTGAAGCAAGGACATTTAATAATTGCCTGTTTAGTGCTCTGATGCGGGAGGATAAAAGGTTTTGTTTTGGGATTTTTTTGTAACTCGGCATTTCCAGAATTGTTAAAAGACCGGAAGTAAGACTCGGGAGAAAAGGATGCATGCGGATATTACTGCTTTATTGGCTCATTTGTGTTCGATCTATGTTTAGATTTTAATTCTGGAAGCTTTTTTTGAGTTTTCCCATTTTTTTTTTTATGCTTTCTCTTATTTTTGTGTCAGTCTAAAAATATAGAATTAATTGATGTTTATATTTATAAATACACTAAATCTGCACATGTATAGTCTTTGTAGATGTAATAAGTAGCAAGGCATTGTTTCCATCTTCAGCTATGTTCTCTTCAGAGAAGCGAGGCTTTCTCCTTGCGAGCCCTTCAAACAAGCCACATTTCTGTGCAGATCGCTGGAATCAGATACGCTTTTGAAAGCTATCGTTGAACCTGCTTTGGTGCTGCGGCACACTGTCATCTTTTTCTTGATCTGAGGAGTGGAAAAGTGGCTGAAATTGTTTTTGAAAATTATAGATCCTTTGTCTTGTGGGCTATAAAGGACGGAGGCAAACTGGCTTGTTTGACGGCAGCCATGCACTCCCATCAAGCAGGAGGTTTTTTTATTTTTATCATCTTTTTACCATTAATGCTTAACCAAACAACCCTTTGCCTCTTTGATAAATTATGATCTATGCATTAATGATTGCTTTAGGTTAACTGAACCAGAATAATGTTTTTTTTTTTTTTTTTCAATATTAATTCATTATTCGCTAAACCAAGATACGGTCCTAATTTATTTTTGGTTTTAACAGGTATCATTTCAATGAATCACAACAATAAAAATTGTCAACGCAAACAATAACATTTTGGGGGAAAATTAACAGTCCAACACAGAACTATGTTTAACATTTGTTTCTAGCTCAATTTTTTAGCATGTTAGGCAAAAGGTAGAAGGTTCACCTTCATCACTTCACAACAGTTCATCAGAATCACTCACTGTCCAGTTCAGGGCCAAAGTCACTGTCATCAGCTTCAAGTAGCTCTAAAACTTATCTTACAGTAAAACTCTTATGCTGAACTTCCCTGTGCTGAAAAACAAGTGACCATGCTCCCCTGAAAAGATAAGAGGTATTTACTTTATTGGTCTTTGGCGCTGTACTACCTAATTATACTATTAATATGTACTATTTATATTATTTGTATACTTTATTTATATATATTATCATACGTTCTTATTGTTACATTTTATACTACAAATGAATTTATTTTAAGGCTTTAGCCAAATACAGAACTATTCTCCATATACAAAATGACTCCAAAGGGTCATTTTTGACCCATAATCTTTTTCACCCGTGAACCCGGAGGTAATTTTTTACACACTCAGTACGTTTACATGCACTAACAGAGTCAATAATTCAAATTGTTGCCTTAATCCAACCGATTTCAAATTTTTAAAAGCCATGTATACACCTTAGCTGGGCCACACTAAAGCTCTTGAGAATGAACTTTTAGTGCCAGATAATGCAACCTAATTCGAGTTCTTCCGGCATGTATAAACCCACGCTGAATCGAGCATCTGATCGCCCCGGGACCCCCCCTTCCGGAAGTGACAAGCCGCTGGAGTGGGAATAAAAGTAGTCACAGCATCACAACAACACGTTACAGATGAAGAAGAGGGAGACTTTGCTGCATCTTACCTGCAACATGATCAGGCTTAGTATGTACGAAATCTACAGAGCTGCTGCATCATTAGCATCCATTTTTTCGCAGGTTGTCCTCCTTCGCGCTTGTTTACTAATTGTACCAGAAAGATGCCAATGCGAAAGTGCACATGGCGCCACCTAGCATTGCGGAGTCAAACGCACCTCACTCAATAATTTGATTGCCTTCTTGCGCATGTATACCGGTACTTTGATTTCTGTAAGACTTCAGTTTAATTCTTAAAAGCTAGATTGTTGATTTAGATGTGCATGTAACTGCACTGATTGTTTTTTGACGTAACTCAGCTTTGCTTCTACACATTGTGCAGGCTAATACGATATGTTAAAAGGAACCCTGGCTATTAAGACATGTAGGTCTTAAAAGATAAATGTTGGTATCAATTATAACAATGTGATATAAAAAACCTTTTTGATGTCTTCGTTTTTATAAAATTTGAAAATATAATTTAACATGTAGGTCGCCATTGTTGTTTACATTCTGGGTAGTGACGTCAGACGGTGGCTCCTGCTAACCCCCGTCCACTGTTTTGACACCCAGAAACAGATGAAAACACAGCTAAACAGGTGACGGCGCACCAGAAACACAGATCAAAACACAGCTAAACATTAAGGTGACGGCGCACCTACAAAAAAGTAAAAAAAAAAAAAAAAAAAAAAAAAAAAGTACAGCACCATAAAGCATGAACTATAAAAACACCATAAAACTCAGATAGACTAACCGACCACACGTTTCAACTAGCAGATAGCCGATGCTACAATAAAAACCCCAGCCAGATCTGGTGTCATTAAATTAAATAAAGATGTTCTTGCCTATTTGAAGCGAAGTCTGCGCCTCCCGTTTCGTCAAAGTCCCGGGCCAGTCCCCTCAGCCTCTGGTCTGTCATCAGCACCGAAGCCGGTTTTAGGGGGGGAAGGGGTGGGCTATCGTTTGACCTGACGATTTTCTTGGACAAAATCGACAGGTCAAAAATTCCCCATGTGTTTCGCCACCCTGTCTCTCCTGCTTGGGTTTGAATATATTCAATATTTGTCCACTACGTGTCTCTATACAGAGGTCAGATGTGGCAACCTGGGATTTTTAGTTCTTTTTTTTTTTGGTTTTGTTTGTTAGTTTATTTTGGATATCAGCAAAAATGGTGGTCAAATTTGACCATGTGGGTTCTCCATGTACATACTAATGCTTACATGTATACATAATATATATGATCGATGTATACTGTCATTCAGAGGAAATCTGTCAACCAGCACATTTATCATGGTTATTACTAATATGATGTCCAAAAGCAAGGCAGATCAAGGCTATCTGTGCACCACATTTCAATTACAAGACTATTCAAAGTGCTTAACATAAAACGATTGAAAAGTGAATGGAAAAGTTAAAGTTTAAAAGCAGAATGAAATATTGAAGAAAGTCAGACATAAGTTATTAATTAAATGAATAAAATAGATATATCAAGACATATCAAAAACAAGAAAAGTATAGGAAAAACCAAAAGACACATTTATTATAATAAGAATCTGGGTCTAAACTAAACTGTCGGGCAGTTTCAGTGCTTAATCAAGAAAAATCTCATTCCCTGCATGCTTTCATTCTATTGTCATCAGATGTCAAATTTGTTCTAATTTTAAAAGATTTTTTTTTCCACTTTTGGCATTTGCTGTTATTTATTAATCTTCTTTTGTTTTTATTATTTCAAAAACTCAATGTTGAACTGCTTTGCTCATCTTTACAGATGTTGAAATCCCTCAAAACGAACAGCTCGTTGTGTTTTTATTCCCCCAAATCAATATTTAATTGTGTTCTTTTTAAACAAAAAACAGGATTGCACTGCATTCAGTTGAGTGAGGATCTTTTAAAATTTCACTGGTTTTCACAGTGAATTGTTGCTTGTATAAACAGCTTTGTGTCTGTTTGTTTGCAAAGTTTTATCGACCCTATTCATTAGAAAGTGATGTGTTCAGACAAATCTAGTTGTTGCATTGAGAATCCTTTGTGCACATCCCATTCATGTGTCTTCAAGTCTGTTTGATTGAAAGGAAAATCACACGGCATTATTGCCTCTCTTTGTTCAAGTTTCTCTCTCTTGAGTAACGATAAATGTTGTCTTGAGTGAGTCGATACCTCTGCTGTGAGCCGGATCAGCTTGTTCTGCTGGGGTTGTTTTTGGAGAACACAGCTTTTTCCTGCGGCTTTCATCTGAGTCGTCCTCCTGTGTTCTTAGGCACACACAGGCGTGATTGACTGAGAGACAACATGCAAATACGACCGCTTTAAAAAGTTTTTCACCTCACACTGAAACATTAGACTGTCAGAACAATTCAGCATAATTATACATTTATTCTAAGTATGATATCTGGAAGAACACTTGGGTTGCAACTTAAGCTTCAGGGAATGCTTTGTTTCTGACTTTGTCCTCTGGGAAAGAGAATGTCATGTGGTACGTGCAGACTGTGGGACCCAGCCTATTTCATCCAGTATCAGCCAGTTAACACCTCATCCAGACTTAAAGGTCACCTCCCGAACAAATCCCCTCATACATATTCATCCCTGGTTCTCTTTGAGATGTTTCTGAGAGAACGCTTAATTGTTTCTTTTATCCCCCCATTTCCCTCCGTTAACTGGAGGAAACCAGCCTCTGCTTCACATCCTCCTCTCATCTCAGCCTCTCAGCCAGTCAGCTCCTCCAAGTAGGCTGAGTTAGCACCCTCAGCGGATCATAAAGCCTTTGGTTGGCCTTCTGAATGAGTGAAGTGGAGCTAAAAGTGGGCTGCTAAGCTGGTTGGCAACCCCATCTTCTCTTACTCTTCTTTCTGCCTTCAACATGACTTTAACACCAGCAAACTATGTTGCAATTCTGATGTAATATATTATGGATGCACTTCTTAAGGATCTTGAAATGTCCTTTACCTGTATGGATGTTTGTAGGTTTGTGAGCAGTCACTATCTCAGTCAGGATGCATGAGCCATTTTATGCGCTAGAATTTACAAGTGCCTCCTATGCATGAGGTTGTCATCATGTCTATGTGCACGTGGTTCCAAGCTGTTGTGGATCTGCTCATTAAAAGCACCCTGTTCTGAAACCACAGGCAAGAACAGAGCAGTAGTGGATAATCTCATGAAAAATGTAGGGGAGCAGCAGTGTTATCTCTCGAGCCCTGTGCTGGGGTGGTTTGTGTGCTGCTCGAGCTCTTTGATGTAGTCCATTGATCTCCCCTTACTGACATGTTCTCCCAGGCCTATGGCTGCACCATCCGGAGGGGTGATTAGCCTTATTAGTGTAATGGAGGGGAGTAAAGGGCTTTGGAGGCGGAAAGCATGGAGGAAGAAGAGGAGGAGGAGGAGGAGGAGGAGGAGGAGAGAGGAGAAGGAGGAGGAGGAGAGAGGAGAAGGAGGAGGAGGAGAGAGGAGAAAGAGAAGGAGGAGGAGGAGGAGAGAGGGGAGGAGGGCTGTTTGGATATTACAGATGATGATCGAGCACAAGCGCGTGAGATCCTGTGCCTGCAATCAACTTGAGGGAGCTGAGGGATAAGGGAGAAGGCCGGTTGCAGCAGCTTTGTGTTGAGGTTGGGTTAAAGTGCAGCACTGCAGTCCTTTCTTGTGCTGCATGCCTTGCTGCCATGATTTATCGTATGTCTCTGAGCATGAAAATTACTGTTGAATGCAGAATTGGCTTTGATTTTCAAGGGGGAGGCATTCAGACGTTCATCTGCTGAAACCTGGAGCTCTGAAGACTTTGGCTTCACCAACCGGCATTTCTGAGAGCAGCATACTTCAGTGTAATCACTCGGTCGGAAGAGATAGTGCTAGTCGTTAGATATCAAATGTGTGACAGAAGAGCAGCATGGACAGATCTTTGGTCCAGTCTGTCGTAGGGATGGGAATCGACTACCCGGTTCCCAGTGTTTCAATTCCTTGGAATTGTTTGCAAATTTTGCAAACGATTCTCTTTTCGATTCCAGTGAGCGCTAATGACGTCATCATGCAAACGCTCGAAAGTCTGGTTACATTTCAGTAAAAAAAGACAACAACTTTCAAATCTTGCCAATGATAATATTTTGTCAAAGGAAGGAAATACTACCAATATGCAAAAACATTTGCGTACACAGCACGCAATAACAATCAATTTTCAATCCACTCCGGACCGACGTGAGTAATTCTCAACCCGGCAGCAGCAGCAATGTTAGCATGTCCTTGGCTAACAATACTGCAGCCAACTAACGAACACTGCATATTAGTGCCATTTGCCTCATTGTTGTCCTTCAGGGACCGAATGGTAAAGCAGAATCTTAAATGGAATTGGAATCGTAAAAATCTTATCAATTTCCATCCCTACTCTGTCCTGGGTCGGCGTGTTAAGACTAAAGCATGTCCCAAAGAATAAACGCAAATATGTTGATGGATTTTCTTCTTCAAATTTCCAAACTTTATTTCTGCTTTTCCCTCTCAAAGTAAGAGAAAGATTTGACCCAAAAGATTTCCTTTGGTTCAAGTCTTTCCTTTCTTTTTTTTTTTATAACTTTCCGTTTATTTACTGCACAAGCATGAACATAACGGATGTGATTCACTGCCCCTTACTCTATGGCCGCCGAGCTGCTAGTAAATTCCATTAAAGCGTCTTGGTGGCAATGGAAAGGCAAAGTGGTTCAATATTCCCGCTTCCTGGATAGGGTTGCAAAATTCCAGGAACTTTCAATTTTGGGAACCTTCTGTGGGAATTAATGGAAATGTATATTGTGTATAAGTGAATGGGGATGAACTGGAAATTTTCAAAATTACAGGTTAGCTTCGAACACTTGAGAAAGCATCTCTCAACACAATCTTGGATCAAACTTATAGGATATCTGGCTGGATTTCAAGCCTCTGCATTTCTCTCTCCACATGTACAGATAATATCTAGAATCCTGCACAAAACTAAAGCTTCCCTATTTGAGAGCATTATTGTCTTTTAAAGTAAACAGTTAATATTTCTGACGCCTAACCCAACTGATTGCATCAAATGTTCACTTCACTTCAGGCAGTTCTCTATCCTGAGGAAACAACATGCAGCAGTGAGTAAACAGAAACCAGCAGAACCAGACTGAAGGCAGCCATCTACCCCGGCTGGTTAGGGGTTTGAGATTACAGGGAAGCCAAATGAGCGAACACACAGACATTAGTGCAGAGATGTCTGGCTATGACACAAAAGAGAACGATAACCACAGTAATAAGGGCATATACATGCAAAAAGAGCATAGAGAACAGAGTGAATAAAGAGCTTGGTGGATTATGAAAGCTCCCCCAGGAGTCTTGGCCTATAGAAGCAGAACTAAAGAGAAGGTTTTATAAATTGAAACATTTCAGTACTTCGGCATTTTAACTTTCTATGGAAATTTTATTTACCAAAATGTTTGCAACTCGTTTCCCAGACACAATTCAGTCACACACTGTCGAGATACTTGTAAATCCTCCATGAAACCAGCCACCTGCCTCTGTGTGGAGAAGGCAGGGTAGCACCGGGGGGCTTTACACGAGAGACATTTAGAGAGAAAACTTGAGAGGCATTATATCTTTTCCTTTTGGCATCATCCTCTTCCTCTGCTGGCAAGCTCCATTCCTTGCTTACCGTGCGTGAGCTGTCTTTTTAAGTGGACACAGCAGTAACAAGAGGCTAAAGGTGTGAGACGTGCATTGGGAAGCTGGGGGACATAACCTTTCACTCGTGCCTTCATCTTCCAGTCGGGTAAACCACACAGTTCAGCTTAGCACAGGTGCACTGCTCTCCAAACATTTGAATTGTTGCAGTAAAAGAGTAAAAGTCATGTTCTGGGTCTCTGGAAAGCGCCCAGAGACAACTTCTGTTGTAATACACGCTATATAAATAGAATTGAACTGAATAAAAAAACTTCCACTACTGGGACTAAAGACCGGTTTAAAGTGAAGATTTGTGTATTGATTATCTTATTCTGAATTAACATGTAGCTGGTAACAAGCATGCTAATCAGTTTATGACTACAATGTACAAGTATTTTCATGCTTTTAATACTGTTATGTTTTATTTGATTTGTTTATTAACTTATTTATTTTAGTTTTTTTATTTACTTAGTTGTTGTTTTTTTTAATTTGTAATTTATTTTTTTATTTTTATTTTTTATTAGTCATTCGTGAATGTATTTCTTGGAAAAAGGGGCAGATCAGATAAGAATCTTCTTCTTTCTGCTCCCTTTTCATTCACAGTTTGTGAACATTTGTATTTGTATTGAATTGTTTTATTTTTTTGAATGAAATAAAGAATAGAATGAGAATGAATGAAATAGTTGTAGTCAGATTGTGGAACAATAAAACATGAAAAGGCCTCGCTGGATAGAACACTAAGCAGACCCATTTCACCATTTGATTTACACCCCTCTCAAATACAGCAGATATACTATTTTGAATGTGCCAACGATTGTTTTTCTGTTTTGAAATTCCCAAGTAAAATAAAAGAATGTGACGCTGAGACCAATTATCAGCTCCCACTTGCTTTTCCTGCAGTCAGAGTTTCCGCCTCTCCGCATGGGTCTGTTTCCATGTCTGGGTCTATCTTACGGCCACACACTCACAGATAATGACAGCGCGAGAATAAACAAGTCCGTCCCTCTCAGCTGTTTTTTTTTGCTCCATCTTTCTTCCCAGTCTTGACCCCCTGCCATTCAACGCACACATGCACACCCACATCTTGCGACCCGTGTTGCTGCTTTATCAGCAGAATACCATAAAAAGAGAGATTATTTGTCATGATAAACACAGTAAACATCAACAGGATGGCCGTCGGTAGCAGGCTGACAGCCTCTTCCCGTATCGCACCTCGGTAATCTCAGGTCAATTGCTTTGACCACAGCACCCGAACCGGTAGCTAGATTGTCTCCGCTATCATTTTAATGGCTTGCCCTCTAAATAAACTTTAATTATATTTCACTGCTTGCAGAGTGTAATTCTGTTTTTTTTTGTTTTTTTTTGCTATACTGCAAGATAAGCAGGACACCTAAAGGGTATGCCTTTTCTTGTCATCCCTCTTAAAATCTGCATCAGACCAGCAGCACAGGGATTAAATATTTGACAAACCATGACATCTTGTTTCCTGTCTTGTAGCTATTTTGTCAGAGCGGCGAGGCTCTTGCTGTGACACAGGGACACGCTGTGTCATGGCCCTGTAGCCGGCAACGATTTGCACATTTTCACGAGGGTACGAGCATGCAAAGAGCACGTGTTGAAAACGCACTCGCACTGCTTGCAACACAACCATAAAAGGTCCGTAATCACTTTTGGGTGACTTTCAATCACAGATAACGACTATTTAAATCCTTCTGCGTGACTCCTCAGCCTCCGAGCTGCAGAGCGGCTCCGTATATCAGCTCCCTCCACCCCGTACCCGCTAGTGTCTTTGAGTGGGCTCCCTCGCAACCACATCTGTCTGCCAGTTTTGGCACCACCCTGAAAGAGACGAGGGTGGGTTCTTGCTCTGGGATCTGTGTGTTGAGCGTTTTATTCTGCTCCTGTCCCTGTAGTAACAGTTCTGGGACACCTTTGAGTCCAATAAAATACACGAAGGAGTATAAGCTAGTTTTGCTTTTTATTAGCTGTTCTGTTTTCATCATTTTAAACACTCCAGAGAAACACAATTAAAGTGCCAATATGTCTTATTTATTTGGCAAATGCACAAGAGGATGCTTGTTTTTTTTTTGTTTTTTTTTATGATTAAATTTTAGCACTTCTGTTTTGTTCAGTTTCTAATACATTTCCGTTTTATTTTATTTTATTTTATACGTTACTTTCCAGGATAATCTTTAATGGTGCACCATCAGTAGTCAGTCCGACTGAGGCCTGGTTTATGAGACGCGACGTCTAATGAATCCTGAAGTCATTTACATGCTGTCGGGTTGTGAACAGAGTGGGAAGAGAAAAAGACCTCTCAAGTGCCTCAGAGGAAATTTACTGTTACGACGGCAAAGACGAACTCCGAAGGTACAGCGCGTCTCGATAACAGCAGCTCATCACTCTTCTGCTAAGATCGTTCAGGCATGGCCCCACCGTCGTGTTTGTTCCCATGTCGTAGTTCGCATGTTTGTTGCCGTGCGGAGTAACGAGCGAATAATGCCAAGGCTGGCTTTCTGTGTGGAGAGGCAAGAGTTGACATGAGAGCACAATCTGTGTTGTGGCGATATGCTCTCATATTGTATTCTGCTTGTGTGAACGGCTGTCATCCAAGGGAGATCAGTAAGACTAATTCAAAGGCTTATGCGTGCTTAACACCGCTCTGCTTGGTTTTAGTACTTTATTTACACACTGTTTCTATGTCCGTAAAGCCCTCTTTTCCTTTTACACACCCACCCTCGCACTGCAAACAGGAACTCTTTTTTTTTTTGACAAAATGGTTCTCGTGACCATTTTATGTTGGTTCCAGAACGTTTACTTTTATAGGAATTTATACATTATGATCCAGTTGGTGAAGTTAAATGTTCTGCTCAAGGACGCTTGCATAAAGACCCAGTCCATGGTAGAAAGAAACATGTCTTGTCTGAGCTGCTCCCTACTGAGGCCGAGCAGCGCCGATGACTGCACCAAAGCTATCGGCGGTGTCGAACATGTATCAAAAGAAGCATGCCAACAGCATTTTGAGTAACATCCTGCTTCTTCTGTCTTTTCCAACGCAGCATGCTGCCCTCCCACTCCCGTAGCTCAAAGAGATGCAGATCACGTACTCTTCCAACCTTGTTTGTCATATTGAGCAAAGTGCTCACTCTGCTAATACGTACATAAACAAACTCTGCATTACTCCTCATCTTCGACCCAGTCCTTCAGCGTTCGTATGTGGCCAGTTCAGCAGGGTTACTTTAGCTCTGGCTTTCAGTTTGGTCTGTCCTTCTTTGAGATCTTAGCTGTTGTATCTGCTAATATCCATTCCATCTCTCATCTGTTCACTGAACATTATAGATGAATGTACAAGCTTGAATTAACAGTTTTGATAGAAGTCTTCATATCAGTGAAGATGGTAGAGTCCTTCAACCCTGCATCTTTAACTTTCAGACATGGAGACTTAATTGGATAATGCATCACATCACATTTCTTCCAGATGGCTCTTTTGCCTTAAATATTTCAGGCCTGTGATGACTTCTCGGTGAGCATGATAGAATTTGAAGGTGTGAATTAGACTTTCAAAGTGATGCTGAAACTGCAAAGTCATAAATGAGCATGCATGACGTATAACACCCCATGGACAGTCGGTTCCTTAATTCCAGACAGGGAGAGCTGTGCTGGCACGCTAAAACCAGAGTGGTGTTGATTATACAATACGCCACATGCAATCATTTGACACTGAGATTATTATCCTAGTGTATTAGAATTAATTATTAGGCTCCTGTTTAAGGCTGCCAAATAATTAACACCCCCCTCTCCCAAAAATCCTGAATGTAATCCTCTCTTTTGCTGCACTCACTCCAACGTGACCTTTGTTGACTTTAACAATTTTTGTGTTGTGACGTCTCGCATTTGTCACATCCCATGAAATTGAAAAAAAAAAAAGCGGCGCAAAAGCTGCTGGATGGATGAAACAGAAAAAAGAAGAAGGTTCGTGGCCAGAGACTCCCCTGGCTTTGGAGGGGTAGCAATTTGGCAACATCAGCTGCATCCCTGATCCCCTCTCTCTAATTCTGCCTTCCTGTGACAGAGCGGCCAGCCCTGATCTCCAAACTATTATGCATGGATGATCTTTATTGCATTATGTTTTTTAGCTTAACACACTTAGCAAGCTTGTAGCATGCACAACCCCTCTCCACCAACTTGGTGAATAATTCAAGGCCAGGGCATTAGGCTTGGAAGAAAGGAGCTTAATCAAAGGCTACAGCTTTCAGTGCGGCTCAGCGCTGCCCCTTTGGCAGTTGTAACCTCAAGCTTGGCACAACGTAGATTTTAAATTGGAAGTTGAATTATCGGGCGAGAGACAGACTTCACTGCGTAGCGTGAGCTTTGACAGACTCTTGGGATTGCAGTGCAATTCAGAAATGTTCAGAATCCCATAGTTTTTATTGTGAGTAGTAACGCCATCTTGCTTTGCACCAGCTGCATCTGACACTATAGTATTTTCAGCCTTAATCCACAATTCTGATTTATGCGGCTTTATACTTTTTTTTTTTTTCTTCCTGGAGGATAATTAGCCCAGAAGAACACTGAGGGATATTTGGTTACTACCGATGATTCTGTACTCGTATTTAACAGCATGGGTTCATTTCACATCTCTTTTCACACACATTCTGGGCCGTGCACCATATTCTGTGTTGAAAAACCAACATTTTCAAAGTATCAGCATTTTGAACTCACAGCTGTACTTTCTAAAGTCAGCATGGGTTTATAATTTATTCATCTATTTACTCAGTTATTTGGTTTATCCAGTCAGTTTTTTCTTCTGCAAGCTCAAGACATTGAAAATTCATCATCCACAAAAGATATCTTGACTTTCTGAAGTTGTCTCCCCTTCAATTTTTTTTATGTTGTTCACTTTCTTTGTGCAAGGGCATTCACAACAAAATTCATCTCAGTGCACTTTGCACATTTTGCAATCAAACCAAAAAAATAGATAAAATAAAAAAGTGACTTGTACAAGTCACCTCAGACCAATTCTATTTCAATTCAAATCATGGCACCTAAGGAACCTCACAGATTGAAGTGGATCTTCACTCTGAAATCTCCAATCGTGAGCAAGGCAACAGTGGACAGGAAAAAAAAATTAATTAGCAGAAATTAAACAAAACAAAAAACGCCGTACTCTATTAACTCTGTGTGTGAGTCCCTGTTTATGTTTGCTTCCATTCAGTGTTTATTTAGTTTAGCTTAGACTTTAAAAAGCACTTGGTCAGGAAAATCGAATGATTGTCTTGCAATACACATAATAGTAATAGTATATAGTAAACATATTACACACACACACACGTGTGTGTGGGTGTGTGTGTGTGTGTGTGTGTGTGTGTGTGTGTGTGTGTGTGTGTGTGTGTGTGTGTGTGTGTGTGTGTGTGTGTGTGTGTGTATGTATATATATATATATATATATATACTGTATATATACTGTATCATGATTTTTTTATTCCCTAGCTTGTGTGGGCAAAAGAAAGCAAACAAACAAACAGAAGAAGTATTTGTGCCCTTTCGCTAATGCAAAGTACTCATTTGGTAAATGTTTCATGTATTTCTTTTAGCACAGATTGAAGAATTGCACCCATTCACTTTTCCCCGTCTATATATCTCCAAATTATTTTTTATCTACCCTATCATCCTCCATCCCTCGTCATCTCATTTTCCGACTTGCCCTTTACATCTCTCTCGTTCTGTTTTCTTTTCTGCATCATTTTTTTTCTCCATCTCTCTCGCATCCTCTCTTTCTCCCCTTTACAACATATCCAGACTTCCCCTGAGGGCTAATCCTGTTGGAAACGTTGCAAGGAAAGCGGATTATCTGTCGGAGCAGCATGATTTCTGGAGAAAGTTCACTCACACTTGATTAAATTAATCATTGTCCTCCAAACCCTCCTTATGGTTTTTCCTTGTGGATATTGGTGGTGATAAATAACTGTCGTCAAACAGCATTATTCAGCCCTAACTGAGTGGGGAGGGTGCATGAAGAGGTAGGATGTGGGGTGCGTTCATTGCTGATGCACTGCAAAAAAGTGTGTGGCCGAGTTGTCGGGATAGTGTTGGCAAAGTTATTCTTTGCACAAAGAGAATCTCTTGCAGTTTTCAGCGTGATGCAGAATGTTTGACAGCTTAATTCAACCTAAATTTATAATTCACCATTGAATTGCTTGAAGGAGGCCACGTGTGCTTTTGTTCGAGCTAGACAGAGACTAATGTCTGATTTCGTCTGTGCTTTCATAATTTATATAGAGGTGTCAGCATGCATAATGCTTCCAATGCAGAGATTTACTGCAAAACACATTAGAGTGAAGAATTATTGTGCACACCTGTGTAAATGCAGGTGTGTGTGTGTTTATGTGTGCACTTGTAGCCAACAGGCAATTGTTACTTTGTTGTTTATTGCCCATGAAGAGCAATGTGGTCAATGAAGCTTCACAGGTGAATAGGATACAATGTAACCTTGAGATAGCAATAAACTTTCCACTTGCTTGCCTACAGCCATCCGTCCATCTCTATTTCTTTCAAACCAGTGCCGTCATTTCAAAGCAAAACCTGCTGAGGCTCCATTTAACAAGAATAGCCCCTCATTACACAATGGCAAAACCTTAAGAGTAACCATTCACTAAGTGGCCTCATTGAAGCCAATGAAAAAATCCCTTTCAAAAGGAAATAATTACAACTGGTTCTTTCATGGCGGCGTGCAGGAGCTGTGTTTATAGAGGATAATTATTATACAGAGCAATTACTTTATACCAACAATTGGTAGCTTTACCCCACATGAGTATGGGGATTAGGTCTATGATCATCTTGGGTGTCAGGCACTTGTCTGACTCTGATTAATGGAAAGGTCCAAGGTTTAGAGTGAAATGGGAGGGAGGATTTATTTGTCTGTAGCAAAGTACAAGGAAAGTGTCTGCGTACACTGTGTGTGTTTGTGCCGGAGATGCAATTGTAAACACTTACTGAAGGTATCTAGAGATGTAGGGCCAATTGCACTATCACTTGCATAGCTCAGATTTAGAATTTAACCAGGTTTTAAACCTCTATGTGACATCAGGTGAGCTTGAGAATCCTGTTGCACAGGTGTTAGTACCAGTTGTTTAACCTGTACCTTATTTGAATGTCTTCCAGGTTGTTTTAAAAAAAAAAAAACCTGACAAGAAAACTTGTATTTTACCCTACATACTGATCTTGCATGTATATACCCTCGTTTAGGCTTATGCAGTCATAAAACCTGAAACACAAGTAGCCTAAAAATACAAAAAGATTATTTCATGTAGAGGTGAAGTGACTTCAAAGACTAAACATCAAAATCATACAGTACTTAGAAACTGAAGTTAGCCTCTGGCAAAAAGGTCCATGGCTTTTTTTGTGCATTAACTGCAATTTCGGGAATACAGCCACTACTAAATTACAATCAGGAAACATTAGATATCTAGGCATAAACATCTCCCCTAGGCTGTCAGAGTTAATAAAACTAAATTATGTTCAGCTTTTAAGAAAAATAGAAGATGATCTTACCAGATGGAACTCTTCCCATTTCACTCATGGGGAGAATTGTCACCATCAAAATGATGCTCTTACCAAAAATAAATTATGTTTTTTCAATGATACCATTCACACCCCATTCCTCTTGGTTTAAGTCACTGGACTCATATGTGTCAAAATTATTGTGGAAGAATAAAACACCACGGTTTAGATTATAGATATTACAAAAATCCAAATAATGTGGAGGCTTAGACTTACCTAACTTCCAGTATTATTTCTTAGTTAATCAATTGCAGTATATCTTAAAATGGTGTAAAAATCACTCCCTAGATAGTCAATGGCTGGATTCAGACCAAGTTTTTTGCATCTGGAAATCTCAGATTTACCATTCATTAGTCAAAACATTAAACATCATAAATGTTTTAAAAGCATTAATATTAGCTCAACTCTGACAGCCTGGTGGGACTTCTTTAAAATAGCCAAAGTCTCACTTTTTCCATGTGACCGCACACCCATCTGGAACAACCCAGACATCCTGAAAAATGGTAAAAAGATGGTGAACTTTACTCAATGGAGAGACCAAGGAATACAGTATCTACAACATGTAATCATAAGTGGACATTTTGTACCTTCTAATACACTCACTGTTCAACATGGAATTAGCAGTAACAAATGTTTAGAATACCAACAACTTAAGTCCATAATAAATAAAAAATATAAACTCAACCAACTGGATCTGCAACTTCCTGCTAAGATAATAGTTATTTAATCTAAACACCCCAAAATTGTTATCGAAACTCTACAGGTTAATGTCCAAAATAGATAACTCAGTCTCTCTTCTGATCTCAATTATTATAGAAAATGGATGGATGGATGGATGGATGGATGGATGAATGAATGAATGAATGAATGAATGAATGAATGAATGAATGAATGAATGAATGAATGAATGAATGAATGAATGAATGAATGAATGGATGGATGGATGGATGGATGGATGGATGGATGGATGGATGGATGGATGGATGGATGGGTATGCCTGGGTCTGGGGCCCTCCGTTGTTGGGCCCGTGCGGGTGTCGCCTTGTTGGGGGGTTTCCTCTCTCCGGGCCCGTCTCCGGTCCCCCCTGCTGCCCGCGCGGCGGACGCTCCTTTGGTCCTGGGGGGCCCGCTTTCATAGGGGCGGGTGCACCTGCCCGCGTCGGTTTGCCGGGGCGGCTCATTCTCTGTCCGGGCAGGCTGGCCTCTCGCCGGGTGGGGGTCGTTGGCCTGGGGGGTGTGGGCCTCTTGGCCGCATGTCTGGCCCGTGCCGGGTAGTTTCGGGTTTGCCTGGGTCCCGGTCCACCGCCGTGGGTTCCCTGGCTGCCTCTTCCTGTGGTCGTGGGGGCCCCGCCCGGGGATTCCCTCGGTCACCACTGAGGGGGGGGCGGGCCTCGCTGGCAGTGGGTTTCCTCCCGCCCTCTTCTCGACCTCTGTGGGGTTGCTGGTGGCCTGGGTTCTGGGTTCTTCCTTGTCGGCCTCTGGTCTCTCAGGTGGTGGGGTTGCGCCCCCCCCCCCCCCCCCCCCCCCCCCCCCCCCCCCCCCCCCTCCACTATAGATACTGTTCAGGTGGAGCATCGATTGAACACAGGTGTTGGCAATCAATCAAATAGTAGTATTGGAGAATTTCACATGTTCAGAGCTTCATTCTGCAAATATAATGTTCAAATATGCACAAAATGCTTTAGTTTTACTCCAGTGAGTTGAATTAGAAAGGTATTCACTTTTTCTTTGCTTCAAATCACATATTTGGATGCCTAAAGTCACTATCAACCTATAAACGTATTCTGTTTGTTTGGACTGATTAGGTTTGAAAAATGTTATCAAGTGAGTAGAATAATTGAAAGAATTGGTTTCTCACTGTTCCTGCTCAGAGAAGCAACATGCGGACGCATCTTTATCTCCATTTCCACCATCTTAGCAGCACGTATATGCAGACGTTGTTGACCCAATATGTGATGAAAGAATTACAACCTGATTTTGAACAACCGACTGGCAATGTATCTGCAGGACAGTGTGTTAACAACTAAGGCCAAATCATTGACAAGATTGTGTCAACAAGACAAATCAGTAACAACTGTTTGTGATTAAAGTGCATGAAAGAGGAATAAGAGTATTTCAAATAAGAGTTTGTTGTGTCGTGTGAGCTTGTTTGGTGAGTGCTGGAGCGAGTTTTCAGGCTACGGATGCTCTCTCATATGGCAATAACATCCTTCAATGGATTTTGTGTGTAATTTGTGCCCAGATGTATGTGTGGTTGAAATTTGAAGATAGATACCAAATTTCACTCTACCCCCATAACACCAGTGAAAAGAGGGATTCGTTGTACTACCTTTCCATGGTGTTTTAACTTAAAAAACTCTCTTAATGTTTCCATTAAGAACTCAGGAAGTTGATTCAGTGTGTGGAAAAAAAACATTGCCGCCCTCCAACGTCCAGTCTGCTCTAATTGGTCAAAAAATGCTCGGGGCTTGGCAGCTGCTCATCCTTTGTTTGATGAGTTTGATGGCCATTATAAAAGTGTTTCAGGGTGATGTTGCTAAGCAGAAGAGCAAAAGTTTCAGTGTAAGGAAAGTCTACTTCCCTTTCTTGCTGACCTTGAGCTTTGCAAGTTTGCAAACATTTGTGTTTGAATAGGTACATTTGACTAAATGGAAGGAATAAAATATAACAGGCCTTAATGTTCATTATGGTTGTTATTGTGGCTGAATTTAATTCACTTTGTACAGTATAAGTTGGAGTGTTGCCTAGGTAACGGCCAATAGCGATCCAAAGCAAAACATTGAAGACATATGTTTGAATATTTAGCATATTCCTGTTTTTAACATATTCATGTGGTCTACACATGTTTTTTATACATGTATAGCAATATCATTTTTTTTTCATATTCCTTTATTCAAATACATATTGGATGGAATATGGTGATGTTAACATCAAATTACAATGGTGTATTCATAAGCCTCCAAATAAAGACGTATTTTGCAGGCGTATGTGGGTGCACCTTGTTTTTCATGCATCTTTGCTGCAGTGCAGGATTCCGTCTGTACATCCGTACTCCGTGTCTCTGGAGATTCATCACGTTACATCATGATCCACTTGCTCAGCAGACATCCTGCCTGAAATGCCTTTCAGGTTTGAGTCCTCAGGTCTGCAAACCATGATTTTACAGTCCCATAATTTGACCGCAAGAGAGAGGCAGCCTCATTTTTTTTCCTTCCTGTCTCCGCTTTCAACTCTACTCACGTACCTGAGGTTGTCCATCTTTTGAATCAAAGCCTCCGTTGCAGATTTCACTGTCAACCACGGAGAAGCGATTCAGACTGCACTGGGTGTTCATGCTTTTGAAGGTGAGACGTGCAAAAGTGAAAGAGAAAGAAAATCGGCTCTTTAGCAGAGCCACTGGTTTTTGCGAGGTTATTAAAATACATGGCTTGTTCTTCACAATTAACTGCTGTTTCTAAATGAGATTGACACACTGCAAAAGAACATAATTTCTGAGCTTGTTAGGATATCTAGGCTTGATAACATGGTAATTATCATCCAAGCTGCTGGCGCTTAAGTACAGCTCCCTTCCCCCCTGTGTTGCAAACAATCTATGTGAGATTATGAACAGGTCACAGCACACACCTGAGCCAGATTCTCACTAGATTGTCATGGGAACTGTCAACATCCCCAACCCTCGCTAACTGCTTCTCCTCTCCTTCGCTTCTCATGTGTTATTTCCACTTCCATTCAACTCCAGGCTGTACTGACTCATGGTCTGTCAGGGCCGAGGGGGAGTATGAAAGCTAACTTTTCTCTAAGGCAGAGACATGTCAAAGCCCACCCCACATGCTTGTCTACATTGACTTCTGGCCTACCAAGTGTCAAAATGCAACTGAGGGATATTGCTAGTTCTCTGCAGTAGACTTTCCTTCTCTGTCCACTAAAACTTTTCTGTCCTTCACCCCCTTGTCACCTCTTGGGGCACTCAGTGATATTCCCCTGAGGCCTTCCCCTTGTCACATAACTTGAAAGTCATACCCAGAATGTGTAGCACAAGCATGAACACGACTCTGTGTTTATGTACTGCACGTTATGTTATTGTACAACCGCAGTACAGAAACATATCTGGTAATATGAGGCACACACAGCAGAAATAATGCCTCCAAGAATATTAATTGACAGTTCACTGTTGGCCATTATACAAAAATCACAAAATTGTGAGTGTATCTTTTATTATTTTTGTAGAAGTATTCAAACTCATGATGCGCCAAAAATAGTAATTCAATAAGCATTTTAGTTAGTATTATTTATTTAGCAGTTTATGGACTGGTATGGACTGTACTCCTCCCGTCCTGTCTGCAGATGAACACTTGTTTGACGATTCATCAGGTACATGTTTGTGATGGGTGTCGCAGGCTAAAGATCACGTTGGGAGAAATTTTCAGGTTATATGAATTATAAAACTGTAGATGGACATTTTTACTCTGGGGCCTGGTTCTTAAACAAAAGCGTATTTCTGTGCAGCGTATTTAATGTTAAAAGCCATCCATACATGGATCTTTACAGGAAAGAAAGAAAAACAAATCTATATATTAGGCTGTGCAAGCAGCGGCATCATTCTGACTGGAGGACAGGAAGGTGTCTTGTGGTCCCATCTGTGTGACGGCTTTTTGGTTCACAGAAACTGTTTTCCATACAGCCACCAACCGAGTCTCTATCCCTCAGCACCTAAATCCTGCAATCCCTCCAAATCCTTCTGCCTCAGCCAATTAGGAATGCAGCACATTGTGTTTGCAGGAGTTTTTGGTACTTTTTTTTTTTTGCAGTCTCCCCAGCTTCCAACAGTGGTTGCAGCCAATAAACCCTCATGATTGAGGTGAGCAATTAACCCCAGACTGCAGATCCACAAGCTCGCCCTCACAGTCCAATCAGCATGCGCAGTTTTTCAACTGTGATTAAATTTCTCTGTCGCTTCTCGACCGCCTGTGAACATCCCAGCCAGGTGCCAACACTCTGTTCAATTATTCATGGTGTAAGTGGTCAAACTTTTTCTTCTCGTGGTATATCGTGCATTTTGAAGTTTTTCTAAGCTTTTATTTTTTTTTTTTTAGCAATTGCTTTGTTTTTCATCATCAATCCACACACAATTACTACACCATGGTAGAGTCATTTTTATACAAGTAAGCCCTTCAGACTTCATTGAGCTGGTTGCCTGGCCAAACTGGCCTCAGGAGAGGGTCGACCAGTTAAGCAACAAGTCGTGATTCATTATATGAAATTATCACAAGTCCATTTTTTGGAGATTGAAGAAATGCTACAGTTAATGGCAGCAGAATCCGCCACTAAACCCTCTATGGAGGTGATGCTGTTGCTCACTAAAAATACCTCTGACAGACTGCTTGGGCTGTGAATGTCTCTATTCCTCTGATCGGATAACCCCCCCTCCAAAATGGACTCAGGTTCCCAGTAGTGCATGTGGAGAAGAGCAAGAACAGAACAACACTCCATCAATACTTAAGTTTAATTCTTCGGAATAATTCCCGTGACTTCACCCTGTATCAATCTTGTTTTTTTCCCCTGTGGTGGGTTGGGGAGAAGCACGATGCGGCACAATACGGATCAATCTTGAGTGATTCCAACAAAAAAACAATCAGAACATTCCTCAAAATCCCAGAAGTGGTTTGGGGAAAAGATCGGCGTGTCTCAGCCAGAGTCTGTGTCTGAACCAGTAAAATAATTTCTGAAGACACACGATTTTTGTTTCATTTTTTATTGGGCCGTGAGAGACAAAGTCTACCAAATCTAATTGCTCATTTGTTTGCACAAACCTGAAGAATTAAGTTGATTCTGATGTTTACGCTGCAAAAAACAACTTCTAAAAAAGTAAAACATTTGAAAAGTAGAAGATCGTTTTTGGCTATTTTGCTAGTTTTAAGAACTCTAGTCAAAAAATGTTTTATTCTCACGTCGGCAGATATATTTTTTCTTACAATAAAACCATTTCGACGAAATTTAGAAAAACATTTATTAAGAACAACTCAAGAAACATTAACTATAAAGTCAAATGAGTTTTGCAATAAAATGTGACGCTGTTATTTCTGCTAAAGATGCTTTAAACAACTACTTTTTTGGAGTATATTGCTTACAGACTGATGACAAAAAGAAAAGGAAAACAGTATTTCAAGTCTGACACATAAAATAAATGTTAAAAAATGAGAAATTTCCCCATACTGTAAACACAACATAATGCATTTTATATTCTCTGCATAAATATACAAGAATCTTGGCAGGTAGTAAGTTGAAGAAAGAAGGTCAGGGTGTAGCGTTATCATTCTTCAGATATTTTCAGTGTCACAGCTGATCTAATCTGGGTATCCTTTCATAAACACTATGGGGATGTGCTTTGTGCGTTTTTTTCATTAGCAGCATTGTTATAAATGGCTTTTTAGGGCCTCTCAGTCAGCCGGATTATAGCTAGAGATTAAGATTCTGCTCTGTGACCGAGTCAGTGTGCAGTGAGCCAGAGGAATTATTGAATATTGCCATCATTATCCTTTGGATATCTCATCATAAACGTATCACCTCAATGGTCCCTGGGCAGCACTGGGAGGCAACGCTGTATTTGCCGTCTACAGCCAGCTTCAGAGCATTAAACTGTACACATGTTCATATAGTTGGACTGTTTAAGATGTGCTTGCTTAAAGAGGCCATATCACGCTCAGGTTTCAGCCATCTCATTTTAATATCTGGCACCTCTAGAGCAGCTTTGCACTCTGCAAAATTCCCAAGCCAGGAATTATTTCAGAACAAGGAAGCCTGAGAATCACAAAGGGAGGCTCTTCCTGAACACAAGTGGATTGGTTCAGTTGGTTTTTTTTGAGTGGTTGATTTCCTGGAGGCTCTCCAACGTGCATAGATAATGGCTCATGAACAACCCAGGTTGCCCATCGGAGACAGGTTTTTGACATATAAACACTTGATCAACCACTACGTTTTCATCGTTTTGTAAAGAAAAAAAAATCCTTCCATACTTGTTGGAGCCGTAATCAGATTCAGAACCTGGAAAAAGAAAGACACCCGAATCTCTCTGTTTGGTAAATATTAAGGTCATTAACCGCTACTGCAGCAAGTGTGATATAAAGTGTGGATTATGTTGTCAATTTCACTATATATATATATATATATATATATATATATATATATATATATATATATATATATATATATATATATATATATATATATATATGTGTGTATGTATGTATAATGTTTTTGTGTATATAGACATATTAATAGGTGGAGATGTGTGAAGTGCAGTAAAATACCAACTGAGTCAGAAAACGTGTGCAGCCAAGAAAAAGAGAAGTTAATGATGCAGTCGCCAAACTAACTTTATCTCCACAAGAGCCAAGAACAGTTTTGGCACGATAAACAGTGGAATTGATCGCTTAACTTCGTATTATGAGATACAATAAAGTTAATCAAGTGATTAATTTCTTCATTTATCCATCCATCCATCCATTTGTTTATCTATTTGTTTATCTATTTCTTTTTTTATCTATTATTAGTTTTACTTTATCTTCTATAACTTCACAAGGAATTATGATGGTTAATCACACCAGCTGAAACTGCCACACAGCAGTCATGTCCACAGCAAAGAAACGTGAATTATGTGCTTTCAGTAAGATGTTTTTCACTGCGGGAGAGCAAATTTTCTGCTTGAATGCAGCATTTAGCAACGCCATTAGTTTTCAGCAGCACTGTAGACAATTGAAAAAAAAAAAATCAATCCAACTCTCTTTTCTCTCTTCTCACTTATTAATGATTTCTGATCAAATGAATGTAAAGAAAAACAACAAAACATCTTTTTGCTGACACACTGGTTCTAACTAATGGCTCTGATTTATTTTCACTTCTCTATAGTTGATTGACATCTCTGAGACCTGTGTAAACCAGTTGATACATTTGTTTCTCTCCATATGCTAGGATTCATTGGTGTTAGTGTCAGTTTTCAGTGTACATGCAGATTAACTGTTATAATGCATCATTATGTAAGTAAACCGAGAAAAGAAAAAAGACTTAATTAGCATGTCATTCAGCGGCTGTTGCATCCAACGCTTCTGCCTGAGGATACTGTTGTCAAAGACACAAAGGGGTCCTGACAATATGGCAGCGTTTGACACCCTGCAATGAAAACAGGTCAAAAACACTTGTTATGTGAATTCCTGATGTATGTGTTGCATCAGAAAAGCTTCCTAACATCACACCAGGGGGGCTGGAGTCATGCACACATGTATGTATGTGCATGTGTGAGTGTGTGGGAGGCAAAACATACCTATGTGGCTTTTCTTTACACAATGCACTTTCCAAAGAGGCCCCGCTACCCCCAGGATGCTCTTAGCTCACTCAACAATAAAATGCATGATACTGAAGGCAATAGACTGCCATTGCAATAGGACTCCGTGGAAATGACGACCTTCTTCTTCCACAAGAAGTTGTGACGATAAGAAGAAGAATACAATCAGAGTCTTTGCCTGGAGAGAAGAATTAGGCAGTTAGCTGCACCTTTTGTTGAGTCTATATATCATGACAGACTTTGAGAAATAACTTTTAACGACAGCACTCTAAAATTTTGGGCAGAATAGAGGAGCTGAGGGCACTGTCACTCTCACAGGCTCACTCTCCCTGTCTCGTGTGTGTGTGTGTGTGTGTGTGTGTGTGTGTGTGTGTGTCTGTCTCCTGGCTCACACACAGCCTAGCTCTTGTTCGCTTTTTTTCTGTGCAAAATCTGGCGGAGCAGCTGCTGTCTGAAAACAGCTAGGCTAGCACATGTCATCACCACAGCAACAATTATGCTTATTTTCCTGGCTTATCTTTGCCTGTGTGTCTGCGCTTGTTATTCAATTAATAATATTATTATCCTCCGATGTCAATCTGTCAGTCACTGAAATGCCTCACAGACGATGTGCCAGAGATTCCCTTGAATCCCTTCCTCTGTGCCACAGCGGCACGTGTTAACAAACACATTGTTGACTCCCTTCTGTTGCAGTTGAGGGAGGGGAAAGACTGATATAACCCATTTTTATTTCATCACACCCTCGTGGTTGATTAATGGAAAAGCTGCAGAATTTTGGCACTCAACAGACGTCTTAGGTCGAGGATGACTCAGCTTATTTTCCTTTTTGTTCCTCATTGTACTCTCATTAAAGATGAAAACTGGATTGCTTGGTGTATTCAAGAGAAGCAAAATGCACAGAGTTTGTAAAGCAGTTTTGACTCTCTGTTTAACGCCTGCCGCCGTACCTCTCAGCACACTTTGCAAGCTGCTTGTGTTTATGCTGATTCGGTGTGATGCAAAAGGGATTGTGCTGTCAGGTTTAAAGCAGTTAAAAATGGCGCTGGGAGATCAGAAGCCAGGCTTTTGTCTCATGTTTCTCACTGTCTGCCTGTCTACGTTCCCTTTCTTACCAGTTTTCTCCCGTCTTCAATTATACAATACGCCTGGATTGTTGCACCACATAAAAATAAATAAAATAACAAGAGTTCACTTTTATGGAGGCAGGATTTGACAGCAAACTTGGGATCAAACCAACCGTCTCACATGCGCAGAAAGATGTTGCCCATTTGAGTCACACTTGTCTTTTAGGGGTAACCTTAAAACTCTTCTCACTGTTGCAGAATTAGTGTTTGTGTGCACCAGTGCCAGATGTAGATGGATGTGATGTGACCCAGGTAAATAAAGAAAAGTGGGAGTAAATAAGAAATGCTCAGCGGTTCCACCAGTGATTTCCAGGCTGAGAGGCTTGCAGCAGAGAGGATGCACAGGGGACAAGACAGAATGGGATGAAAAGAGGCATAAAAAGGCTGTCAGATTTCAGTTTGCCAAGATTTATTCAGAAATCAAATCACCATATGAAGTACAAGACATGCAGAGTTTTGACAGGAGGAAAAAAGCTACTGAAGTTCATTGATCAAACATGTCCATCAAAGACATTACATCAGGAGTATTTTCTTGCACCCAGTGTCACAGTCAATAGAAAGAAGCAAAAAGGGGTAAAGTTGAAGTTGCACAGTTGTCCATTACACCGACAACTGACAAAGCGTTCAATAAAATTGTTAAAACATTCATCACAGTGAACATGAACATTTATGAAGATCACATTTGAAGGTTTAACTTGTTTTTGCTTCTGAAGAAACTCAACAACTTTTTAAGTTTATTTGTTTCATTCTGTGATCCAAGTTTGAACACGTGATCGGAGGGACAAAATGGTCAAATGACTTCCTAACATAAGACCCCAGTTGAAAACCATCCTGGGACAGCTACTTTTGTCACATCTTGCTGGTTTCTTTCATTTTCACTCTCTGGTTCAGTCATCGTTTGTCTGGATTTAAGCCTCACAACCAGGGAGTGAGTTTTAGGCACTACAAATAGTGGATTATGGTGCATAGTATGATTAAAATAAGGCCATTGTGGACTTGTAAGTATGAATGTAGATGAGAAAATACATCCACAGGTGTACCTCTGTGTAGATATGTAATGTAAAGTGGTTCTTATCAAGTGAAACCATCTGAACGATCGGTTGGTTTTAAGAATTGGTTCACAGTTATTGGATCATCTCTAATTTCATACCTGCTAGGGCTGTTCGATTAATCGATTTTAAATCGTAATCGCGATTATGTAATTAGAACGATGTTAAAACGTGAAAATCGTAAAATCGATTTTTCACTTTTTTTTTTTTTCCTTCATGGGTTGATTATTATTTAGCATGCAAAGATCCAGTTTAGTTTAATTAGAAAATGTCTTGTTTTATTTAATTGGAAATATAACTTACTGTATGTTTGCAAGTGCTGATTTGCTGATTTTTTTTTTCAGAGATAAAACTTTATATTTTATTATATTTTTTAAAACTTTTTTTCAACTTATTTTACAGAGTTTTGCACTTTATTCATTCATTTTTGGTTTAATAAGAGCAACGTTTGCACTTAAAGCCCAATGGGGCAAATGTTCAATAAAAAAACAGCATATTTGAAATCATTTCTTTGCCTTTTGTCAATTCACAAAATAATCGTAATCGTAATCAAAAATCGGATTTTGAGAGAAAAAAATCGAGATTTTATTTTTGGGCAAAATCGAACAGCCCTAATACCTGCATTTTATCTGAGACAAAAGACATGTTTTTACTTTGATTAGTGAAGAAAAGTAATTTCCATCAGTGTGAACTGTGCTGTTTGTTAAATGGCAATTAATGCCACATGTGTGGTGAAAGAAGTACATTTTCCTCTTAAATATCAGCAGCGGTATACTGATGTTGGTATTTAGCAAACATAGTTCAGGGTATCGCAAACTTCATTTGAGCAGATATAATAAAAAGAAGTTTCTAAATGTGAGGTCCTAATAAAAGTACGTTGTCTGAGCCAGATGTTAAGCAAGCCACATGGGATGCGATGTCTGTGTGTTTGAATGTCCCTGTCTGTGAGTTCCTTCTCCTGCTGTCTCTGCCTACACAGACAGAATTAATGATACAACAGCCGTGTGCACTCATGCTCATTAAAGAGAGCAGAAGAAATGTGCAATGGGGAGGACAAAATGAGGAAGCACAAAGGATAGCGATCGAGTCGGAAGATTTCAAAGACAAAAAGATGCAAGAATACCGTAAACAGAGCGACACATGTTCCGACCTCCTGTCTCTTGGTCGCGGGAAAATCTCTCCAGGACATCTGTCCCTCCGTATTATCACAGCGGCGCTGTTAATTCAAGCACCTCAATTCATCATCGCTCCATTTCTGCTGTGTTAAGCTGATCTTGGCTCTACTCTACAGAGGGAAGGTCACTCCTTCATCCCTTCCACAGTGATGGACAGAAAGTGGGGGGTTAGGCAGGCAGAGAAGAGGAGAACATATGGTTAGTTAACTTTGAAGCGGAGGCAGATGTCTCACTCGTACTTTTTGAGATCGGTGGACTGGAAAAGTGTAATTCTATGATCATACTTGGAAAGATGTGTAGTTTGTATTGTCAAAAGAGATGCTCACTTAGGTTGTACATGTGGCTCTTGCAGATGGTGGGACAGGATTCAAGCCTTTTTTTCCCCCTGTTTGCAATATTAACATTTTTTAAGAATGGAACCACACATTTACACTCTTATTTCCAGTATCTTTAATGTATTTTCACTCCAAAAAGTTTCTAACATGTGAGCTAATAATTATACATTCATCTGCTTTCACATCCTTTGTGTGGCTTTTCTCTTCAAAAGACACACTTATAAATAATTGAACATTTCTCTCAACTTCTTTAATGTGCTGAAGTCATGTCGGCATCATAAACACAATTCTAATCGCCCTGCCGGATCCTCATTTTGTCTCCTTGAACCTCCCACACCCCTCTTAGTTCATCCCTTTAAGCTGCTTTTGCCAGACCTCTGTCCCTATGTGGGCACGCTGCTAAAAGGAGGTGAAATGAAGTGTGCGGAGAGTGGCTTGGGCATGTGAGACCACTGCTTGTTTAACATTGCATAGCTCTGGAGCCGGCAAGCCGAGCAGACAGGCTGGAAAACACAGCAACACACAGTGACCCATCACGCTCCTCTGTTCCAGAAGCCTCCAGCCGTGGTAGCCTAACGCTCCACATGCCAGTTATGTAAGTGAAGAGAATTCATGTGACGGTGCTGTGTGAGGTGTGAGATTATAAACCAGGCTTATGGCACACCACTCTCTGCATCTCTCAGCGGAGTCAGCGCTGTGTCCCTTGATCCCGGTCTCACGTACAGCTGTCTGAAAAATTGAGCGGAGGACCTTTTTGTAAACTTCTCACTCAAAGGGACCCCGAGGCAATTTTGTCCCTTAAAATGGCCACGGGAAGCTGCGGGGCTAGAGCCGGGTGGAGAGAGAGAGAGTGGTGGCATGCTGTCAGTCCAGAAGACTGATGAAAAGAGCCGAACCAGAGATGTTACAGGTGTTGGTGCCCTGTTTGACAGGGTGCCAGAGGGGGAGCAGGAGTGCCTGATAAAAATGAACTTGGGGGCCTGTCATACACCACATTATGAATTGAGAGGCAGGCCAGGATCGAGGAGCTGGTGCCATCCATCCAAATTCTTTGACTATGGTGAAGCTGTGCTTTAGAAAGATAAATTTAAAAGCTCAAAGTGTATAACACTTCAGGGTAAAATCTCAATTTGGCAAGAGTGCAGGAAACTAGAAACAGAGCAGTCCTCATGTTTTAGGATAATGTTTCCTTATGTGTCCTTTTGTAGTTGCTTCCTTTAATCTTGATTTAAAATAATGAAAATAAACAACTAGTGTTTTTCAAATTGTTAACTAAATTGACAGTTATGAGAACCAAGCTACTAAACAATAGGGATGAACTTTTCCACCTTAGAACTGCGGTGTACAAATGTGCAGCCTCCATATTTGGTACTCAACTAAGTAGCAGAGGTGGGTGCAGCAGGCATTACACTGGTGAGCGCGGAGCCAATTTCACCATTTACGGATTCCAGAATTCCAAATGAGATCAAATGTGAAGTTGCATCTAAGCGCCTGTTTTATCTTCTGGGAAGAATAGCCTTAATGAACAAGTTTAATGAAAGGGTTTAATCCATGAGCAGATCAACACTCAGCTGCTTCAACAGGTATCAAGTCTTCATATTGAGCTCACAAAAAAAGCAAGATTATGTTCAACCAGTACTTAAAAGACATTTTAATCAGAGTACAATTGCATCTTGTTACATAGTATGTGTTGGCATGGAAACGTTTGATCCCAGCTCAGGTCACTGGACTGCCTCAAGAGGTAGAGCTTACGCAACCCATTGAGAAGATCACTGAGAGCTTGCTGACAAGACCACAAGGGAGCAAAGTGTGTAGGGCGTAAACATCCACACATACAGAAAACTTCTGCAAGAAACTGCTGAAAATCCTCCAAAGAAGAACTGAAAGATTCTTAACAGACTACAACTGTTTACAAGCTGTGATACTTGCCAAAGGGGGTGTCACCATGTTCTGCCCAAACTCCCCTCCAAGCCCTTTTTTCTCATGTGTTAGTTTGAAATTGTAAGATAAAAGCAGCCCTGCATAAAATATTAAAGCAACATGTCATCTTTAACTCATCTTTAGCTTTTGCCTTTTGGAAATCAGGTCATATTTTACGCACATAGCTTTTCACAGCACTGCATTACACTGCTCAAACTTTTGCACTTCGCAGCAATGAGTCATACTTCTTACTTCTAACTGATGTTTTATTATGTAAAATAGTCAAACTCATCTGACCTTTCCGATATCGCTGCAGGATTTCATCAAAATTAAATCATCTGGTTTGCATAATTTCTTTATTTAAATATTTTATCACAATCAAGCTTGATCGCTTTGTTTTTCTTTGGAATTTCCACCTAATTTTGAAATTACATTTCTTTATTGAAGTCTGACGGATCTGTTCCTCCTGCATGCAAGAAAACAATCCTTTGATTACATAGTAAAACCGTCTGATCAAAACAAACTGCCTGTTGAATTGCAACAACTGTACGGAAGCCCCATGTGTATATATTAGAGAGAAAAAGAAAGTGGGGATTTCAGTCTCAATACGAGATGCAGAGACAGCAGCTTTTTGCGTGCACAATCACAGTGTACGTTTGCGTTCTGTAACATCATGTCTTTGGGCCAAAATCTGTGGGATTTCTCCTTTTAGCCTCTCTGCATGATGGCCAAGTGTGCTGAGAAAGGTGTCAGGGCACATCTCCAAACCTGACATATTCCCCATTCAGAGGACTGTTAATTAAGTGACTGTCAAGACGACAGCGATAATGACCTCCCAGTGGACGTCCACATGCCCGAGGGACAATACCTCAGAATGAAATGTCACAATACAAACCAGGCATTTGCTCAATTTCCACTGAGTTTGGAGAAAGACACATAAAGAGGAAAGCAAGAATCTTTTTTGCACAACCCTGCACTTCAAATGAAGGGTTGGAGATTTTGGCATCCCTGCTTGCAAAGATGCTGCCATGCTCCTCCTGTTACATTTGAAACAGAAAAGTAGCTGCAAAAGAGTCCAAGATCTCCTGCAAAAGCAAAACACGCAGTCTGTGATTTGTGTGAATTTAACAAATCAGGCATTTTCATCTCCATTTTGCATAAGTTGTTGAAAATTTTGAAAACAATTAAGCATTTGAAATAAGGCAGAGTGCTGAAAGGCTGGAGCAAATGCAAATCCATGGCATGTGCAAGAGAGTTTCAGTCAGTATGTTTACATGCACTAACAGAAATTGTTGTTGCCTTAATCTGACCGATATCGAAGTTTTAAAAGCCATGTATACACCTTAGTTGGGCCAAACTGAAGCTCTTGAGATCGAGATCGAAGCTCTTGAGATTAGTGCCAGGTAATGCGGCCCTAATCCAAGTTATTTCTGCACGTATATGCAACCCACGCTGAACCGAGCTACTGACTGCCCCGGGACTCCCCTTCCAGAGGTAACGAGCCGCTGGAGCGGGAATAATAACAGTCATGGCAACACAACAACACGGTAACGGAAGAAGAAGAGGGAGACTTTGCTGCATCTTACCTGCAACCTGATCAGGCTTAGTATGTACAAACTTTACATAGCTACTGCATAATTAGCGTCCATTTTATTGTATGTTGTTGTCCTCCTTCGCGCTTGTTTACTTTTTGTACTGGAAGAACACGAAAGTGTGTGTGGCGCCACCTAGCGTTGCGGAGTGGAACGCACCTCACTCAATAATTGATTGTCTTCTAACGCATGTATACTCAGGTTTCTGTGAAACTCCAGTTTAATCCTTAGCTAGATTGTTGCCATTAACTTGATTTAAATGTGCATGTAACCGCACTGAGTGTTATTCTCATTTTGTGGCTTCCGAGTGAGGTGTTGGTGTAATGGAAGATGTTAACAGCCTGTCACTTCACCAGGGGGTGCCAGGCACAGCCTCCACCACTGCAGAGAGAGTGCAGCCTCTATGTTTTTTTCCCCCCTCAGAGTCTCCTTTTTATTAGAGGAAGAGTGCTGTCGATTCTAAAGGATGAAATGGCAACATGTTGCTAAAGGATTCCCGTGGGTAACCTTGTTCTTGTCTGACACATCCCCTGTCATTACTGCATGCAAAAACAACACGTTAGCAGAGGACAGTAGACAATATTCAATGTGAGCATGGTGGAAAGCATTTCAAGGGACCCATACATTTCATTAGACTACTATGACACAACAGAGAAGGATTAAATTGCATCTAATTCCCAGCCATCACAATGACAGCAGTACGGTAATGGGAAATGCGTGGGGGTGGGGTGGAATTGCAAAGGTTGCGAAATGAGAGAGAAAAATCGTTTCACAAGACAAAAAATTGACTAAAATGAGAGCAAATGATCTCTCTTACAGTTTTCTTTTGTTAAATCACAGTGACTTTACACTGCACTATGCTCATCTCCTTTGCTGTAGAGAAATAACCTACATTTGAGGGGATGGCTGATGGGGTACAATGGAGCCCATTGAATCGTGTCACAGAAAAATGAGCCTTGCTACAATAGGAGTGTTATCTGTGGGGAGGAGGAAAGGGGAACTCCTCTGATGTGGCAGTCTCACTAACAGTCTCTGACAGGACCAGGAAGCCATGGAAGGGATCAGAGTAGTGTGTATGTGGCTCCTTGTGTGCATGGTTTTTGTTTCTTTTCATTACCAGTAATGTGACAGAGCTTATTTATCTACTGTTTTACAGTAAAGCACATTCACACCTGGTAGTTCCACCATTAAAATGTACCGTTTGAAGACTACTACCTATTGGTGGTTGTATTTGTTACGGATATAACTACTCAAAAAATGTGAACGAGGCATTCAGGGGCTATGGAATGAAAACTGTTATAAGTGTCAATAACTTTTGTTTGGACGTGGCTATGGACTTTATTTATTTGTTATTTTTTTCAATGGTATGCCTTGAATCAAAGGCTTATGGATTTTAAATGAAATTCTGTATTTGATGAGTATATGTGGGGGTGATGAGATGGGGTAAAGCTATCTTTTTACCTGAGTCAGTTGCACCAGACCACAGGACGATAACTAAAGCCGATGCAGATTTTGGTCTATCGATTTTGGCCCAGTTCTTTGCTTGTTAGAATCCTAGGTAAATCCCGGATTGTCTTGATCATTATGCAAATGATCTTCTCAGATTTGCCTGTGGTGTGAGTTTTAAGAGTGATAGAATCTCCTTGAAGAGTGTTTGGGCCTCGCCAATCTCAAATATATTTACGATCAGAAACCCTCATTTGTACAAAAAACCCTTACAACAAACAATAACATGGAACTGAACTGCACCTCATCAGAAAGTGAGCTGACAAAATAATTACCAATGAAAATGAATTTGAGGTTTATTTCAAGCAGTCGTAATGACATCTTAGTTCTGTCTGTTCCTATAGTGGAAAGAAACCAACAGCATTTACTTCTGTTACAGTAAATGAGTAGTTTTTTTGGTTTCATTGGTCTGTAGTTGTCCTTTTTTTTTTTTTAAACATCTTGTGTGTGGTATTAGGGGTGTTTTATTTGAAGTATGGTACTACTCTGTTACAAAGTTGAAAGAAAAAAAATTACTAAAACAACTGAAGCTGCTGCAGTGTATGGTCATAGGAAACCCACAATGTATATTATAGGATATCTGTCACATATCTGTATAAATGATGGGCAATAGAATAAGTTGATGCAAAAAATCTTAAAGGGGACCTATTATGGCATCTAATACCTATTTTAAACAGGCCATGAATGTCTTAAAAACAAGCTTTTGATTTTTTTTTTTTCTAAATAAATTAGAAATTCAGCCTCTGAGCCATGTCTTTATCATCCCATTCTCTAACCTCATTATCTATGTGGGATTCTGAGTGGGCGGGGAGGCTATGATGATGAGGCACCGTGCTGATTGGCTGCCTGAATGACGCGATACACCGCTAGGAAAAAATGTCGGAAGCTCCGGCCGGCAGAGTTAATTGTGGGCGTGGTTTCACGCATCGGAGGCCAACCTATGTAAATCGCATTTTGGTTACGTAACGACGGGAGCAGAATCTGAACGGCTCGTAGAAGCCACATCACACTGGACGGATCCTCCGGGCGGGCTGTACAGACACTGCAGAATTTGGTTGCTTTCCTCCTTCTCTGAATTGGCAGGCTGAGGGGAGACCACTTTATATATGTTAAAGCAAGATAAAACGTGTTTTTCATAATAGGTCCTCTTTAAGGAAGATAGAGATGAATGAGGTTGATACAAGCTATGCAAACCAACTGCAAAACCCATCGAATTAGGCCAAAACGGGTGAACAGATTTAAAATCAACTCCTGCTCAAACTTAACTCTGCAGACATTTGCAAAGTAATGCTCTTAAGAGGTTTTCCAGTCTTTCACTGTGACTTGGTAAATAGAGAAGAAGCACTCTGTAACACCGGAATTTCCTAATAACAAAGTCTCTAAGGCTGCATCCAAAGCAACATTCCCAACACTTTTGTGGTTGTTTCCTCGTGCCTGTCATCCTGCTTGTATTATGTTTAGTGTGTGGTGTGCTGTCTGGGTTGCATCATGGAGCTCCACACTATAGCTGTGCCCCTCACTACTGGTCCTTGGGAGCCACTATCCTGCATGTGTTGACGGTTTCCCTGCTCCACTACATCTGATTCAAACGAAGGGGTTTGTAACAGACCTTGATGACAAGCTGATGGAGATCCATAGGTTTATCTCAGATGTGTTGGAGTAAGTCGTCTTGCGACAATGGCGAGTCGTTTATAGCTCCCACATCAGCAACAATGAAACTGATTCACAGAGATACAGTGAACATCAGATGCAATTTAAAGAGAGGGAGAGGAAAAGAGAGTGAGCGAGTGAGCAGCTGGACAAGCATAATCTTGGATAGTCACAAAAAAGTGACTTTACCTTGATCATTGACATGCACATGTGATCAGTAACTATGGAGACACTGGAAACAACAGTCAATGCCTTGCAATCATTTACCATAACATGGAACCAATTAAATCCTCTTTATTTGAGGTGCACAAATAAGTTGTGTGTATAATTGATATAACAGCAAAGAGAGATGTTCAAGGAAAGAAATAAAGCCTTGAGGGATGCCAAAAGTAATTGGGTCATTAGATGAGAAGAAATTACATTGAAAGGCCTAGAATTCCTTTTCTGGATGTCAACCTGGTCCATGCAATATTTATCCATAGCAGAATGTTTATTTGCCATCATTTCGGCATTACGGAAGACTGCACCTTCTACAGTCATCAGCCACATTCACCACTTTATTAGGTATACCAAATGTGCCTAATATAATGAGTATGTCAAATTTGAAGGACAGGAATGCAGAAGAATCGGGATAACCATATTGCAGGTTTAACTGCGAAGTTGACATCGAGCTTTGTCTTTAACGCAACACTGATTGTATTAATGTGAAGTTATTTTTGCTGTAATCATTCAGACAGTATATGGAGCACAAACAGTTTGAACAGCCGTCTTTCCCTCTTAATTCCCTTTTTTGTCCAAACTAAACTGGAACAAAAAGGATATTCTGGGACAGGTTTGAGATGAAGTTTCCAGCTTGAGCTTTGGTTGGCCGCTCTGTGTTTGTATGCTAGAACAGCTGCGATGCAATTCTCTTTGGAGGGGAAGACAGACAACATGCAACCTTTTATTCCGAGAAGCCAGGCCCACCGGGAAGGCTGCTCCTAAAACAGCGTCAGATGGCAGCTTGGCCTGTGGACATGAGAGACATTTTGATGTGTTGCCCAAACTTTGGGAGAGTAAGTTTACGACACAAAATAATAGTTGTCTGTTTTGCTCTCTCACAAGGATGGGTTTGAGACTGAAAACGCATGCGGAAATTTACCCCGACCTCATCGTAGCTCTTTTCTCTCTTTCACTCCATAATCAAGCACATCTGCTCTCTCTTTCAATAACCACAGTCTTTCAACAGTAACAAGATCTCATCTTTAGTCCTGCTGGTGTTCACAGAAAAGAGTCTTGCTGAACAGTTTGGTCTGTGTGACCAAAGTCAGGAAACAGATGAAGAGAAGATGGAGGAAAAATGTGGAATGACTGATTACTTGTCTGTTGTCAAACTGTTTCAAAGTCTGCTCTCCCTCTTCCGTCAAGAGATGTGGAAGCCGACGGCAGGCAGACATCGAAGATCTCTAGCTGTTTTCCAAACTCCTCATCATGTTCTTTTACTGAAAACTTTTTTCCCCCACATGTGACGATTCTGAAATCCTCCCTCTCTCGAACTTTGCATGAGCTTCCTCTGTTTTTACAAAAGCTTCTGGGAGTTGAGAGCGACTAGGGAATCTTTTCAAATTTTCGTCATGCAAATCTTCAATGCCAAACTTTTGAGGCTGCGGCAGTGCACATCTGGAGTAAAAAGTTTTTGTGGCATATATACAACATCTATCACCTGTCACTTGTTTGGATTTCAGAAGTCTTGCGTTGGGCAAACAACGGCACAGTATATTCAGCTCAGACCAATATGCTTTTATTTTTTCATTAAGTAAGCATCACACAAAGAGCAAAACAATCAGAAATGCACTCGCACTCAGCTGCACAGAACTTTATCAAGTGTGAGATCTCACTGTAGCCTTTTTCATTCTGAAACCTCTATTTAAAGGTCCTATATGATGCATATTTGATCCCTATCCATATGAATCAGGCACCACAATAGAGTCCTTTTACTTTGATAACAAGCCTCTGTTTCTGGTAGATCATGCACTTTAAATCTTCTATTTTAGATGTTCTGGTAAGCACCGTGTTTGTCCTCCTCCTCCCACGGTTACCCACTCAATCTACTGTTATTGGTTACCCTTTCAAGCCAATCAGAAATGTTGCTGCCAGTCACACATCACAGAAACACTTGGAGGGTGTTTCTTTTTGAAATAAATCGTGTCTAGAGGGAGGGCGGTGTTAACCCCACTGGGGATAGATGCAGGGGCTGAGTTGATCTGTGCTTTCAGTTTAGAGGACCAGTATGCAAATGCCAAATATCCTAGCATAAGCAGAAAGTCCATCCATCCATCTTTGTCTGCTTATTCGGAACCGGGTCACGGGGTCTTAGCAGAGATGCCCACACTTCCCTCATCCCAGACACTTCTTCCAGCTCTGGTGATACCAATCCAGGCAACGTAACGGTCCTTGGTTGTCTTTTATCCATGGTTGGCTTATGAAGCAGAAAGCCATTTTGTCAAATAAAAAATAAATAAAAAAACCTGCTGTAAACATGCTGTATTAAAACCTTTATTACAGCTTCATAAACTCCAGAATGACAGCTAGATTGCTTAAAAACTGGGTATATATATTACAGTTTAAGTACATTTTTAACCTTTTGAAAGTCAGGAAAAGCATAATATTAGACCTTTTGAAGATTGAAGTGGATGTCATATAAGTGATAAAAGCTTAAAAATCTGTTTAACCTTTGACCTTTCAACTGGGTTACAACTCTCCTCAGTGATCATGCTGGAATTAAACGGTGAATGAAAAAAAGGATTTAAAATGCCAGCAAGAAAGGACAGGTGGTCATATTACACAGACAAATACATTTGTTTGGGACCTTTAGAATAACAATATTGTCTGTACCTCTTCCCAACATGCACTCTGAGTTTATCCAAAGGACTTTGAGATTGTTTCATTCGTTTGTGCTCAGTCAATCCAGAAAGCTATTATAAAAACCTCATGTGAAGCAATCTGAAAGAATAAGCAAGTGCTCAACTAGGTTGTTGAGCTTTTTAGATTTGCAAACTACTCATGTATAAGACAAAATTTCAAATAGCCAACTGTTGGTGTAGCCTGTGTATAATATGTGTGTGTGTATGTATATATGTGTGTGTGTGTATATGTGTATGTATGTATATGTATATATATATATATATATATATATATATATATATATATATATATATATATATATATATATATATATATATAAACTTGTCTTTACACTGCGATCTAGATTATATTATGTTTTAGAAATGCTGTGAAAAGTGAAATACTTGTCAAAGGGCATCTCTTTGACAGATTAAACCCCCTGACAAAGTTTTTATGCATTTTTACTGACATTTACTGTCTTTTCCTCCCTCACTGCAGGTAAAGTGTTAAACACAGACCTGCGCCACTACCTCAGTCTGCAGTTTCAGAAGGGCTCGCTGGACCACAAACTCCAGCAGGTTATACGGGACAACCTCTACCTACGCACCATCCCCTGTAAGTATGCTAAGCAAATGTATGGCTCCTATTCACGGCACTCAAAACCATCAGCAAGTGTAACGCAAACCAGAAACCGTACTGTGTAACCCACTTTCAGTATGTATTGGCTTTTATCTAAAGCGCTTTATGCAAATAATTTGGATGCTCCAAAAGCATCACACAGCTGAAAATCCATCGCAGACGCAGGTGCATTAATGCATTCCCATTCAATTTCTCAGGCCTGTGTGAGCACATTACAAACACTAAGATGGAGGTACTTCTTTCACCCATGCATTGTCATTCACAGCTCTCTGTCAAGGCACACACACATACGTATCACCATGGCAACATGGTCAAGGACATCTCAGGAGCGCCAATGTAACTTATTTACTTCTGCACCGTATCATCACAGTGATCAAAGTCATATTCTGTCCATAAATAACTCTGCCGCCACTGCTCGCCTTTGCTGTGCTGACACTCTGCTCAGCGGGGCAGTCACCTCTGATTATTCCTTGATGAAATCAGTAATGGAGTGGTAAATAGAAATAAGGTTGACACTAAGGCCTGCCAAAACAAAACACTGAAATGAATGATAGCCTCTCTGGGATACTAAATAGAAATGCCCATTTTATTATATACATTTTATATCCAACATTTGTATTGCACAAGAAGAGATGAGTCAGGAGAAATCTTGCTTGACATCATGCCAGGTTAAGTGCAAATGGTGGAAGTGTTTCAAGAAAAAGTCACTTTTCCAGGAAATGCATTTTCACTGAAGGCCCTGCATTTCATAACCATTTTCGTAAGCTTTGGTGTTGTAATCACTTAAGTGAAATTATGGCAATTACCCACATTACAGACAAGGTTGTTAGAGAAGTAAAGGTGCAAATTAAAATTCGGATTAAGGTTTCCGTGGGTTGCAGAAATACAGACTTTTGTTTGCCATGTAGCAGATGCTTCTAAATTTAGAGATATAATTTTATCTTCAAACAGGTTTTTGAAGCAAACTGCATCTGTATTCTCACATGGTGTAATTTAAACTCTCAATTTCCTATACACATAAATGAAAACGATTACCAACAAAAAGCAAAATTGTATTTGTTAATTATAAATGAAAGGATGATCCATCTGCATTTGGAACATACGCTCTCTGAGTGACTGATGTTGCTTTATGTGGAACCGCATCATCAGTCGTCCAGCTTCTGACGTAATAACTCTGAAACGCTGATGGTTTTCACACAGATGCAACTGTCTTCCACCGGCTCTGCTCACAGAAACGCCATCATCGAGCGTAGTTAAGAATTTAGCTGCAGCTGCACCTGAGGTGATGACAGGCTTTTAGGCTCAGCACAATCGCAATAAAGTGCAGCATCTCTGCCCCCTCCCCCCCAGGGCTCAAAGTTGTTCTGCCTTGTTCATACGGGACTTGTAGGCACAATTGGGAACATTTTCAGGAAGTAAGCTGCTTACCTATAATATATATTTCATTTGTTTCCTTTTTTTATGCTGAACAGGGAGAATCTTTCTCACAAAATACTTCCCTACCGTCTGTCATTTTTCTTTTCCTTCTTTTTTGTCCTTGTTTATTGCTTTCACATACGGTTATGTGGAAAAAACAGTACATTCTTTCACTTCTAAGGTTTTACATACCTTTGCATAAAAACAGAAGAACAAAATAACAAAAAAAAGGTTCTTTTTTTCCCCCCAGATCCTGAAATGAAGTAAAAAGAACCTTAGATGGTCAACATGGTGTGATGTGACATGTTGTTGTTCACGTCATTTTCGGAGTACAGACTACCCAAGTGACCAGAACCTCATTATTTCTTTATTATGTCCTTGTGGCACACCCATGCTACTCAGGGTTCCTCTTCAGCAAAATCCGAGAAGCACACACACACACACACAGCAAATACACAAAGATCGTGTGTATTCACAGCTCGAGTGTCGCAGCAGTACTGGGCTCTGCCATAAGCACAAAGAGAGCACGTTAATGAGCAAAAACCACAGCCCACAACCACAGTCCTGATTTGTAAAGACTTAAAATTGAAAGACCTCATGATGTTTTCCCCACATGACTGTACTGTACCTGCGAGCCATGTTCTGAGCAGTGTTGCCTCCTGGGCTGTCGACTTTAACTTCAATAGTTATTAAAATCTTCCTTTCAAAGCTCAGTTGCACTGGCAGGATTTAGGGTCAGTTGCAGTGAACGGACAGAATAAAAATGTTCTCTTCCTGTCTGTCAGTCTCACATGCTTTTTTTTTTCATTTCAACACACTGCTGCTTTCGCTGCTTTTTGTTACTCACGCGTTACCTGCACATTTACCTGTCACTTCAAAGACAGCAGTGTATGTCTGCCCGTATACGGTAGTACTGGTCTTTAAGTACTATTCATCATGAGCGGCTAGTGGGCTAACTGCATGAGTCTGACTCACTGCTTGACTCACTGTCTTAATGAGCAAGAAACCAGGACTCACACAGCGCCGGCGCTTCCATCATTCAGTCGCTCGCTTCAGTCTCCCATTCTTCACCCTCTCTGTTTCACTTTTACTCTCTCTCCGTTTCAATTACCCATGCCTCCACTTTTTTAAAGACGAATGTATTTTATTCCCTTTGTCCCAAGCTGTCTTTGTTTACAAGGTGATTTCAAAAATATTGAAATAAAGCCAAACATAACCAACAGCTTAAATCAAAAAACAGACAAAAAGCTACTCAGCAATTCATATCATAAACTACCTGAAGCATTCACATCCCAGTATTTGGAGCGTTAAGAAAATGTCATCTCATACAGAACCAATGCATACCCAAGTGTTACAAGCTGCACACTAACACAGTCTCTGTATCCTCCAAAATATTTATAATAGGCTATTTATGTCACACCCAGTCTGACATCCAGATTCCTTTCTGAGCATCAGTTGTAGGTTTTCTGCTATAGATGACCGGCCCAAGTCACAATAAGCACAGCTGAAAGTATATGTTGACCCTCTGCTCAGAGATACTGGTACATAGGAGCCCTTTTTATAACTGTGAGACCCTTTACTATAATTCTTTAACATGCAGGGTGTTGTGGAGATTTGCTGTACATGTTTACTTTTACTCAATAAGTTGAACTGAACTGGAGAATCACATGCAAACTTTGTCTGCCATTTCCCTTTTACTATACGAAACCAGATTGTGTGAGGGAAATTTGTTCTCACAACTGGAAATCCCCTGGAATGCTGCCCTATCAAAGGGAAAATGAGGCAGTGCTGTAAGTGGAGCAAGTATGGTTTGGAAATCCTGGAAAGCATATTTGTTGACAGCACGTTTAAATGTGCTGTCCATAATCATGAATGGTACAGTGCTGAATGCTTCACATGGATATCTTCAAGAGGAATAGAAATATATACAGGAAAGCAGGAAAAAAAAAAAGATCTCCTCAAGTGCCATCAGCAACAATCACCTGCCATGAATTCCCCTGATGACTCTTCTTTCACTCAAATGCTTACTGGTCACTTTCCAGACTTTACATTTGGCAGTGACAATGGTAAGCTTAACAGAAAGGCTGAGCTGTCAAATGCAGATATCTGTTACCTCGGACATTTCAGGGCTGGAGAGTTACTGTGAAAATCCTTAAAGTCTGCATTTGTAAGGGTGGTTGAATGCCATCAAAGTTTTACTTTAATTCAGTCACTCTTTTTTTGCTCTTTAACCAGAATTTCACGTGTTCAGTCTGCAGCCCTGTCACATATCAAAGTGTGTCTGGGCAGGACATTGAACCCGACACTGTTCCTATTACCCCGGCCTCTCATAAGCTGGATTTCAATCGTTCTTTTTCACAAAACAAAATAATTAAAGCTGCAAGCAGCGATGAACGGGCCCTCGCGCCTGCAATTTTGACCAATAAAGGTCAAGGACTCAAAACCGAGTCCGATGACACCACCCACGACTCTGTATGTCAAACCATTCAAAAGTTATAGCAGAAAATAGGAACTATCAAATATTGACCAATCAGAAGAAGGGGCGGGGCTAATTCATGCCAATGAAGGTCAAGTACTCAATACCGAGTCCGATGACACCACCCACATGTCTTTATCACAACCCGTTCAAAGGTTATGGCAGAGAATTGGGACTATCAAATATGGACCAACCAGATGAAGGGGGGTCGTGCTTTTTGGCGTCTATCGTCGCCACGTTAACGCTTTTGACTGAGAAAAGTAATGCGCGTCGTCGCACGATGGAGACGCACATTTTGATGTATAACACACCTGGGTGCACGTTACGGTTCGGGCCGCATTAACTGCCAAAATTACACGATTAATTAAAAATGGCCGACTTCCTCTTCAGTTTCGGCCATGGCGCCAAGAGACTTTTCTTTAAGTTGCAACATGATACAGGTGTGTAGCGATTTTCGTGCATGTACGTCAAACTGTATTGCGGGGCTTGAGGCACGTTTTCTAGGGGGCGCTTTTGAGTCATTAGGCCATGCCCATTAATGCAAACCATTAAATATCAAATTTTTCGCCAGGCCTGACTTGCGTGCACAATTTGGTGACTTTTGGGGCACGTTTAGGGGGGCAAAAAGGCCCTCATTTCATCAGAAAAATAAAAACGAGAAAAAACAAATTCCTACAGATACAATAGGGCCTTCGCCCTATTGCTTGGGCCCTAATAATTCTGAAATTGCGATAAAGGTACTGCTGCAAGGGGCTGGTGTTTCCACTGAGCTTTTCTCTTAATGAGCATAACTTTTCTAGATTTCTCTTCGCATCTCCGTAACTCTTACGTGACTTATCTTCAAAATAAAGACATGGAAGATGGATGGAAACATATTTTATATTGGACAAAGTATTGTGACATCCTACAGCTGTTGCGAATTTAGTAGTTATGTTATAACTAGATCATATAAATGAGGCCCCAAAAGAGCTAGTAACTAGATTTTGATGATTTTCCATTGACCGACTACATCACATCCAGTGATGTTGGAGACGTGCAAATGTGAAACAAGTGGTTCCATTACACTTTTGCACCAACACGGACCATCAAAACATAAAAAAACATCCAAGGTTTCTCTTTGCGATATTTAGGTTTTGCACTGCTCTAGTGGTACTGGAAACTCACTAATGGTGCCGTTCCCAAGACTGGATAATTGGTGAGGCTTGTCTCAGGAACAGCATCCAAAAGACAAAGAGGGAAAATTCATGAAATTATGGAAATAAAATGAAGAACACAACAAAAAGAGCCTTCAAAAAGTGTTGGTGCAACTAGTGGTGGGGAAAGAAATCGATATTGCAATATATTGTTGCGCTCTCTGTCGCAATAAATAATCGATAAACTGACGGCAAATACCGATATTTTATTACAACACACGTTGGAGTCTTCAACTGATGTTCAGGATTTTGTTAAGTTCCTTCACACCGTAAGAGCTGCAGTAAACAGATATTCATCTTACAACACACTTCAAACAAATAAACGTATTCATTGACAACATTACCTTTTTCCTCTCTAACTGAGACACTATAACAAAAAAAATCCGTTGAAATCTCACACACACAGCAGCTGCAGCAGCAAAAAGAAAAAACAGACAAAAAACATTAACTGCGACTGAGGATATCCTGTCCGAACATTCAAAATAAAGGTTCTTTTCAAAATAAAGTTCTCCTTTCATCCTTTCAAAGGATCGTTCATCCTTTCAATTAAAGACAGGTGCTAAAATAATGTAAATCAGAAATATTTATACAAGAGAAGTAACTGAATAATGGCAATTGGTCCTTTACAGGCAGTGAGGTACTATGCAAAATTAAGTTGCTTACTGACTTTTCAGTATTAGAAACAAAGCAGTGCACTGTCCTGGTTTATATAAAACATGTTATCAATGTTCATGCACTTTAATTTGTCCAGCTGTACAGTGTTTACATTTACTAGGAGGCAGTGAGGCTCTATACAAATGCACTTTCTTTGTACATACATTGTAGGACATTTTGGCATTGAATAAATGCATAACTACAGACGTTTTCCTTTTTATGGGTATTTTTTCTTTTTCAGCCACATAGATCGTGATATATCGTTGATGAAATTTCTTACAATATATCGAAATATATCATAGATATTGTGTATCATGATATTATCGTTATCGTGGGCCACATATCACCACAGTATTGAACCGTGAGTTACCCGTATCTTCCCACCCCTAGGTGCAACAGAGGTTGCATGACCTCTTCTAGTTAGAGATTCTAACCCATCTTAGATCTCCACAAAATAAGAAAAACATGGCTTGTCAATATACAGTACATACTCTGTTAACGTCTTCTCACATTCCAGATACATTTACATCATCCTGTTTCACATTCTTGTCTTTCTTCAGTGTCCTAGAACATCAGTTTGTCCTCTACTTTGTAGCTTTGAAAGCTACTTCCATCATAAAATGTAAGATATTGATGATGCATCTGGCAGTGAATTATAGAAACAGAACTTAGAAAAATAAGCTTTCTGTGATTGTTTTAAATAGTCCAAATGAATTGTGTTCTCTTAAGAGAATACAAGGCTAGACAAAAAGGTTCTCACTGCACCTCGATAGCAAATACCATTAATAATTTTACACTTCAAAATTGAAGTTTACACCAGACCGAAAGAAATAATAAATCTGCCCTAAAAAAATATGCAAAGTCCTAACTGCCTCTTAATGGCAAATCCCCAAGACTCCCTCACTGGTTTCCATCTCATTTGGACGCCCATGGATTCGCCCAAGTAAGCCTTCAACTGCTCTGAAGATGAGACTAAAAGAGGAGGATTGATGCAAAGAATCACATGCAGTCCTTTCACTCCCCACTGCGCTCAGAGATGGGTGTAAAGAGCTCACCTCACACACACACTCAGTCACCCAAACACACTCTGAAGTGATGCAGGTGTTGTTGTACAGAAATACAGGAACAAATGGTTACATGGCACACGTTGATAACCTCTCCAAGCTGCAACAATGATTTCAACAGTTCAGTCCCTTTTCCTTCTATTTCCCTCTATTTCTCCCTTCTTCTCCCCATTTGATAATCTTTTCAGCCTATGAACAGATAAAATAATAATGCTTGATAGATATACAAGCTGTTTTGTATGTATTGTAAATGATGGATGTTCTTCTGCATGTTCCCACCACAGAAAGCTACTGTATGAGACAGGGATTGCTTCATCCTCTTTTCTAAAAAAAAAGTGAAAGCTCAACAAGGGGACCAAAAAAGTTTGGCTTTAAAATGATCCCCTTTTTCTTTTTGTCTGTCTTTCTCGCTGTTTCAGCATCAAAGCCCTAAGGCACTGTTTTTGAAGCACCATCATAAAACTTCTAACAAAATCGCTATGTTAAATTTATGGCCTGCCTTATCTGACTGACTACATCTGATGTTCCCATTATGACATTTCCCCAGTGCCGTTACAAAACACAGGTTTAAGAGGTGAAACCTTGCAAGACCAAAGGAACACATTCTTTCAGTCAGGAATAGGAGGAAACGTCTGAACACAAGGTTATAACCACTCGGTATGGTCATAACATTCAAAAAGTTGCTTGATATTTATAGAGATATTTGTTGGTACCCTTCCATTAAATACAGAAAAACGTATGGTCACTGAAATAACTTGAAACTGACATATGTGGTAAAATCATTTACCGTAAAAATTGACTAGTTAAAACAAGACATTGCATTTCAAATTTAACAGAATTATTAAAAAAAAAGATTAATTAAACTGCCCAGAAAAATGAGTATATTGGTACCTTCAACTTAATATTTTGTTGCTCAAACTTTTGAGTCAATCACTAAAATTAAACTGTTTCTGTAACTCTGAGTGAGACTTGTGCAACTGTAAAAGAGGTGTTTTGGTTCACTCCTCATGAGCAAACTGCTCCAGCTTTCTCAGATTTGAAGGCTTTCTGCTCCAGACTGCATGTTTCAGCTCTTTCCACGAATGTTCAATAGGATGTAGATCAGGACTCAACTGAGACAGCTTTCTGGCGTGGGGCAGGACATTTTCTCCAGAATACCTTGATAATCTTGAGATTTAATTGTATCCTGTACAGATTCAAGACTCCCTGTACCAGATGCAGCAAAGCTACCCCAGACCATAACCAAGCCTCCTCCGTGCTTCACAGTAGCTGCGGTCTGCTTTTCTTTGAATGCTTCATTTTGCATCTGTGACTATAGAACTGACAGTCCAGACACTCCAGCTTTGTTTTATCTTTTCAAAAGGACATTCTCCCAGAAGCTGTGTGGACCCCCAATTTGCATTTTGACAAATTCTAGTCCAGCTTTTTATGATTTCCTTTCAACAGTGGAGTCCTCCTCCTCAGTTTTTCACTTTTGATCAAACATTGATGGATGATATAATCTGACACTGATGTACCTTGACTTTGGAGTTCACCTTGAATATCTTTGGAAGTTGTATTGTCCGTCTCTTACATTTGCCATAATTTTTTCTCTTGCTGCTACATCCATGGAGGATGGCTACAGACCCTCAACTTCTGACTTAGATTTGCAACTGTAATCAGAGGAACATTAATCTGCATGGAGATGGTCTTGATTTATTATTCATTATTGTTATCTATTTTATAATTCATTATTATTTATTTATGAAAGTTATCACAGTGATCATTGTGGGTTTTTCTTTCTTTAATGAAAGCATATCTACAAATGTATCCATGTGTGCATGCATTGGCTGCAAAATGGGGGCTTAAATTAGTCACATTCTTTAAAGCTAGATTAGTGGTTTTGATTTGATCGTATTCAATATATTCTAAGTATGAGAATCTATTTCTAGTGGCTGTTGTTGCAGCTTGTTATAGCTACTGAGTTAATTAATAAAAGAAACAAGGAAAAGTTTTGATACACAGAACTTGTTTTTTCTTTTGATCTGTCTTCATTTTTTTTCTTTTTTATTCTCAATTTTTTTGTGAAACTATTGAATCAGTTTAACAATTTATCAACAAAACCATAACAGAAGTTCAGCCCCCAAAAGCTCTGAGTCATCTGAAATGTGGTCCTGGCTAGTCTTTTTTCTGATGTAAGAAGTAGATAAAGGCTGAAAAAGGGTGGATTATTTTTTAATTCTTTGTTTGAAAGCTGCCTTTTAAAACCTTGTCTCTTTCATCAAATGATGCAGTGAAGCAAAATGTGCTGTATTTACCTACACAATAAAGTCGAATAAAACTATTCATTGGAATACTTAAGTTTAAAGTACAACACAGTAAAACTGTGTGAAGACACAATTTGAGTAAACATACCGTGGGAATATTATGGGCTGGAATGTTTCTCATCAGAAACGATTTTGTTTTGAAGCCAAGTGATGAATACCATCACTTTTCCAGCATTTTACCCTGGAGTTTCCACGACCCAGTATTCTTGCATTGCAAAGACAGCTCTCCTGCAATGTTCTTGCAGTGCACAATCCAGTTATACTATCTGTCTTGTAAACCTTGAATACGGAAATACTTTTAAGTTTGAAGGTACATCCAAATGGTCAATGCCCAAACAAAACAAAAAAAAAAACGAAAGTATGGTGTGATGTCTTAGAAGCTGCTCCTTTCACGCTGCTGAAATCCAGGGAGCCCTCATTATGATGCTGGCAACTGATCTGCAAAAGGAGGGTTGTGGCAAGTATCACTTTGACATAGAGGAAAATCACTGGGGGAGATCTTTGGCCGATACATAAGCGTGCCTCAAGTAATTGGGCTACCAGGGACATGTTTTAGTGACCGAAGCCAGTGCCAGTGGGCAGACAAGTTGGTAAGGAGATGCAGTAGAGGCTGGCATCCTCACATGCCAGTCAGTGTCAATTCCTTTTGGTAACACAAACTCTTGTTTCAAAATGTGAACTGAGGTTTTCTGAGAGTTTTGTCTGTGTCCTTGTGTGTGCTTTTATTTGGTTGTGCAGGAGCTGTCACAGTCCAATTAGGGGGAAAATGTACGTATAGAAAAACATTACAAAACAGCAACATAAAGTTAGTTAATAGGCCATTAAGGCAAGGAAATCTACAGTCGTTTCACTGCTAATTAGACCAGACTCTACAAGTGTCAAAAATCAACATCAGAGATTTTCACACTGTTAGGTTAAAAATAGCTGTAATGTTATTTATTGCTATTTCAGTGTAGATCGTGTGTACGTTTTTCAAACAGAGCAGTGGCTCACATAATGTATAATTATTATAAAACACTGCTGCTCTGGGTTGCTGCCAATATGTCCCTGATTAATTCTGGTAAGTAGGGAAATTGTAAGTAGCAATCACAGATTTTGCAAGACTAAGCAATTTCTGATTTCCTTGTTTTTTTTTCTTTACTTTTTAAAAGTTGCTAATGGATTGATACAAGTTTATAAAATAGAACGTATAGTAGAGAAGCTGCTGATAAGAGGAGTTTGGAGTATCAGTGTAGGGACTCTGGCTTGAAGTTGGAGGTTTCAATGCCGAGGTGAAGCATAACATTTGACTCAGTCTGGCGATGCACTAAAACCTTGTCTCAGACTGCAGCTTTTTAAAAGGAAACTGGGATTCTTTGCTGCCATGAGCAGCAAAAGGCTTTCTGGCACACATGAGTCTGACGTTTGTGCTTGGGGAGTAATTATCGTCATCATACGTGCGAGTTAAAAACTGAGTACGTTATGGATTTTTTTTTTTTCCTGGTTGTCTGGTTTCATATTGCTTTCCACGGGCAAGGTGTGAAACTTTATCTCAGTTGCAGGTTTTTGGTGAAAAGAAAAAGAGGAAAAAAGTAATTCTGTTGCCTCAGAATGTTACATCATAAGAGAGATTATTTTCCCCCTTTCTGATAAGAAATGTAGGGATGACAAGTGAAGATTTTAGCCTCTACAGAGGGTAAAAGAAAAGGTTTTATTTCAGATTTTCAGCTTCTTCCACCTTGTTAAATCTCACTTAAACTCTGGCTCAACAAACGTCAAGCTTATTAATTTATATGGGAATTTTTACATCAGTGATTTTTGTCAAAAACAATGTAGTGCCTGTCAAACAGATTGTTAGTGAGATTGCACAGTCGCAGTTTCTACAGCGGCCACAGTTTCCAGCCTGATCATACAGGAGCTCCAAGCTCCTTCAAACCCACCTCAGCCTGAAATATTCATAATGTACAGAACTGGAGCCCGCATGGATCCAAGATTCACCCAGGAAACAGTTACGTTTGGTGGCAGAAAAATGATGCTCTCGGGTTACTTCCAGTATGGGGGTTTGCGAGAGATTTGCAGGGTGGAAGGCAATATCAATAGCCTAAAATATCAAGAATATTAGCTACCTCTTACATTTCCAACCATAAAAGGGGTCAAATTTTTCAGCAGGATGGTGCTCCATCACATACATCCATCTCTACATCAAAGTTCCTACATCAAAGTTCAATGTGCTACAGGACTGGCCAGCCCAGTCACCAGACATGAACATCATTGAGCATGTCTGGGGTAGAATGAAGGAGGAAGCATGGAAGACGAAACCAACGAATCTTGATGAACTCTGGGAGGAACGCTGCTTTCTTTGCTATTCCTGATGACATCAACGAATCGTAGGAATCCTTGTCGAACCGCATAGATCAGGGGTCGGCAACCCAAAATGTTGAAAGAGCCATATTGGACCAAAAACACAAAAAACAAATATGTCTGGAGCCGCAAAAAAATGAAAAGTCTTGTATCAGCCTTAGAATGAAGACAACACATGCTGCATGTTTCTATATTAGTTAGAACTGGGGGAAGATTTTTTTTTAATTATGCACTTTGAGAAAAAGGTCGAAATGTCAAGATTAATGTTGAAGTACAATCGTGAGAAAAAATTCGAAATTTCGAGAAAAAACTCGAAATGTTGAGGAAATAGTCAAAATTTCGTGAAAAAAGTTGAAATGTTGAGAAAAAAGTCGAAATGTCGAGATTAAAAAGGAAAGGAAAAAGGAAGAAAAAAAGGAAAAAAGAAGAAAAGAGAAAAAAGGAAAAAAGGAAAACAAGAAGAAAAAAAAGAGAAAAAAAAAGAGAAAAAAGAAGAAAAAAAGGAAAAAAAAGAAGAAAAAAAGGTCAAACATTTTTGAAAAAGTTCCAGGAGCCACTAGGGCGGCGCTAAAGAGCCGCATATGGCTCTAGAGCCGCGGGTTGCTGACCCCTGGCATAGATGCACTACTTCAAGCTCATGGAAGTCGTACAAGATATTAAATATGGATCTCACAGCACTTCTTTGTCACCATTTCTTTGTCACAGAGGTCTTATGAGCTTTGCTTTTTTTTTGACAGAAGTACCGGACACAGCTGACTGCTTGTGCAAAATTTTTCCCGTCCTTCATTGTTTTCATTTAGGTTTTCGTCTTCTTAAACCAACCCGACTTTAACTTAAACTTCAACTTTGTGTCACCAACTGCTTCACATAAAATGTTTACTGAAACCACTACAGCACACAAAAAAAAAGGTTTGTTGTGGGAGATGATGTGTCTGAGTGGTAACTAAAAATTTTACACAGAGCTTTTCAAATGAGAAAAATAGCTTTAGGCACAATAGTGGTTATTGTGTTAGCATTATGAGCAAGACTGATTCACTTACCAGCCTGTTACACCTTACATCTGTCTGAAGTGGAGCCATCACAGGCGTTGCAGTCTGAATCCTACAGCTACATTTCTGGGGAGGTTCCCATCCTGGTGCGGTGAAATGATGGCAGGGAAACTGGCCATAAATTTTACTTTTTCATTCTCCAATGTTTGAGGAAGCAGCACAGAAACCTTGATCTCAACCAGGGATTGGGCGCTCAACAATAAATTTGGCTTTCTGTAGGCTGACACAGGCAACAGCGTATTACAAGTGTAAATGCCCACGGCGGCGGAGGTCACTTCCATGGGCTCTGTATTGATCTGCCAAAGAACTATAAACCAAGCTATGGATTCTGAGATTGACAGTGGCCTGACAAACATGTTTCTTCACCTTCTTCTTAATCTCGCACTGCCGTTCCTCCTACATCCCTCGAAGGTAATTTTGACTATGGCCTTTAAGATTATCAATGCACCCCACCAATAATGAGAGTCAATTTGTGGCACAACCCCTCTTATTTATTTATGGATTAAGGTTTACATAAACTGTGATCGTGTGATATTTTCGGTGTCAGTGTTGTGCCGTGTGGATTTTAGTCCTAGGAGGGAAATCTATCCGATCAGTGCTGAAATAGATTGTTTCTTCACAGCGGGAGCAAAAGCTGCACTCAGATTGGCCTCTTGTCATCTGTATTCAGGCTGCCCTCTGTGGTATAGAGTGAACTTAAGTCACACCAGGAGGCTGCACAGCTCATTACTTCCATCATAGTTCACATCTATAATTTAGTCGGCTGTTTTCTGATTTTAGTTGATGTCACATACATCAGGAGGCTTCCAGTAATAACTTGTTAGCACGAGCCGCAGTTACTCAAGGAGGAATAAGTGAATTACATCTCCTGGTGCATCGCAGTCTTCCGTCAGCTTTTTTATATCTTTTACAAGATGGCACCGAGGTCTTTTAGGATTTTTGTTCTAAAATGAGACACTTTAACAGCACTTACTTAAAAATGCAGTTGCATACACATAAAGATAAGGCAAAAACAGTCGTAGTCTGGATCTATTTATTCTTTGGAATGAAGTGGAATGTCTTCTGATGTGACATAAATGTTTATATTTACATATTTACATGGGGATCAAGTTGCTTCATGGCGAATATGTACAATTACGTGAAAAAGAAAGTAAAATCTCTTTCAGTTCAAAGGTTTTATGTGTTAGGATGTAAAATCTCACAGACTGGTGGGCAGCAACAGCTGCTTCTCGAGGAATTGTTAGCGACGTGTTTACGTGAAACGCATTAAGATCTGATCACCCAAACCACATTCAGAGGTGCTCTGAGTCACATGTGCCCACATTCTTACTGCAGCGTAAACACAATCGCTACATAAATCAGCATCCTCTGTTTAAGCAGAAGGTCATACGTATTTGCATGACAACAGCATCGTACTAGAAGTGCAAAACAACAAGCAGGAGCCACAATAAAGGACAACGAAACACCACATGAGTTGCTGTGGGTTGTCATCTGTGTTAGCTTGGCCTTCGTGGGCTTTACTGTTCCTAATTTTAATTTCTTTAAGAACAGTATGTTTACGTGCCATTCGTGGTCTTACTTTTTCCCAGGCACTACACGGCTTCCTCGAGAGGCGGAGGTGCCCGGTGTGGACTACAACTTCATCAGCGTTGGAGACTTTCGGATCTTGGAGGAGAGCGGACTTTTGCTCGAGAGCGGCACCTATGATGGTAGGAACCTGCAAAGGGTTGGCGTTGTGAAAATCCCTGAGTGTGTGTGAACAGATTCCTTTGGTTCCGTGCATTTATGATACAGTTTTAACAGACAAGGCCCTGAAGAACATTGAGTATAAGCTGGATAGTCACAGTCATTATGACTTGCAACCCGCCTTTTGTTAAATTTGATGAGCGGCACAAAATGTATTGATCAGTGAAACATGATTAAAGAACTGTTGAAGGTGACAGTAAGAGAACAAGTTATACGAGCAGAGATAAATGCCACTATTCCCTTTCTTCTCTCTATGCAGAATGAGCCACCTCTTGAGAGATGAAGTATGCAGTCCTCAGATTTATATATGAATGAAAATGCTGCAGAAATTTAGCATTTTTGTCTACAAAGATTAAAATAAAGCTCATATGTGCCAGACAATTTTAGAACCAGAAACAGTCGGTTTTAATGAGCAGGGTAGAATTTTAAATTAGATAAATCAAACATAATCTTTGGACTGAATGGCCTAACATATGACTCCTTTAGTTAAATAACATTTAGAGCATCACTTTGCGAGATAAAACTTAAATAACGAACAGTTCATGATATATAAAAAGGTAGAAAGAAGAATCTGTTCATTCACACATCATTAGCCCAGTCATCTGCATTTGGGAGCTTCTGCACAGCTGGTCTTAATCTCTTTTCAAGCTCCGCTGTTGCCTCGGTAACATCTGAGTTTCTCCTACATTTGCAGCCCATGCCTTTGAGAAGGATGTTGATGCTATGTGTGTCTCCAAATACCAAATTAATATTACAGTAGGTTTCATGAGCCTGAGAGGGTTTGACCACTTTAATGTTCACAACAAAAACTATGATACGAGAAAAACACTGAAGAATGACGTATGATGGATGACAATCAGAATCAGTGGCTGCAAAGTCTCTCTCCATCACAAAGCTGTGACTTTTGTTCTTTTCTGAGGTGAAGACAAAGCTAAAGGACCAACAATAGCTGAAACACAAATGAGAGTAACCTGCATTTCATATCCTTCCACATGTTTTTAAAGCAGCAGAAAAAGGTTAAACGGAAATATTTAGATGCAGTGCATTATTGTTAGTGCAATAAAAGCTTTCCAGAAGAAGTTAATCTGTCTTAAACAACGGACGTGGAATCAACAACTCTAAACATTTAATATATACTGGATTTACTGAACTCTTCTCATTACTCTTTAAGCGGTACACCTAAGACTTCCAGTGCAAGCTGGAGTTTCTGTCATCTGCAGAAATACTCAGATGACTCTGCTGTTGTAGGTGTATGAGTGATGGACAAGAAACTGAGAACTGGTGGACCGTTTTGTGGCACGGTGTGGGAGCAATCAGCTCATCTTGAATGTGAACAAGACAAAAGGAGATGATTGTGGATTTTAGGAGAACACAGGATTAAGTTGAAAAGTTTTTTTTCCATCATGGGAGAAGAAATGGAAGTGGTGGAGAAGTATAAACACTTCAGTGTCCACCTGAACAGCAGACTGGACTGGAGATGCAACACAACACACATAAGAAAGGACAGAGCCGACTTTACGTCTTAAGGAAGCTTAGGTCCTTCAGCGTTTGCAGCAAGATGTTGAATATCATAAGTCTGGTGTGGAGAGTGCAATCACATCTGCAGTCATCTGTGGTGGGAGCAGCATCACAGCCAGCGGCTTAAAGAAACTGAACAAAAAAAGAGAAGACTGGCTCTTTTCTGGAGCCTCTGGAGCTGATTCATGCAAAGGAGGATATTCATAAAATGAAGGCAATCATGGACACCCTAAGCATCCTCTTCACCACACAGGGATTCAGCAACAGAGTGTCTTCAGTCCGAGGCTTCCTCAGATCCACCGCAACACAGACCGCTCCAGGAGATCCTTCCTGCCCACAGATATAACCCCCTACAATGAATCTCTGGAGAGATTTATATCATAACTATTGCAACAGTTAATTTCCTTTCAGGGATTAATAAAGTATTTTTGAATTGAATTGAAAACTGTGACAAGGCTACAAAAAGCTCCAAGGCTGGTGATGCTACAGCTGTACCAAAAACAAAAACAAAAAGTACAAAAGAAAACAAGGTAAAAATAAATGGAATTTTTCTTTAAAACGCAGCCTAGTGTTTTCATGTCTTTGCATGCAATATTATATATATTTTTTTCCAAATGTAATTCCAGGATATCATATTACAACCAACAAACAACCCCTTGAGCTTTCTTCTGAGCTGAAGATTCCCCTTCTCCACTGTGTGCTTGTGTTTGTCTGCCTGTTTCACACAACCACACATTCACAGATGATGACACTTTGTGAGAATAAACAAGCCTTCCTCTCTTGGTTGATTTCACTCTTCCTTTTTTCTCCTCCCAGTCATGACCCCAACACTCACACCAAAATGAACACCAAAGTTGTCAACAAACAGCCATTCTAAAGTCCTGGGCATCTACTGTGGTCAGACGTTTTGACGATTAGTAATTTTCCAGGGAAGACCTTTGGTGCATGTTAGTCATTCAAAATATAATAAAAGTGGGTACATTATTAGAGCTTTATGTCATGTGAATGTGCACTCTTTTTTTTTTTTTTTTTTTTAAGTCTTTGAGACATTAAAACATTTATTTTTTTGTATAGATATGTTTATTGAGGGCATAGCAAAAAAAAGAAATAATATTTACAATAACAATATAATTATCAATATCTCTCCCCCTTTTTTTTTGTACTTTTCATAACATTAATTAAACCAAAATAAATAAATAATAATAATAATAATAAAAAAAAAAATATATATATATATATATATATATATATATATATATATATATATATATATATATATATATATATATATATATAATAAAAAAAATAAAAATAAAATAAATAAATAAAAAATAAATAAATAAATAAAAAATGTAAGTAAAAATAAAAAAACAACAACACACCCCTCTCCCCTTCCCTCCCTCGTCAATAGATTACATCATTCAAAATAATTTTACATATGTCTATCAATACTAGAACAAAAATGAATAATAAATTAAATAATCAAGTCCTGTGTAAACACCTGAATGTGAATGTGCACTCTTGAACCGTTATCCATTGCTTCTGCTTAGTAGGTTTCTTGTAGGCTTGATATTGACTTAAATCCCACAAGGTGCTCGCAGCTTAGTGCAACGCTCTAATGAATATCAGCATTTTAAAGCTGCTCTTGCATTAGGTATATCTTGCTTGTACCTGTTTGAATCCCTTATTGCTTTTAGAACTGTCTTAATCCTTTGTGGCATATATTCAGCAAGGTGTTGGAAACCTTGCACAGAGATGTCAGTTCATACTGAAATAGTAGCATCACACATTGACTGAGATCCAGTGACTTTGGAGGCCATTTGAGTGGAGTGACCTCTACTGAAAGCTGTGTAACACACGAGTGGTTAATATGTACTGTAACACCATAAAAGCCATCATATTACAGGATCAAGAATATGAAGTTAACAGGCAGGTTGCATACTGGATTTATTTTTACTTAACATACTACATCTACCAGTGATTTATTTATTTTTTGCAGTTGTTTGTACACTTCAAATTGCTTTACACATTTTGGCAAAATCAATATTCATAAATACTCTACTGTGCAATTTTGATCGGCTGATTGGACACTTCGGTTAAAAAGTACTTGAACAGGTTCACTTGCTCAAGTTTACGTGCTCAAGTAGGCTCTGAGTATCTTTAATTTACTTGTCAAATCAACAGCTATGTTTTCCAGACCCTTCACTCTGAAATGCACACTCTTTCTATGGATTTAATGCATGTGCGTTTGCTGATATTTGAACAGCGTCAGGGTGTGGATGAGTAGAACCCAGATGCAGGAGACAGAGGCGGGAGGAGTTCACAGAAAATGTGGTTTATTAACTTAAAGGAGCTTGAGGCTGGATTGAGGCAGGATTTATGAAAAAAATTCATATACGTTTTAAGTTTTCTAGTAATAATGTCAGATGCCAAAAGAATGAGCCCTCTAGTGTATCTCTCCGTTGCCTTGAACAGGCTGTGTGCTGCAAAATGTGCTGCAATTCGGGCCCAAATTTCCCGCGCTGTCCTGCGGATGTGACGTCACATGACGCTGCATGTGCGTTCTCCCCGTTCTCCCGTGCCAGCTTCGCTGTTGGCTGCAGTACCCCCAACGGCCGTCGTGGCGAAGGGTGGCGCTAGAGAGTCTCATTTCTTAAAAGGAGCCTCAAGCTCCTTTAACAAAAAGTGCTGCTGAGCAGGAATTACAAAAAAAAAAACAAAAAAAAAACATGAGCCTAAACAAAACCAAAAACCGATGATATGATGGAGGGTAATATAGTGCAGAGATGAGACAAGATATACACAGAGGGCTTAAAGAGACACAGGTGGAAACAATCAGGGCAGATGGGAACAAGATAAGTCAAGACAAAACTAAAACACAAGAACATGCGATTTCAAAATAAAACAGGACGTTAATACAAAAACCGGGACATAAACCCAAAGCCGTGATATACTGTAAACACAAAACCGGGACAAACAGTATGACCATGAACATGTGCCATGTAAATTAATGTCACATTTTATTGTTGGCACTTGCATCAGTACCAGTGTGTCAGAGTCTGATTTTGTAAGCAGCGACGGCACCTGCTGGTGTCCTTATGTGAACTATACAACCCCCTGATCCTGCTGGCTCTATGCACTACCACTCATCAGGAGCACCTGCTTGTGCTCTTACTCACAAGTCAATCTTTATTCACGAGATAAATACGTCTGCTCTCTCGCTTCTCCTCACAGACACAACCTCTTCACTTGGGCTCATCACAAGTATCCAAAACATTACATTTAACAGTGCTACCTCCTCTCTTTTCCCTCTTTAACTGTTTATAAATGTTGATATGACGGCAACTTGATGAGGTAATCAAGCCAGCGTTGAATGGTTTTCTGAAAATGGGGAATAACACTTAGGCGAATTCCTATCGAGAGTTTACACAAGCAGGGGTATTTCTTGTTTGCAAGCAGCTGCACAGCTGAGGATTTACCCTTTTCTAACATCTTATGCTACAATAGAGCATAAGCAGTCGCCCCGTTTTCAGAGGTCTGGGAAAGTCAGATGTTTGCAGTGTATTTGTGTCATGAAGGGATTGGAATAGGGGTTTTTCTCACATTGCACAATGATTATGGCAACAACATGATAACGCTCTTTAAGCTCTTGTTGCTATGAATGAGAGAGGATTTTTCTAAATGTTTGAGGGGAAACCTCTAGTCCTATAAAATGGACTATCACCGCACCCTTTTCTCATTCATTTTTCTGTTCCGTCACCTCTGTAAAATTAGGAATTAAAAGATGATGTGGAATCCTCTTCCAGGGAGCAGGCGCCTTAAGGGTGAGAACATTTTCCCCGGCATGCAAACAGGTGCTTTTCTGCTTCTGTGTATTTTTAGAATGTCGTCTTTTTGCATTTGGGAACGGAGAGGTGCATATTCTGAAGGAAAATCCCAGCTCTCAAAAGTGTAGGTAAAAGCATCAGCCAAGATTTTAGACGCACCGATTCCATACAAGTGTGCAGCTGCACTCCCCCCAAATAAATCCCTCCGGGTGCTGGAGTAGATCATTTAAGAACTGGAATCTCAGGAGCTGCCAAGTGAGCTGTGAGCTGTCCTTCACTTGTGAGCTGAAACCAGGTGGGATTTAAACCTTTATAGCAGGGTTGACTGTGGGCAGGGAGGGAGAAATGGAGAGCGTAGTGAGGAAGGGCGTATAATGGAGAGAGTTGATATGGAAGCATGCTGAGCTCCTCAGCTCCGGATGGAAACCCCTGTTGCAGTGCGAGCAGGACTGGCTCGGCCGCCGTGGCAAGACGCGTGGATTTTCTCAGAAGCTGGGAGGTTTTGGTCTACTGTCCCTTCGAAGGGAACAGTGGACCCCCAGCCCCTTGTTCTCCACTTCCTCTTAACCCCAGCCAGCGGAGCACTGCGTGGCCACTGTGGCGGCGAGACTTGATCTCTCAGCAGCACGGAGAGAACTTAAAGAGGAGCTGGAAGTAATCGGATTGAGGAATGGGATTCCCTCCTTTTACCATCGCTTGAAGCGGAGCCCGTTTCTTCTCCTTTTGAAAAGGAGAAATAAACAAGGTCATTTGTCCTCGTAGGTCACACGGGTTTCTCTCCTTCACTGAAAAGCTTAGAAATTACTTACAGTTTATTAATGTAAAGTAAGTGAGCTGTGCTCAAGGTACTGAGCTAATGGGATTCTTAGCTAATCATAATGGTCTCGCTAATCGCCCCAAATGACTTGCCTGAATCCTTGTTATGTTAATGGGTCCTGCTTAATGATTTTTCTCCACTTTGAAAACATTTTATTGGAACCGTTTACACATAGTTTCCACACTCTCTGGGTCCGCTTCATTAATGACCCAGTCATAAATGATCCCTTTAATCCTTAATTTTCTGTCTAGAGCGATCGATTAGATGAAGCACACTTGCTTTTGGAGGAAGAGAGCTTTCATGTGATTGGTCGGGTCCATGCGTGACATTAAATGTTGGGGGGGGAAGTTTCCTTGACAGTCTCAGTGACTCTTGAGGTCCTCGTTGAGCTTTTCTTCAATCAGAAGAGAGATGCTGGACAAAAAACAAAAAAAACAACTAGTCTAGCGCAGGACTACTGGGAGAGCTGCAAAGAAAATAAAATTCAGACCTGGGAGATTGTTATTTCGTTACTCTGATCTCTAATCTGCTGCCAAGAAATTCATAATTCTGCCAAATCAAAATCCACTTCAAGCCAGTTGTTTCTGAATCTGAGTATTAATAAGCCACTTTTTTAAAAACAGGACAGGAAATAACATTGGATTTGAATGTGAATGCAGTCTTATGTCATCACTGGATGCTTGTGATTCTGCTGAGATCGAAGAGTTCCGTGACCTTGTGCAGCTCGTACGCGAGTGTCTTTGACCACAGGAATCTTTTCATTGCCAATAGTTGGTTCCACAACCATGAAATCGCTTGCACACACTTTGAAAGAGGAGCTCTGCTCTTTACAGCTCATCAGCTCTGTGACACGAGGATCTCGAGCAACATCGGACAAGCATAGCAACTCTTCTGCTTATGCGGCTGCACATTCTTTATAAGTGCAAATTGTGCCACAGATCTTCATCGGTGCGCAGCTTTCTAACACCTCTATATCCACTGGCACGCATTTATCAGGGGCCATGAGACATATTTGTAAGTAATTAATCAAAGAGGGAGTGTCGGGATGATGAATGTCAGTGTGCGGCAGGGATTAGTCAACAAACCCAATCTCTCACTGTTATCGTTATGCAACCCGGTGCTAATGAAGCCATCTTTGACAAATGTGGATGAGTGTCACTTAGTAAACACAGCTTTGCACGTTAAGAGAGGCGGGGCAGGCTTTCAGCCAGCCTACCCCTCCTCCTCAACCTTTCCGCTGCTTTGAGAGAGATCAGCAATAGTTGCATTAACCCAGTTTGCTGTGCATTGTTGTTGCATGCCTGCAGAGATGAGACTTGGCTCGAGATGGGCTCGTTTACGCTCGTGGTGTTACTGTTGGTGCTGTAAAGCTGCTGGAATGGCTGTGATGTTCTCCTCGGAGTCCTCTGTTGCCTCTGAATTTGATGTTGTTGTTAGCGCTCCCTCTTTGTGCGACGCTTTACAAAGATCTCAATTTGATAAATGCTGCTCCTACAGCACAGCATGTGTTGTGTCGGCATGTTCACACTTAAGCACATCAAAAGGTTCACAATACCATGGTCCCATTCGCAGATAGGACCAAATTAAAGTAAGATCAAGCTCGTGGCAGCTAATTAAATTGCTGAAGATGTCTATTTCCCTGTGGCATTTCTCGGTATGTTTTAATTAATTTAATCACGAATCATGGTTTAGCTGAGATCGCTTATTGTTAGAAGCAAGCAAATATTTGACTTTGCAAATGGAATGCCAAATGCCAAAAAAAAGCACATCTGACAGAGCAGCATTTAGCAAGCAAATACTCACAATAAATGGCAGGGATATAAATTGGTACTCACATAATTTAAAATCCTAATGGAGGTGAAAGAATTACTTATTCTGCCCATAAATTGAGTTCCACATATTGTTCACCCGCCATACATAGATGGATGCCCCATGAGTTAAATGAGAAAATAATTAAACAAAGTTTAACTCCCTTCCCCCATCTATGGAAAGCACTGTGATCCCACTGAATATTTATCATCCATAACGCAAGGGCGTTTTTTCATCAGGGAAGGGGAAAAAACAAGCCGAGAGAGAGAGATAAGTGCTGTAATCAATGATCAGTGTAATGAGTTGCTGGCAAATTCCAAGTGAAGTGATTTTAATGTTGGATTTTTCATGACAGCCACGTCGCCGGTTATCGAGGAATAACAGAGCGGGAGGTAAAGAGACGTGAAAATCATGCAGAAGAGAAAGAGACATGATTGGAACTCACCAGTCTCTTTTTTTATGGCAAACCTGGATCCCTTTCTTTCCTCCTGATACAAATCCGACCTTTTGTTTATCTGGGTGGACTTTAAAAAAAAAAAAAAAAAAGTAATTCCACCATTTTTTAAATGTTTTTTTTATTACTCATCTCTGGCTTTCTCTGCTCCTCCATCCTTTCCTCTGTTAGGTAACTACTATGGAACCCCCAAGCCTCCGGCAGAGCCCAACCTGGTGCAGCCCGACCTGGTGGATCAGGTGCTGTTTGATGAAGACTTCAGTGGTGAGATGCCCAGGAAACGCACCACTTCAGTGAGCAAGATGGACAGGAAGGATAGCGCCGTACCCGAGGAGGAGGATGACGACGAGAGGCCCCCGCTGGTCAATGGACTGCCCGGTCAGTTTTGTCATATTAAATAACAGAGATTTTGCCATACAAACCAGGTAATGTCAATCTATCTGTCTGCAAAGATGTTAAGACTTTTCCTTGATGCAGATTATATACGGTTTGATAGACCCACTGAGTATTTGAGGACGTATAAATCTGTCCTATAGACCACTGTGAAAAGATTAGGCAACATTGGAGCAGATTGATTTTTTTTTTTTTAAGCTTACATTGTTTTTGTTTTGCATTCAATTAACAGCCATAATATTTCTTATGGACCCTGTAAAATGGCTGTTATACTCATTTTTTTCTATTATGTGCCCAGTTTAAGTGATTTTATTATTTTTTTTTTGCAAATGAAAACACTTTACACGTTATGAGACTTTGTTTATTTGTAGTTTTATTGCAAGCACCTATTGCAAGGTCCAGTTTTACATGTGACCTGAAAGGGACCCCTAGAAAAGCCTGACTTGACATGCCTAATTAGTTTCTAAACTAAAACTCCTGTAACAGGCAGGCGCTGCAGCACCTGCTGCAAATTTATATGAACTATACAGAACTAGTGCTGAGAGATCAGCAGAAAAACCTGAAAATATATATATATATATATATATATTTACAAAGAAATAAGTTGATGCTTGAGTTTGGTCCTTAAGTGGCTTTCGAGATCTGGGAAATGAGTTGCTTTATAAACATCTCCCAGACTCAACTTTATTCATGGAACACGCACATACACACACAAAAATCAATAGCAATATCCCTCCTCCGGGTTCACAGCCAATTTAGTCTTATTTGGATAGTTGTTTCTTTATCCTCAGACGTAAGAATTGTATTTACTTGTCTAACATCATTTTGACTAAATGTTATTGGGTTTGGGCCTGCGCTGACAAAAAAGCTCTTTAAACATTTCTTGGAGTTTATTTCCATCCGTGCGGGTTTGTGGAGCAGAGGCAGCAGCATCTGCAGAGAGGCCCAGATCTTGCTCTCCCCGGCCAGAGGTGTCAAAAGTATTCACATTCTTTACTCAGGTAGAAGTATAGATACTAGAGTTTAAAGATACTCCTGTAGAAGTTGAAGTATCAACTCAAGTTTTTTACTCAAGTAAAAGTATAAAAGTACTGGTTTCAAAACTACTTAAAGTATAAAAGTAAAAGTAATGTAAGGGGGGAAAAAGCCATTGAAAATGAATGCATCTTAGTACAATGCAAATATATTAAAGAACCATATATGTGTACTATTGAGCATTAACATGTGTTTCAGAGAGCAAAAGATATGATGACTAGTTGCCTATAAGTATTGTAATGGTGCAAAAAGTCAAACTTCAGAGGCATGTTATCATTTATCCTAACCTTTATTGGAATGTACGTCCAAGTTTAGTTGCAGGAATCCGTAAGAACAAAACTGGACAAGAACATCCTTCATTGTGCCACAACCACAACCAAATTCCCTCTATCCGGATGGAGCAATTTAACTGGATAGTTTTTTTTTTAAAGGCGGAAATGAAATAGAATAACGAGGCTGTTTTTAAAATGTAAGGAGTAAAAAGTACAGATAATTGCGTGAAAATGTAAGGAGTAAAAGTAAAAAGTCGTCTGAAAAATAATTACTCCAGTGAAGTATGGATAACCAAAATTTCTACTTAAGTAAGGTAACAAAGTATTTGTACTTCGTTACTTGACACCTCTGTCCCCGGCCCCCCACTCCCACTTCTCCAGGAGGACATTAAAGCATCCCCAGGTCAGCTGAGGAACATAATCTCTCCGATATGTTCTTCTCCTGGCTGGATTTGTAGAAACAGCTCCCAAGGGACGTGACCAGGAGGCATCCCGACTACATCCCCAAACCACCTCAGCTGGCTCTCTTTACACTTTTAAGCTTATTGTGTGGAGGAAGAAATCTTGTTCTGTTAGCTGAGGCAAAACAAATTGTTTTGTAAAACGTGTGGTAAATAACATAAAAGCACAGGTAACAATTAAAAACAACAATGAAAGCTATTTCCTCTCTTTTTTTTCTTCATAAGAGAGTCAGTGTGGACAGAGAAGGCAGCTAAAACTGCCTTCTCTGAAGAGTAATAGATCAAAATGACGGATTTAAGCATTAAACTGTTTAGGATGCGATAACTACATCCAACCAGAACACCTCAGCACAGGTCCCCTCCTCAAGTATCAGATCAAGGACAACTCTCGACGGAGCAAATCTCCCCACACTGCCCTCAAGGAGAACAGCCCTAAAAGACAAAACAGATTAGGAGCACCAACCCTTTTTTTTCAATGTAGTTTTAGTCCTAATGAGAGAATTGGGGTTGACATTGACGCAAGTCCAAGCTGGAAATAATGGTTATGGAATGAAACCTTGTTTTGACAGTCACAGCTCACATGCTGCTTGCTCAGCTGCACCGGGATTCACAGAAATCCACTCTCTGTTTACTCAACTCCTCTGTCATATTGAAATCAAACACAATATGATCCAGGAGTTCTTTTTATGGAAATAAACAGGTCACAAATGACTGCGCCGCTACAGCCCACAGCTGTGGCAGAGCGGTCTCAGACCAGCCATAGATGGAGAGATTTACGGTCCAACGAAAAGAGGTTAATGGAAAATGTGAGTTCAGTCTCTAAACTATTTGTCGCAGGTTCCCTGATCTCTGCTTGGACTGTTCTTCCGCTGTCTTGTCTTCAAGTGGGATCTCACCTTGCTCTGAACCCTCGGCTCTCCTCCTGGCTCTTCCCCTCAGGCCGGATCTCTAAGTGTCTACATGGCGAGGGCACATTAGGTTCCTTGAAACAGGCCATGTGCATTTTGTAAAGATGTTGCAGGAGAGTGTGTCTTTCATCAGGGAGACAGAAAAATAAAACAGTTTTTGATTGATTTAAAAAGAAGTTGGAGTTCTTGAAATTTTTATCCAGTTTGTCTTTTTGAAATTGACTGTTCTTGTGTTTGTGTGTGTATGTGTGTGAGACATTATCCTCCATTGTGTTCAGGTTAGTGCCACATGGAATTAAAAGGATGAAAAGCACTTGTGTTTCATTCTTTTATAAATATCTTCTGTGAGAAAGCGTGGCCCGCTAAGTGAATTAAGAGAGGCTTTGTTGTATATTCCATGTTCATAATAGAGAGGTTTCTCATTAAAGGTGAGCGTCTATACAAATGCAGTATGCGTTATCTGAAATGCAGCTGTGAGGTTTTTATACAACAGAAAAGGCCTCTGGGTTCAAACGTCCATTTCCATTCGGATCCCCAGTCTCCTTCATTGCAACCTGAAGGGAATTTACACACATTCGTAGGTAAAACCACAAATGCAGGATGATCAGGGAAATGCAAAGCAGCCCTTTGGCGAAGACACACAAACGCATATTATCACTCGCATGCAAATGCTGTGAGTGACATCAGCGCTTCTTCCACTCGCCTCCAGCAGACGGGAGGACTAGGTGTTCCTGCACAATAACGTTCTGATTACTTCATTCTGGTTTCTCCTTGTTCTCTCCACCCTTTAACCCATCCGTCCACGGTTTCTCTTCAGAGCATAAAGACTGGCGGAAAGCCGTGCCCAGCTACACCCAATCCAGCAGCACCATGGACTTCCGCACGTGGAGCTCTCTTCCCCGGGACGACAGCCTGGAGCCTCTGCCTCTCAACTGGGAGATGGCGTACACCGAGACCGGCATGGTCTACTTCATAGAGTAAGTGAGACGGGGCACAAGTGACAATTTGCTGGTGAAACTTAAGTTCACTATTAAAGTTCCAGTTTTTTTTTTCTTTCTGATAAGGGTCGTGGTCCTAAAAGTAATGACAACACTTCTAGCAAGCTATGTATTGAAAATATTACGTTCCTAGCTGACACCACCCACCAGGAAGAGCTTTTCTTAGCCTCTTCTGTTATAAAATTCATTAAAATGTTAGGTTTAGACGTTGTTCAAAGGAGGACTTTGAAAGGAAAGTCTTTCAAACTGATTTTGGAGAGTTAGTTTCGTAAAATGTAATCAAATTAAAACATTATCGATAATCATTTGACAGGCAATTCAAAGGGCTTGTGGTCAGAGGTGTCAAGTAACAAAGTACAAATACTTCGTTACCTTACTTAAGTAGAAATTTTGGTTATCTATACTTCACTGGAGTAATTATTTTTCAGACGATTTTTTACTTTTACTCCTTACATTTTCACGCAATTATCTGTACTTTTTACTCCTTACATTTTAAAAACAGCCTCGTTACTCTTTCATTTCGGCCTTTAAAAAAAAACTATCCAGTTAAATTGCTCCATCCGGGTAGAGTGAATTTGGTTGTGGTTGTTTCAGATGTTCTTGTCCAGTTTTGTTCTTACATCCGTTCCCTCAGATTCCTGCAACTAAACTTGGATGTACATTCCAATAAAGGTTAGGATAAATGATAACATGCCTCTGAAGTTTGACTTTTTGCACCATTACAATACTTATAGGCAACTAGTCATCATATCTTCTGCTCTCTGAAACACATGTTAATGCTCAATAGTACACATATGGTTCTTTAATATATTTGCATTATAACAAGATGCATTCATTTTCAATGGCTTTTGTCCTTAATGGATTTTTTTCCCCCTTACATTACTTTTACTTTTATACTTTACGTTTTGAAACCAGTACTTTTATACTTTTACTTGAGTAAAAAACTTGAGTTGATACTTCAACTTCTACAGGAGTATTTTTAAACTCTAGTATCTATACTTCTACCTGAGTAGAAGCTACTTAGTAACCCATCTTAATCTTGGGATATTTAATTTTTTTTCTTGCTTTTTGCCCCACTGTAAAGAATAAACAAAATTATCAATTGATTCCATCCACAAAACACAGGCATGTAACCAAAGATGACTGACAACGCATCAATGAGCCATAGGTGATGGCTTATACTCAGACGTTTCTCCGGGGAGAAGTTTACTGGCTTGTAAGAACCTGTCAGTACTCTCTATAACTACCTGCCGCCACATGGCACAATAAATGTCAATACAGATGAAATTATAGCCCAACGATCACTCAGGAATCACAGAAACCATTAACACACATCAGCACACTTCTGCAGGTGTGAATTGTTGGGGCAGGTAGGATTCAGTCTGAATAGTAGACATTAGTATTGGCTTGAAATGCAGGTATTCTGTCATCATAATCAACCCAGCAGACGTGTTAGCATTGATCACTGGCGTACAGCGATGGGGTTGTGGGCCTCAAGTGAGTTCATTGATCAGCAGAAACAGACTGAGCCCCTCAGACAGTTAGGAAAAAAGATGAGTTGCATAAAATACACATCTTTTATTCCTTTTGATTGCAACCTTCAGTTATTTCTAGATTTTTTTACTGACTGAGAGTGTACATCAGCGGTTCAGTGACTTTGGCCCAGCATTGCAAGTGTTGTATTTGTTGTTTCAATACTATGTAACAGTAAGGGCACCATGAAATTCATGTAGCCCTCCCAACCAATTCTATTCTATTTCAGCTTAGTCATGGCAAAATCCCTTATAGATAGTGACCCCTGATGCATGGGAGCTGAATTGGAGGGAGCCCACGAAAATATGACAGTTTAACTGAGTTTACTTAACCTTAGAACGTATGACTCTCACTAGGGTGCAGAGAGGCCTGGTTAGCTGATCCAATAGCTACATTGTCATAATAAACACTCCCATGCATGTAGCTTTAACACACTACAGTCCTGATAACACCACACTTAAATAAACACTTATGACTGCAGATATGTTCAACAGGAATAACGTATTTATTTACATAACCCAAAAAAAACATAGGGCATCCCCCTTTAATTCAACCTGGTGACCCTTGAGCTCAATAATAAAATAAAAAGAAATAAAATGAATACCCCGGGGTTTTGTAAGTCAAAATGGTACCATATCGTTGGCGCGCTTGTTGAGTTGGAGCTCGTATCCTTGTGAAAGTGTTTCCCAGTACTCGCGTCATACTCACTCAGGAACCTCTGCGCACAATATGTCTTCCTCACACACACACGCGGTATCCTTGTCACTACCTGATGTGAGTCCGCTACCCGATTTGAGTCACGCATGCGCAGTCGCGTCCAACATGTGCATTTCAGTGGAGAAGTAGTGTTGTCATTACCCGATTATTGATTAAAATGAGCGACTTTAATGTTTTCCATCATCTTCATGCCTACATGGAATCCAGAAAGTTCCATCCCAGTTTGGGAAAAGCTGACAAATGGAAGATTACTCGTTCTATGAGTAATTACATCTTGAAAGGTAATTTGGCTATCATGCTTAGCTATGCTTGCTAAAAATAATATAAATATTTTTTGCTAAAAATAATATAAAGATTTTTTGCTAAAAATAATATAAAGATTTTTTGCATCAATACCCTTATATAGCATAACATTCTCTGTTGTTGGACGCGACTGCGCATGTGTGACTCAAATCCGGTAGGGACTCACATCAGGTAGTGACACACCTCCCAGTTAACCAAGGCTTGGGTAACGTTAGCTCTACAAGCACGATAATGGCATCTCGGACATGGCTCTATCACTCTGAACTTGCTCACGTAACTCAATGGGTACCAATAACACTCAAAACAGACCCTCCGACTTAAAAGGTCAATAACCCAGTAATTTTAAACGGTCTCATTAAACCTCCAAATACTGTTAATTGTCATTTTCTCTTTTCCTCGTCTCATCACCGTACCCAGACTTCAGTCTCTCGTCTCTCTCACGTCTCTTTTTAGCCCCCCTCCGAATCCGGTAGGTAGATTACATCCATCTCTGACAGGCACAGATTGGCTAAACACCAGATTGATACCTGGCTAATCAAATGACAAACCCTGAAACATCATGAAACATTCACAGACCATGGAAAACATGGAACATTTCACTACTTTACCCAAATAACCATGGGACTCATTTGAACAGCAGTATCATATACTGAATATCTGTACACTCAAACATCATTTATAGCAGAGCGCTACATTCGTATTTGGCTCCAAACCACTTATCATGGAAGGTACCAGAAGACCATAAAGGTTTTGTGGACCTTTCAGCAAAGACCCTCTATCTATAATCACATGGAGACACTATTGGCTTTGAGTTTTGATTCATATTTCTATTTACATATTACAGAGTATGATGTCATGATGTGCACATCCCTAGAAAGTCTGAACTTTACTCATGTTTCTTCTTAAAAGAGTGATTTCTTTTTTCCTTCTGTTTAGCATGTTCCCTGCTGGAGCTTAGGGCAACTTTTGTTAAGTAGCCTTGTTTTGTCACGAGTAAAAAAGAACGTATGTATTAGAGCAATTAAGGTGTATGCATGTTTATTAAAATAAGATTGGGTTACTCCACATAGGTTTAGTTATTTGAATTATTGCTCACTCAAAATATTACATTATTTGGGATAATATAATCAGAAACCGCCTTTTTTCAGACTAAGCCCTTAATCGAGTTATGTTTGGACTATTGTTGCCCATGAAAATGTACCCTCAGACAGCTGAGCAGAAAGCAGTGCATCATATATTTGTTAAGGAATTCAATAAGCTTTGTGCACAAGAGCAAATCTACATGGAAATACGCTTGCTGTTTTTCTGGCGTTTCATGCCGATTCCCTGCTGGCGCAGGTGTTTACTGTTGATATTTACCGGCTGCTGTTTTGTGCTCCACAGTCACAATACGAAGACGACCACATGGTTGGACCCCCGCCTAGCGAAGAAGGCAAAGCCTCCTGAAAAGTGCGAGGACGGCGGTACGTGCTGGAGACTTCTCTGTTGCTTCGCTCAAGCATTCACTAAATCCATTAACCACTCCACATGCATTTACACAAGGCCATACCGCTATTGTATGTGCTCTACATTACACAACCCACCACTTCACCCTTATTCACATATTAATCACCTTAAAAGGATGCAACCTGAGTGTTCGGCTGAGCATTGAAATAGCACATAGCTTGAAAGTCCCTCCGAGCATCAAAGTGTCACGGCACAAATTTGACTGAAATCAGGGCCTCTACTTAGAGGAAATCCCAGAGATGCCTTCATATCCTCGGGATGATTAAGCGAGTTTAAGTGCAGGCGGAAGCCGAGAGTGACCACAGCTGAAAGACTGGAGCCCTTCTAGACTGGTTTTAATGGATTTTTACAACAGTATCCTAGTTGGTGGGTTGCTTCTGAAAAGCAACTCCAAAGCTCTCTCGTGCATTAAGAGCTTTTTTTCTCTCCTTCTGCTTTATCTGTTCATCAGGGCGTGATGTACATCAGCCATTCCAGCCACCCTGCTCACTGCGAAAATGAACTGAGCACACTCTAAATTATTGTAATTGTTTTTCATGCCTATTTTATTAAACCAAACAGGAGAAAACCTGTTCAGTCTGCGGAACAGGTTACAATTCCCATTTCCCCATTTCAATGTCTTGATTATTGTGCCTGTTTATCCACTCTGTCTTTTGCATCTACTCACAGCACAATGCGCATTATTTTCTTTTTGCAGAGCTACCCTACGGCTGGGAGAAAATTGATGACCCACAATACGGCACCTACTACGTTGAGTAAGTTTAAATGATACCGTATATCAATATGTCACATTTCTTTTGCCAACACAAACATTGCAGATAGTTTTATCTCCCTTGTTTACTCCAGGTGCACATAAGGGATCAGACCACAAGTGAATATTACGCTGCTTTGTGTTTATTAGCACCGGACGGGCATAAATCGATTCTGTCTAAAAATAAATAAATGGATTTTGCACTCGGCTCATTTCGTTCTTCTTGGGTGAGAAGGCTATAAGTTATGTAAAACGCAGGCAGGAAGCATTTACCTGGAAGAGTTGGATCAGGATTTTCCTTTTGTTTATCAGTGGGTGGTAAAATGAATGTCTCTGCTGTGACCTGCATGTGAACGCTGCATTGATTGTGCTTTTGGTGCCTTCTGTGTCAGTATGCTTGTGAAAGTACAAGTCTGTGAGTCTGTGTGTATGTCACTACATCTTTATATATATATATATATGTATGTGTGTGTGTGTGTGCGCTGAATGAACCATTACGTTCGACAGCCCTCGTCCCAGCAGTGGGGAGAAATGGGAAGACTCTTAACTAGAACACATGGTAGCAGCAGAGTAGCGGCTGGAAGCAGTGCCGGCAATCTGTTGTGATAAAAGGAAATATGGGAAGGCTCGTGTTGTTTTATTGCTCGAGCTGCAGATGACAACGTCCCAGGTAGAAATGACATGAGAGGGGAAACGTGTGGACGAGGAGAGTCAGTGACGTATAGATGGGAGACTGTAACTGCCGGTGTTTAGTCTGAAATGGGCTCGCTGTGAAGGAGGAGCTGTGGTTTGTATGCTGAAGGGAGAACAAGCTGTTTACCTTGTTGTTTAAAAGTGGGATGTGACTGGCAGTCAGGGCTTAATTTCCTACAATAACAAGTAGCTGAAAGCCATAGTAGTTTTAGCACATAAATAAAGGATGAGTCAACCTTTACAACAGTCGTGTGCAAAAGTTCTTAGCCTACTGTTTTAATCACATGGTTTTCTCATGTGTTAAACAGTAAAATTAATCTGATATTAGGCAAATACATTGTCAGACAAACAACAACATATAACCTTTTTCACTGTGCCATTGTTCAAATTAGCTTTATTCATATTAGGTCAAATCACAACAAATGTAATTTCAAGGGTCATCAAGAAAACAGTTCAACTCATTTCAAATTAGTCCAATTAATACAAAGCTGATAAAATGACAATAGTTATTTCTTTGCTCAGGAAATCAACAGATTGCATCAAAACTTTTCTACAGTACATTCCCCTGTCCTGACCAAGTATTAGGCGACTGTGGGAAGGAAAACCTCCCCGCTAACAGGAGGAAACAACTGGCAGAACCAGACTCAGGAAGGGCGACCACCTGCCTCGACTGGATTTAACAAAAATGAAATAAAAAGAAAAATAAATCATGCAGTCAATACTAAGTGCATAATTCAACAGCGTCCGCATCCATCTTTTGGAGCATAAGCACAAAGTAATTATTTCCTGTATGATTATATTGGTTGCTCACATCACTGTTGAAAAATTTTAACCCATTTGTCTTTAATGTTTGAGTTTTTGAAGTTTTAGGACATTTGCGTATAAACAGCTCTCTTCAAAGAACATTTGACAGAGAAATGAATCCTAGGTCTATTGCTAAATGATATAAACTTTCATTAGGGGGCAAAATGGCATGAATCTAAGCTGTTTAGCGTTAGAACATAATATGTGTTTGCAGCAAAATAACAATGTCATCTTTGGGTTATCAATCGACATCAAAATAAATTGCTATTAAGCTTCTTAAGAGATTAAGAATGTAATTCCACTTTAGTTATACTGTGGATGGGGACCCAGACGAACCAAAGTCATTTTATCTATGCAAGAGGACAGAACACCCATAAAAAGGGACCTTTCTTTGGCCGGACGCCTCCTTGTTCATACAAATAGACTGCCAAATGTCATGCGAACTGCTGTCAATAGAAACAAAATCGAAAAAAGATTTGTTGGCCTCTGCTTGAATGGAACTTGACCATTACCAGGACCTTTCAGTCAGACAACTCACCCAGGGAAGTTTGAAACACTTTCATTGTAAAACATATTTGGCTTTGTTGTTTAGGCTCTGATCAAGCATCATTTATCAGGCTTACAAAGAAATATCCCCCGAATCAGAGCCCACAAGTGAAAGCTGGGGTGGAGGTGGGATCGACATTATGAGAGCAACAGTGAGCGTGGTCGATGAGACATCTGAAGGCATCTAAGGACATGTATTTCTTGTTCTTTATAGAGGTCAGAGAGCAAATGGAGTAACTAGAATGAACCATTCAGAGGGGTAATGTAAGCAGGCGCAGGGACTGCCTGCCTGAAATAACTCCTGGGGGTCATTTCATTAATGACAAAATAGGAAGTGGCAGTTCACATTGTTTTGGTTCATCATGAAGGCTTCAGATTTTTACCAGCTAATACTGTAACAGGCCTAGGATTGTTAAAGCAATGGGACTTTAAATTGCTGCAACAGTATTTTAATTGGACTGAGGTCTGGATGTTGATTTTTATTTAATTTATCTAGAGCTGATGATTAGCAGCATATGGCTGCAGCTTGCCCTCCTTCAATTTTCGGAAACAATTAGGGGGGGTACTTCTTTGATTCATTGTCCTTAAATAAATAATGGGATGGTGCAAAAGTTATTGTTTTTGCATAATACTGTTACATACAATTACCAAAATATTGTTTTTTATTTTTTAACATATACATCCATAAGATTAAAAAGAGGGGGTACCAACCTTGTCACATGACTGCATATGTGTCCGTACTGTTTCCGTGTTTAGCTTTCCATGAACAGTGGATTCATGGTTCTAGAGGTAGATGTAAAATATGACTGTATGCAGAGAATAATAGAGTGAGTTTAATAATTATAAGGTTTTCCAAGTGTATCTTTGTAACGTGGGAAGTTTTTGTTCCAGCCACATCAACCAGAAGACCCAGTTTGAGAACCCCGTCCTCGAAGCAAAAAAGAAGCTGAACCAGGAGGCGGCGGCCATCCAGCGAGCCGCAGCTTCACCTTCTCAAGGTAAAACTGTCACGCCTTGTGGTAAGCTGTGTGCAAGAGTGTCAGTGTCTGAGGAAAAGGTGCAAAGACTTAAAGCTCAAGTTTGAATAATATATATTTTTGAAACAATCTTCCACGGTTGTGATTTTAGTTGATGTAACGTGGGGATTTGAAATTCAAAGCACATCAAAAGGGCATAGCTGAGCCTGCCAGAGTTACAGAAATACTCATCATGAAACTCTTATCAAGATCTGCTGCAGTGCTAACTTAAAATAAAGTCTTGAAAAAGGTTAAACGAGACAAAAGTTTGAAGACATTTCTTAAAGATTACAATGTATAATTCAAAAGATAATCGGTTCTTTTTTAGTACCCTGTTGCAATACATCAGAGCCTTCTTTCAGAGCCATGGAATGCACATTAATACTAAAATACATAGGTTTTTAATCTTAATAATGCATATGATTAGTGCATTTGGTTAGACCTGCAATTTCATTCTGGTTGCTGGTAACATCTAGCCTGATACATCAGATCCACATCCAGGAATATGTGGGTCTGAAAATGATCCACAGGGTTTCTCCATCCAAGGGGCGGTACCAACGGTTGCTTATATGCACACAGTTGGTTAGCACTACGACTAATCAGAGCATCGGACAGGGTGATGTATTGAGAGCCTTGGAGACGAGTCAACATCAGTGTGTTCTGTTGAGGAGTAAATAAAACTTTTGCTGCAGCCTGTCAGCAAAACAGAAAATCCACCTTCCAACCGAGTGATTTGAATGTCGTCGTCTGTTCAGTTTTCAAAGAAAAAGTCTTTATCTGTGGATACCAAAGCGAATTCAAACAACTGCTAATCCTCAACTGCAGCCATCTACATTGTTTACATCCAGATTACAATGTTGCCAATCTGCCGCGTTAAGCCCACCCAGAGACCCGCTCTACAAGGATTGACTGATTTGATTGGCTCCCCACAACTTTTGGGGCATATTCACTGAGCTCCAATGGATGGTAGCTGCACATACCTGCACAGCAAAGTTAAATATGCCAGCTAGGGCTGTTCGATTAATCGATTTTAAATCGTAATCGCGATTATGTAATTAGAACGATGTTAAAACGTGAAAATCGTAAAATCGATTTTTCAATTTTTTTTTTTTTTTTTTTATTTTTTTTATTTATTTTTTTTTTTTACCTTGTCTGCACACATATTAATGATTGATACCATATTAATGATTGATGGAAATACCTCTCAATACCTGCGACAAGTGCCCCATGGGAGAGGCTCTTTAGTGTAGGAGGGGGCGTTGGAACATGCCACCGGGTAGACCGGCTCGTGTTCCTTGCAAAAAACTTGCAAATGTGAACAGCAAATGTAATGACTGACATTACACACCTCTACCTCCTTCATGGGTTGCATTATTATTTAGCATGCAAAGACCCAGTTTAGTTTAATTAGAAAATGTCTTGTTTTATTTAATTGGAAATATAACTTACTGTATGTTTGCAAGTGCTGATTTGCTGATTTAACTGAGATAAAACTTTATATTTTATTATATTTTTTAAAACTTTTTTTCAACTTATTTTACAGAGTTTTGTACTTTATTCATTCATTTTTGGTTTAATAAGAGCAAAGTTTGCACTTAAAGCCCAATGGGGCAAATGTTCAATAAAAAAACAGCATATTTGAAATCATTTCTTTGCCTTTTGTCAATTCACAAAATAATCGTAATCGTAATCGAAAATCGGATTTTGAGAGAAAAAAATTAAAAAAAAATTATTTTTTGGGCAAAATCGAACAGCCCTACTGCCAGCAGTCTAGATTAATGCCCAGATTTCTAGGCTATGTACCATCCACAGTGGTCCAGACAGCAAGACATGATTCAATTCAATTCAATTCAATTTTATTTATATAGCGTCTAATACAACAGATGTTGTCTCTAGACACTTTCCAGAGATCCAGAACATGAACATAAACATAAACATAAACCCCCGAGCAATTATTACATAAACAATGGCAGGTAAAAACTCCCATAGTGGGAGAAAAGCCTTAAGCCAAACAGTGGCAAGGAAAAACTCCCCTCTAGGAGGGAAGAAACCTTGAGCAGGACCAGGCTCATAAGGGGGGACCCTCCTGCCGAAGGCCAATGACTTGATGACTTATATGAACTTCATTACCTAGTTGTTTGTTTGTAGGATTACTTAAAAAGGCCGTTTCAAAACAGGTTTCCACAGGTTTTTTTTCAATGTATAGATCAGGTTCTACATCTGAATCTTTTTTTTTTTACTTTTTAATTTAGACTCTGAGGATGCAGTGAGTATCAGGATGTTCTTGTTTCCTTTGCAGCAATCAACACAACCCACACCCAATGTCACATCAGCACAAGCTGGACAATTCTCCACTAACTTTTATGAGTCATTACCCGTCGCCTATAATTTTCTCTTGTTGCAATAACATGCAAGTACTCCTCTGTAACACACCCGAGGGAAATACACAACACCAGAGGAACAACTGTGTGGCTCCTAAATGACACCTAGAGCTAAAACATCCACCATGTCATAACTGCAGAAGACCATGATGAATGATGCACAGAAATAGATTTTGCACTCATCTAAACCTTCAAATCTTCCATTGCTACTGCAACATGTGTGAGCTGTAGCATTTTAAAATGGCTTGACACAACACCCTCAGGCTTATAAATCTTGCAAATACATGTATAGTCATGATTGCTCGAAACTTCTCTGACCTGCGCTGTTATTAATGTGTTTAAAACAAGAAATTCCTGTTAGACTCGAGCCGCCTGAAATTATGGCTTTTTGCAGCTTCAGTGCATTTTGCTTCCCTCGCCCATAGACTAACAAAGCTCTCTTCTTTTTTTTTTTTTTTTTTTACCATTTTGATCATAGGAAAAGTTTGGCCTCACTGTAGTCATTTTCAGTGGGCTTATTCCATTTTTGTATTCACTTTTAATCATCTTGGACATAAGCATAAGCTAATTGTCCTGACTATGACGGTAATTTCATTACTTTGGCTTATGCTCGGTGCAGAGGGTAACCCCTTCACCTCTGTCAGTCGGCTCTGATGAATATGTTTCCCAGGAATAGAAAGCAGGGAACGTCGTCATTTCAAACGGGGTCAGCTGAATGTGTCAGCCTTCAAGAGAAAATAATAATAGATTGCCAGAATGAGCCCTGTCGTCCCTTGTTTGCTCACAACAACACATCTCTATCAGCTCTCCGGTTAGTCCATCCTTTACGTTGATGCTTTTCTTCCACAATAAACATCATGAATTAGGCATGTTTTCACCGAAATGACTGTATAATAGATGACGGTGCCACAACGGTGGAAACCGACAAGCTTATATCGCTGGCAGGGATTCAGAAAAGAGGAAAAAAAAAAACGGAATGCAGGGGAGGAGGCCGGCTTTTAACTGTGCATGTGTCAACAGCTGGTGGAACAGCACATTAGAGAGGCCGGGCATAATCAGACATCTCTCTTGCTCAGGTGTGTAGGGACTGAGGAAACCGCCATCTCACCGCTGATTACTGATTACACAACCCACTGAGGTGTCAGACGGTTGCTATGATGAAACCAGAGCAGCTTCCTGTCCGTCTACGGCGCCGGCTCTTACGCTTTTCCCTGAGAGGAAAATGCAAGGGAGTTTTGGTGGAAAGTGATTTCATTTAAACAGAAACACAACATGATGTATCGTGAATAGGGGTGGGTATTGGGAAGGACCTCACGATACGATACGCATCACGATACTTGAGCCACGATACGATACACATTGCGATATCCCGATTATGCGATATCCCGATTATTATATTCTACATAGTTCACCTAAAAATGCATTACACATCTTAAAATCCAAGTTGTATATATGTTTTATTATAACTACACAAGCTAAAGTTACAACTTATTTGTATATGTTTTTCATATTATTTACATCATATGAAATTAACATTAAATTTAGTATGAGGTTGCTTTAATTATGTGGCAAATGATAATAAACACAAGAAAGATGGGTACTAAAACCAAGGACAGGCACAGTGATCAGTCAGTATAGATATAAATCCATAAATAAATAAACCTCTGTCCAATATTTTTCATTTTTTAAGGACAGGCAATTGTGTTATATAAAAAATAAATTATAAAATGAAATAAAACGTGAAATAAAACCTGAGCTCAGTGCAGGGCCCTCCCAGGGTTGGTAGAGAGTTGCAATGCCCAGGACTGTCACTTAGGTAGGAGCACTTGGTGATATAATGGGAAAAAAATCGGGGATAAAAAATATTAAAAAAATAAATAAATAAAAAATAAATAAATAAATCGATATTCAAATCTTTAATATCGATATTGAGTCGGCTGGAAAAGTATCGCGATATATTGCCATATCGATATTTTTGCCCACCCCTAATCGTGAATAAGACATGGTTAAGACATACTGTATTCTATTAAATGTGATTCTCACTTTCACTAATTTGATATTTACTCCAAAATACCCCTTTCATCAATATCCCATTTATTAGTGGTTCTTATTTAAGGGAAATGTTTTGTTTGTATGTTGACTCATTATTTTAGTTTCCAATTACTGCAGCTCTTTCTATTGTTAGTCAACGTTTACTGTTAGTCATAATCCACAACTGCTTGATCGGGCAGATATGATTTTGGCTGCCACTGATTTTAACTGTCGGCTCCCGAACGTTGACTCATAGACCGTTGGACTCTCCCAGACGAGTTCAGGCTTGCCCACGCCACACTCACTTCCTCCTCACCTCCCTCAGGTCTTTCTTTACCTCTGTTTCTTTCTCTGGACTGCGATGCACCATTACATGTTTATTTTAGAATTCATTAAGGAGATGGGGGATGATTTTATTGAGCAGTTTGTGTGTGATTATGTAAATAAACTCTGCTTGATCCTTACAACAGCGCGGACATCTGCAGTCCAAACTGACTGCCATCATTTACACTCACAGCTGTTCTGCGATGGGTGTTTCATGACTGGTGAACCATTTGATAGTTTGTCTGCATCTGCTTTTATATTCCCCTCACACTCAGAGTTATAGATTGTTCATAATAAAAAACTAAGGGAAAGTGGGAGAAATTCACAGACATGTTCTTGAAAACTCGATAAGAAATGGTGCATTACAACTGGAAGTGACTGTCGAGTCACCCTGTACGTGCAGGAAGAGATGAAATGGGACTGAAGATATGCTGCTTTAGATTTCCATAACAAAGCAGCTGTTTTCAGGTGAGACAGACATCTGAACTCCAGTTAAAGCTCCAGATTTCAAATGACATATCAAAGTGTAGTGTTTTCTCATATTTCGGTATAATTTATAATCTTGACAATTTAAACCTGTTGTGAATGAAAGAAAAAAAAACATAGTCATCAACGTTAAATTTGAGTGCTTCATTCTTTCCACTTCACAGTAAATCATCAATAGTCTTTGTTATTGTTACTTAAAAATAGAACCCAACAGTCACGACTTTTATTTAAAGGAGCATGAGGCTCCTTTTAAAAAAATGAGACTCGATAGCGCCACCCTTCACCACGACGGCCGTCAGGGGTACTGCAGCCAACAGTGAAGCCGGTGTGAGTACCAGATTGTATCGGGCTGCAATATTTTCCCCGGAAGTGTGCATTTTTTCCCCGCAATGGTATTTTTTTGCCATGTTAAGCTAGGAAGGTAGTTTTTCCCCGTGTCTTCACATTCAAAACGTCTTTTTTGGCAATTGCGGATTAATCAGTGAGCGCTTAGTTGACGTTAAATTTTTTTAATTATATTTATATAATGTTTTATGACTATTTTGCTTAGACATTTACAGATTCAACAATGAGAACATATAGAGACATACACTTCTGTAAAGTCAGAAGCAGCAGATCATAGTGGAGGTAAAAGGGAGAAGAAACATATACAAGGAATTATCAGAATTATCAGTGATCTTACTGACGGTCAAAAGCCAATCACAAGACGGAACGTCATCACGTACGGGGAGCCGGTAAAAAAAAGCAGGTGGGAAAAAAAAGCACCGACACCGGCACGGGAGAACGGGGAGAACGTGCATGCAGCGTCATGTGACGTCACATCCGCAGCCCAGCGCGGGAAATTCGGGACCGAATTGCAGCACATTTTGCAGCACACAGCCTGTTCAAGGCAACGGAGAGATACACTAGAGGAAACATTCTTTTAGAAAACTTAAAATGTATACGGATTTTTTTCATAAATTCTGCCTCAATCCGGCCTCAAGCTCCTTTAAGTCAGGGTAAAATTTGCAACAAATGACAATAAGCTAATAGTTACAAAACATAGTGATCTTCAGTAGGACTGACTACTTAAAACAGAGTGAAGCTGACTGTTTTGGCAAAAAGAAGAGTGATCCAATCTCCTAAAATATGATTATGAAAATAACAACGCGGCCTGTATTCATGTATTTAATTTCTTTAATCTTGATTGAAAAGAATCAGTGTTGGTAATCTTGAAGCAAGACCAAGCACGGCCGCTCTCTTCGCACACAGCCAGGTCAGCTGCAGGGCTGTACACTATTTGTCACTGGCTTCTTTCAGTTTTCGAGTCAAAGTAATAATGCAGTCCAGGCCACAGCCCATCAGGCAGCAAAGGAAAAAAAATGGTGTGTCCATGATCTAAAGTGCTGATACCACAGAAGTGCCAGATAAGGAAGGTGGCCAGTTTAATGCAGTGTGACCTGGAGAGTTGGTTATCTTTGGGATTGCTTATACCACATCCACGTAGCTGCTCCATATTGATGCTGACTCTGACCTTTCGTTGTTCCATACTCAAGTAATAAGCAGTTTACAATCACCAACCTTTTTTTTTTTTTTTCTTGAGTCCGATAAAATAGGGAATGGAAAAAAAAGAACAATGATATAAAATTAGATGCTGTCAGAGGTGTTGCGCCCCTGTGGTGCTCTATAGCTTTTTAATGGAGGGAGGCAAGTAAATTAGCTTTTAAAGCTGTAATTTCATCAGCCTATCTGTTGGTTTGTGCTCATTTGTCAGCGGGGTTGCACAAAAAGGTCTCTGTTGATGGGTTTTATGGAGTTAAAATGCACATCACGCCTAATAATTAGAAATCACTAATTAATATGTTGATTCTCAGCTCTTAATTTGTATAATTAACGCTCAGCGCAGACATGGATGGATTTTGCAGTCTTTCAAGGAGGATATGAATCTTTTAATCTGCGCTTCTGTGTTTGATGTGACGCACTGTTTGGAAATTGCTTTTAAAGTTCATAAAGCCTGTCATTCAATCCCATTTTCATTTAACAAAAGGCTGCTCCCGAAGGTCGGCTCACCACGCGCAAAAACGTATGAATCGCATGTATTTTATCGACTTTTTTTTTTTGAACAGGTGAGGAAGGTGCGTTTGGCTTCACTGCAGACCCCGGCCAGCTGGAGGGGGAGATGTACCACACAGCACTAAAGAAAAGTTCCCAGGGTTTTGGATTTACTATCATAGGAGGTGATCGGACAGATGAGTTTCTGCAGGTGAAAAATGTGCTCAGCGATGGCCCGGCTGCCCAGGACAAGAAGATGGCATCTGGTGAGCAAATACATGTGCACGTGAGCCTATAATTTCCCACGAAGGGGACAAGATAGAGCTAGGATTATTAATTGTACCAAATGTGTTACCACAACACACCTGGGTGTATTCATTTTCTTCCCGTGGTAGTCATTTGACATATATTCAAAACATCCCAGGCAGTTTGACAACAAACAGCCTGAATGGGGTGGAAGTGATGCCTTAAGCTGCGTGTGTGTGTGTGTGACTGCGTGTGTGTGTGTGTGACTGCGTGTGTGTGTGTGTGTGTGTGTGTGTGACCGCGTGTGACGATTACATTCGTGTGATACAAAAGAAATCTACACTTGTCTCAGCTCAGTTGTGGTGGGAGTGCTGTTCAGAACTGCTTGACAATGTAATGAATGAATGAAGGACAAGAATGAAGTAGGAGTGAATGAGATAAAAAGGAAATGGAAGCGTGGCAGGGAGCTACCAGGATGAAAATGCAAAAGTGTGGCAAAGGGTCCTTTTCACAGGAAAGATATGTTTGACAAAGGAAGCGAGAGCGCTTTTCAAAGGAATGCAGATGTCTAGTTGAAATATCAGGAGACAAATTCCCGTCTTTTACTTACTCCGTGTTCCCTCTTTGTCCTAGGTGATGTCATCGTTGAAATAAATGGGATGTGCGTGCTGGGGAGGACCCATCCAGAGGTGGTGCAGATGTTCCAGTCCATTCCCATCAACCAGTATGTGGACATGGTTCTCTGCCGCGGCTACCCCCTTCCTCCCGACGTGGATCTGGACGTGGATGACCCCCTGCCTCCTCCGCCTCCTCCTCCAGCGGCTCAAGCCCAGCAGGGTCTGCATGGTGGCGAGGTGGTAACAGCTGTGCCTCTCATCAACGGGCAGCCGCTGCTGGTGAAAGGCGATGTCCTTCACGGCTCCTCGCAGGAGCTCCACTATGTGACCACCGATGCCAACGGCCGGCCCGTGGTGGCTGCCATGCCTAACGGGAGGCAGCCGGAGCGCGGGGAGGCGCCCGCGGGAACGCTCCAGCCCGAGCTGGTGAGCGTGCCGCTGATCAAAGGGCCCGGAGGGTTCGGCTTTGCCATCGCCGACTGTCCTCTGGGCCAGAAAGTGAAGATGATTCTGGATGAGCAGTGGTGCCGCGACCTACAGAAAGGAGATATAATCAAGGAGATCAACAGACAAAATGTACAAACGCTCAGCCATGCACAAGTGGTGGACATCCTTAAAGACTTCCCCGTGGGCAGCGAGGTCAATGTTCTGGTTCTGCGAGGAGGTGAGGGAGTTAACCATCAATATTTTTTTAATTTAATAATAATAACCACTTTATTCGTCAGTATACATTAGGGCTGAAACGATTCCTCGAATAATTCGAGTAATTCGAGTAATTCGATTACAAAAATTGATTGAGGAATTTTCTCTGCCTCGAGGAATCGTTTAATAAATCGTTTAATTTTGCCAGCTCAAAGCAGGTATTTCGCCTGGACTACGTTTAAAAAAAAACACACCTAATCTTTTAAGTTATGTCTGATATCAGGTGTAATGGCATTTTTAGGTTAGAAATAAGAACATTTCTTGGTAAGATCCTTAGTTTTTTGAGTGAAGGCAGTGAACTTGGTCAACTGGTGTAAGTTCAGGGTTATTAAATGCACACCCATGAACCTACTGTATTATTTAATTTAGTCTTAGTAATGTCAATTAACATCTAACATCTTATGTATGTTTATAATTGCTCTTTAACTAAACAAAAATAGGTTTTATCCGATTACTCGATTAATCGATGGAATTTTCAGTAGAATACTCGATTACTAAAATATTCGATAGCTGCAGCTCTAGTATACATGGTAACACGCTGAAATGTGTCCTCTGCTTTTAACCCATCACTAGTTTCTTTCTTATTTATTTGGCTGTCTCTCTGCTATCTTCTTGTATCAAGTAATTGTAAAATCTATTTATCTGGCATAATGATTGTCTGTAGGTCCACGTCCTTTCTCTTTTCCATGTCTATCTTTGACTTCCATCTCATTGTTTACTCTTGTTCTTTGATGCCATCTTGTGTTTTACATAATGAGCTGCTACTTCCAGTGCTTTGGGAGAGCTGACACTGAGAGGTGATGTCGTGGCCCGTTAGGCGTAGGCAGCGACGACACGTTTGTTGTTCTTTAAAAACTGGATGATGCCAATGGGCTGCCGTCTTTCTAACTGGATTAAACTGTAGCACTGCAGCTGCTGCAGAAGATGATCAGACTTAAGTCTGTCAGAGCTCCATTTTTTTTTTTTTTTTTAGTCATTTCATGCAGCTTCTTTCCATATGCATACATCCCACCCCAAGCATTTCTCGAGCGTTGCTCCTCTGCGCTTCCACTCAAACCGCCTCTGTTTGTGACAACTCCCCGTGAGGCGTTATGCTCTCTGTTACAAGTCTGAAAGTGGGAATTACATAAGTGTGGAGATGTGCTGGATTCCAAGGAGCAGAAAGAGGAGGGAAGGTACCCTTCAAATGTCTGCTACTTGCATCTCCGGCCGCCCCAGGGACTCGCTGTGCAAGTCAATGAACTCTGGATTGGCTTTGATCATCAGCAGAGTGCAGGGGGATTCTGCATGCCTCTATATCCATGGCCTCTTAAAGGTCTATAGCTAAATGGCTATAGAGAGAAGGTCCTCCAGGGGCGTCCTCCCACTAGCCACGCCTGAACCCTAATCTCCCAAACACCCACGCTACTGACACTCACTCGCTGCGCCGCCATCGCCATGTACTGCTCGGCTGATGCACTGCATGTCTCGACAGTTGAAGCCTATCTGTGCCAGGCTTCACCCAGGCTGCACAACCGCAGAGCTGATGCCAGCTTTAAACCTCATTAGACAGTGGCCTTTGGCTGCGAGAAGGCTCCGTTTACACAGTTGTATCGGAGGAAAAGAACAGAGAGTGCGATAGAAGAAAAAGAGGCGTGCATTTCATTTGTACACTGAACTTGTCCTTTTATGCCTTTGCATTTATGTCGGACGGGGAATTTCACAGTGAAGCATAAAAATGTGACTTCCTATCTCCCTTCTTTATTATTTTTACAGTATATCAGGCTCCATTAACCTCTCATCAGCCAAAGTGTTAGTCTGAGCCCAGAGCGCTGCAGGCTCCAGAGGAGTATATCTTAATTTGATTAACGCTGAGAACAGAGAAGGGGTGGGGGCATCTCAGCGCTTCGGATGAAACATGTGAAATATGTAGGCACGTGCTACAAGCGAACAGAGGGTCCAAAGGAGAAGTATCTATCGTGCCATAGATCAATGACTTTGTCAGGGCTTCACCTGCTGCCATGCCTCTACGGTCACTGCGTGATATATACAGTACTCAGCTCTTCTGGGTCCGTACTGCTTTTATATTTCGTGTATGTCTTTTAATCTCAAGGATGGATGAATTTTCCCTAATAGAGCATTCTTTGGTGAGCGCTCCTCTTGAGTTTTAAGTAGCTCCCTGGTTTATTTTTATGTTCACTGCTGTGCTTTCTATAGTAAGAGAGGGAGTGCCATCTGGTGGGCAGTTTTCATTGACAGTTGTTCCAAATCATTCCATCCATCCATCCATCCATCCATCCATCCATCCATCCATCCATCCATCCATCCATCCATCCATCCATCCATCCATCCATCCATTAGGGGTGTGCAAACAAGGGTACCTCACGATTCGATTCGATTTCGATTATTGGAGCTTCGATTCTTCGATTCTTCGATTATAACGATTTTCGATTCGATTATTGGTGCCACGATTCTTCGATTATTGTGATTTTTAATGCTTTTTTCCATACAAGATTGATTTTGTCTTCATCTGTGGCTACATTTGTAAATAAATAGCCAATCAATTAACTCAGTTCCTCTAACAACACTCATTAAGTAAATAACAAGGTTGTTTGAACATTTGACATGTATTTTTCAAAGACACAAAATAATTTATTTTATGACTATGTGAACATTTGCTCTTTGACTTACTTAACTTTGACCAGGGAAAGCTGCACTTGCATGAGAGCGCCCTCTATTGGCGGAAAACACTGAAAACGGTCAAGCCCCGGATTTAATGAGTTAATTAATTCAAGTAAACAAGATATGTACTTCCATCAAATTTATTTAGTGTAAACATATCTGCCATATTTCAAGTGAATAATAAGAAATGTGCATTCTTGAAAATGAAATGATTCCCCAGCTTATTCAGTCTGGAATCTGGATAGGATAACTTAAATTTTTTTATTTTTTATTTTTTTATTTTTATTTTTTTTTACTGGACCATAATCGATTACAAATCGTCACGTGACGCATCGCGATGCATCGACACATCGATGAATTGCACCCACCTCTACCATCCATCCATCCATCCATCCATCCATCCATCCATCCATCCATCCATCCATCCATCCATCCATCCATCCAAGAAGGAGCCCAGCTGTCCTTGGGCAAATGGAGGATTTAAATCTGGACGAGTCACCAGTCCATCACAGACAATCAAGACCTTTCATGGTCACACTTTCACCTGCGTCCTTTTTAATAGTTTTCCTGTTTGACTTTGTCTCTCCATAGGTCAGACGTCCCCTGTTAAGACTCTAAAGCCTGTGAGTAAAAGCATATACTTCCCTCTTTCTTCACTGTTGTGTCCCTTCAGGGAGATGTCACCCCATTTAGTTTTAAAGCGTTTCATCCTTTGGCTTATGAGGCCTCACTTGCATCAAATTAAATGATAGTAACAAATTAGAATATTGGTCACATTTCTGGGTACCTTCTTTTTTTTGCTCTCAAAAACAGTCCTAACGACTTCCTTTCGCTATTTACATCCTTTGGCCTATTTGTCTGGGGACCGCGGTGGTAATGAGGCATGGATTAGTCTCTGTAGATATGGCAGTATTATTAATATAACACTTTTAGATAAAGAAGTTGCCCTTTCTGCCTGAGAATGCATGTCACGGCCTTTGGGAAATCTTGACGCTCTTCCTCGGATTTTATATGAGATCTAAATCCCAATGCTTTGCCCCGCAAACAATATGAGAAATATAAAGTGAAAACGGTTTATGTTATTAAAAAGGCAGTGAAAGCCACTTTCTCATCTTCCACCATTAAATGCTCAGCCTCTTGTAAAGGATAATGAGCTTCTCACTCCCAATAAACATATGATGCTCTTTGTAGATATCCTTTTTTTAAATAAAGTAAAACAGTTCGAAGCAATGTAGTTGTGATAGGGCTGGGCGATATGGACCAAAAGTCATATCTCGATATTTTCTAGCTGAATGGGGATACTCAATATATATCGATATTTTTTCTGTGACATAATTGGGGTTTCCCCCAAAGCATTATAGCATAGCATCTCTGTTAGCTTCATTTTTTTCTGAGGCAAACCCTCAAAAAACCAGTCAGTTTTAATACAATGCCTCTTGCCAAATGTCACACAGGTTCCTTTATTAACAGAGGTCTGCACAATATCAAAATCTATAAAACAAATGAAATAAAAATAAACTGCCTGCATATATAGAATAAAAATGCTTCTTGAATAAAATAAAACAAATATCCCTTTCCTGCATAACAATTAAATTAAAATACACTGTGCAATTAATACAATGTAGACAGTAACAGGCAGACTTTTCCACTGAGGTTGACAGTTGTACAAATAACAAAACATTTGTGCAAATCTCAAATAAAACATTCAAGTCAATTTGTCACAAAATAAGCTATATCAAAATCATAAAAAAAAAGATATATCGATATAAACGATATTTTCTCGTACCATATCGCGTTTGAAAATATATCGATATATATTAAAATCTCGATATATCGCCCAGCCCTAAGTTGTGACCAGGTTTGTTTGTTGTTAGAAACAGGAAATGACTGCCAGCTCAGAGACGTTGGATGGTATGACTGACGCAGCTCCCCAGGCCTTGCCTTACCACTCCAACACGAGCACCATGCGCTCCTCCGACTCCCCGAAGCGAGAGGCTACAGAGATGTACCTGAAGTCCAAAGCCCTGCTGGAGAGCAGACGTAAGTGTAGCATAACCTCAAGTCTTTTTTTTTTTGTTTTGTTTTTGCACAACTTGAAGCTAATTGACTACTGACGAGGTGTTTCCATCCACAGAGCCTCACACCAAAGACATAGACGTTTTTCTGCAGAGAGACATTGAAACAGGCTTCGGCTTCCGTGTCCTTGGGGGAGAAGGTCCACAACAACCAGTAAGTCCACATAACAAACTTTTTGACATTTTGGGTTTTGTTGACGTAATTTGATCTGAGAGATGTCCCCGTTAGGATACGCATGGAAGAATGCATAAAATATCTGAGTCCGAACTGGTTTCGTAATACCTGACACTCTGAACTTAGGTCATAAATACAAAGATGTTCTGTATGTGAAATATGACATCGTCAAAGGCGGTGCGGTGGAAGAGGACATGCTGAAAATGCAGGAGACAATGAGGCAGGAGAGGGAAACCAGTGATTTTATTGTCAACTGAGGGGCCTGTAATGGCAGGGAAATCCACATTACAAGATGTGAGTGCAGAACTGAAGGAAAACTGGGGAAGTAAACTGAAAAAGTAGGTTAGCAGAACGGGGAAGTACAACATACGGATGAGCCAGAACCCAAAAGACCAACAAAGTGATAACAAGAAACATGTGGTGACACGCCAGAACGATGGCACACAAAATAAAACAGGAAATTAAGCTAAATGCAAAACCAGTTCAGGAAATTGATATAAAAAGGATCATAAAACAAGTATCAAATCATTAAAACCAAAAAAACTTGGAATAATATAAAACATTACCAAGCAAAAATATTTATTAGCAATATAATAGCATTTTATTTAAATTCTTTACTGTGCTTGGCACTGATTGCAAGCAGAGGGGGCACCATATGGGAAACCCACTTTTCCAAGCCCAGCATGTAAACTGGGGATAGATAACGGTAGTCATTCTCTGGAGTGAGGAAAACGACTTCCAGCATTACTTGGAAGGATGCAGGTCTGCAGATGGTTTGGGAACCGACCAACAATAGCTTTAGAGATGAGAATTTATCAGTGTTTGAGACTACAGGAGGACAAAGGAGAGCTGATCACACTCCAGTTCTCATTACCAGTGTGTGATAAAGAGTTTGTGTACCTTACTGTAATACTGTATACAGTATCAGTTTGCAGCTCAGAGCATTTAACAGTATAAAGATCCATCTGTCCAATCTGTGCTTCGAGAATCTAAAGACCAACCTTGAAAGTTGACCATAAGAAGTTTAGAGCTTTGTGTGAATGCACGTATTACTTTATAAACGATGTTATATCTGTATTTTCAGTGGCAACCTCCCTGTTACTAACTCCACTGCAGAACGTGTTTCCGCAGGTTTACATCGGGGCCATCGTTCCCAACGGAGCTGCAGAGAAGGACGGTCGTCTCCGGGCGGGAGACGAGCTCATCGGCATTGACGGCGTGATGGTCAAGGGTCGCTCACACAAGCAGGTGTTGGACCTAATGACCAATGCTGCCCGTAACGGTCAAGTTATGCTGACCGTTCGCCGGAAGATGGTTTACAGAGGTGAGTAAAAACACAAGCAGCATCCGGAGGAATGTGTTTCTGTGTTTAGATGAAGCTACACCCAACGCTTCAGTAGTTACCTCTCCACCAATGGCACTTTTCCACTATTACCTACTCGGCTCTACTCATCTCAGCTCGGCTTGACTCAACTCGGCCTGGTTTCTAGGAAGAACGAAGAAGACAAAAACACTAAAGATGTAGAACATGGAGGAGATGATAGATGTGCTGCTGGGTCTGTGGCTTGTAGGAATGGGCGATATTTTATCGTTCACGATTTACCGTCAAAAAAATTCCCCACGGTAAGAATTTGTCATCTCGCGGTAAAAACGATAAATTCCCGTTGATGACGTTTTTGTGTAAAGCGAAGACAGCGTTAAATCGACGCACAATGTACGTGAAGGAAGGAAGGATGGAAAGATATGAGCCTGAAAGAAAGAAAGAAAGAAAGAAAGAAAGAAAGAAAGAAAGAAAGAAAGAAAGAAAGAAAGAAAGAAAGAAAGAAAGAAAGAAAGAAAGAAAGAAAGAAAGAAAGAAAGAAAGAAAGAAAGAAAGAAAGAAAGAAAGAAAGAAAGAAAGAAAGATAAATTCCAGTTGATGAGGTTTTTGTGTAACAAACATGGCGGATCTGAGTCATTCCAGTTTTACAGGTGTAACTCATTTAATTGGTTTTTATCAATTCAATTTAATTGGTGTAGTTTAGTAGTATTTAGTATCTTTTAGAGCAGTGTTTTGGGGGCTCCAAAGACTGAATGTGGTGATAGATTTATAGTTACAAAGGTGGAGTTGAATTGGTATTTTTTTTATCGTCATTTTTATCGTTATCAGGATAAATGCCAGAAATTATCATGATACATTTTTTATTCCATACCGCCCATCCCTAGTGGCTTGTTTTTGATATCACGTTGAAAAATGAGAATGAGAGAAGCTTCAAGCGGCAACGATTTTTAATTTTTTTTAGCGAGCAATTATGAAGTGACATAGCTCCTGGTAGATCTTGTCGTTCCTTATCGCCCGTCTAGATCCCTTTTTAATTCTCTCCTCAGCCACCAGGTTTATGAACATCTGCACCTCAGATTTGGATCACCAAACAGACTTTTGCGCTGCCATTCCTTGTCCAATAAAATGAACAAGAAGCCGCCGTCAGAGTCGCTCTTTCGCTGATTTCCACATCCTGACTCAGACGTCTGACTCCAACCCCCCGACCAATCGGTGCCATGTAGTGTGATGACATCAGATACAGCCCGACTCAGCCACTTAGAACCTCGGCAGAATAGTTACAGAAAAAGTATCTACTCGGCACGTTAGACCCCTAATGGGAAAGCGCTAGGCGAGTCGGGCTGAGTAGGTGCTAGTGGAAAAGTGCCATAAGAGAAGCACTGGTAGCCGTTGACAACCATCGTCATCATACACCCTCACACTCTGTTCCCTGCATGTGAACTATTAAAGTCCACTGCATAAAACACGCAAATGCAAACACAATTAACAAATCCAGCATCCTTCTTAAATCAGATCTGACGGACGAAGAGGCTCAGGAAATGGCTCCGGTGCTGGTGAACGGTTCCCCCAAACTACCTCGTCTCCCGATACCCAGTGCACTTGACCACGAGTCCTTTGACATCACACTTCACCGCAAGGACACTGAGGGATTTGGATTCGTCATCCTCACGTCCAAGAACAAACCGCCACACGGGGGTGAGGACCAACTCTTGTCAGTAGGAATACGGTTTAGAAATGTAAATATCCCTGACAGCATCCTGCTGATTTCAGTTGCTGTGGGACCACAATTGCTGCCTTTTGTGTTTAGACTAGATATATGGAAATACGGTTGCGCCAGCTGCATCTTAATGTGTCATTTCTCGTTATCACATCTGGCATTTCAGTTATCCCTCACAAAATTGGCCGTATCATTGAAGGAAGTCCGACCGACCGCTGCGGCCTGCTACACGTCGGAGATCGCATCTCAGCAGTCAACGGGCGCTCCATCATCGAGCTCTCTCACAATGACATTGTTCAGCTCATTAAAGATGCTGGCAACGTTGTCACCCTCACTGTGGTTCCTGAAGATGGTGAATACCTTTGTGTGCTTGCAGCTTTGTCTTTTATAGCTGTTAGCGGGTCGCGAGCTTAGTTTTTAAGCTCATTGTCTAAAACTGAGGAATCAATTTTAAATTCCAGCACCTAATCAGAGCAATCAGTCTTATACATGATTAGAATATATGAATAATTTAGCATCTATATTAAGAATTTAGCTTCAAACCTAGGCATTCAGAAAATGAACTATTACCCTCTGTTTCCATCACTGCAAGGATTGGATCAGTAAAAATGACAATATGGTTGTGTCCCTGAAATACCACACTGGGACACAGAACCACCTGAACCCTGTATTTGTTTTCTAATTGTAGAAAGAAGAGCTTAGCAAGTGCTGAAACTGAAGGATTTGCTTGTGTTAAAGCAAACATATACTCTTGTCAATTTTAATACAAGCAGCGCCTTTACTCCTTTTATTGGTGTTTTTGTTTAAATGTTTGTATGTCTGAAAGGTCTAGACTGTAGACATGTAGACGTTTTCCAGTACAGTTTTTTTTAAGATTGCAAAAATCGTAAAATCTAACTTTCTGTTGTTGCATCAAATTCAGTAAATTTATTTTTATTTTTATTTTATTAGTTTGCACACAATAAAATTAACACTTGCAATCAAAATAGTAAAACCAATGTGACAGGAGAGGTCAAAAAGCCAACAGGCTTATGCAACGGACCTCCCCTCAATTTAGGAAGTAAAACAGTAATTACAAAAAATCAAAAAACAAAAACAACAAGACGAAGACTATAAACAAAAACAAAGAAGGTTTGACTGCATAGTTACAGATCCTCAACACACACACCAAACAAACAAAAAACAAAAAAAAAACAAAGAAAACTTGACATTTTTTAAATGTGAATTAAATGAGATGATAAATTTCTTTTAAAAATCTCTAGAGAAGCAGAGCTTTTGATAATGTGAGATTTGGAGTTCCATATCTGTACACCGCGATATCTGAGGGAAAACTGGCCGTGTTTAGTTTTATAAAAAGGAAAATGAAAATGATTAACCTGTCTAGTATTATATGAATGTATTTGAGAATTATAAGTGAAAAAAATACTAAACGATAGTGGTAAAGAAAAAGGCAAAAACATATGTTTGTATAAAAACACAATGGGTGATCCAAGTGATTTGCAGGTGATTACACTGTGTTAAAATGCATTTCAGAATACAAGGGCCCTCCGTCTGGAGCCAGTTCAGCTAAACAGAGTCCAGCCCTTCAACACAGAGCCGTGGGTCAAAGGTCACTACTTCAGGACGAACGGTAAGCATCTGACAACAGAAGAACCAAGCTGCTAAGATCTCCTTCCTGAAGAGGAATGTCACAGCGTCCTTTTAAAATAAGTTATACAGTGTATAATAATAGCAGTAATGGTTGTGTTAGTAAAATTGGCATCCTGACAGCCATGTGCACAAAGCAACGACTCACTCGACTCAACCCAGAACAATATGTAGACAAAGAAGGATTCTCCTCAAAGTAAGAGGACAGAGTACAGATAAAAATTGGATTTCTTGCTTGTGTTGTTCTCTCAGATGTAAGGCGCTTTGGATAAAAGTGTCTGCTAAATGACAGTAGTAGTAGGTATAGAATGAATATATCCATAATGTATTTTTCTGCAGTATTTAGTTTACATCTAATATTATTTTTCCAAATCTCTGTTTGTTTCTGCAGCTATAATCTGGAGCTGGAGGACAAAAGAGACGGACTCAACCGCTCCGACCACAAAGCCCTCGGTGAGATGGGAGCACTGTGTGTGACCGGACCTAACCAGGTAAAACAATCCTCTTATTTCTTCCTGTTTGTGTTGTTTCACTTGTTGTCACACCTCTCACTGCTGGATACGAACATGAAAAGCAATCTGTTTGCAGGTATGAGAAGAAAAAGATGCAGTTTCTTGTCCGCATGCACCTGAGTATGTTGTTGACAGTAACGTGAGATAAAAGCGAGCTTCATTGCTTGTAGTCTCGTGTAACTTTCAGGTCAGGTCGGTCATACAACAGTTATTGGCATCCTGCTAATAATATAGTTATGAAAAAGAAAATACAGCATTTTTATGGAAAATGTTTAATCTCTAAATACAACCATTTTGATTTGAAGTCATAGTCATCTATGGAAAGGTCCTTCAATTACTGATTTTTCTGTGTTTGTTTTTAAAAAAGATTTGGAAAAAAAGGAATAAAAAAGCACCCTGACCTGACACTTGGACATTTTTTAAATACCGTATTTTCTGGACTATAAGCCACTACTTTTTTCATAGGTTTCGGACCATGCCGCTTATACAAAGGTTTTTCTTCCACCACTCAGGGGCGCTCTAACCGGAATTAGAATCAAAACTAAGACAAAATAAATGCAAAAAAGAATACGCTACTTCTTCTTTAGCAGTAGCAGTAGGTAGAGGCAGATTTCAAACAGATAAATAGATAAATAAATACCGGTTATTTTCTCTTGGTTCTGTCCCATTTTAATCAGCAAAGTTGCTGCCGTGTTAAAAGACACTGTTAGGAAAGGATCTATATAGGTACAAACATGTACATCATTTACAGTTCAAAATCGTTCTGTACATGTAGTTAATATCTAATCTAACAACATAAATATCTGCGGCTTGTATATCTTTTTTTTTAAATAGAGCGGATGCGGCTTGTATGCAGTTGCGGCTTGTATGTCTTTTTTTTAAATTATTTTTTAAAAAATAGAGCGGCTGCGGCTTATATGCAGGTGCTGCTTATAGTCCAGAAAATGCGGTATACGCTTTTGTAGCCTAGTCAATATTTTAAATATATTAAAAACAAGTGTGTGTGCCCTTCATTTGTACTGTGTGTTTTGTCATAAAGCTCAAAAAGATGATTGAGAGTTGAATCAGATGTGGAAGATGAGTGTCGGCTTCATAAACGTTGTACTGCATCCTCGGGGGGGAAACATCCTGAGCATGTTCCTCTATGTGCAGGGCTGTCTGACAGTGGAGTTGGAGAGAAGTCCCAGGGGGTTTGGTTTTAGTTTGCGAGGAGGCACAGAGTACAACATGGGTCTGTACATCCTCAGACTGGCTGAAGATGGACCTGCTCAGCTGGACGGAAGAATCCATGTGAGTCTTCCTTTATTATAGCATTTATTTTCAAGTATTTTCCTTTTTTCCTGCAGGTTGTACTTCAGAGTTTTTAAATATTACTCACACATTTGTCTGCATGAAATGATTATGTCCAGTTGGTCTCACCCACTCACTTGAGCGAAGATGAATACTTATGGCAGATCTTGGCCTAATTGAGAATTATAGCAGTTGAGTACACGAGTAATAGGGAAAGATGATGGTGTCTGAAAACATTATTTTGCCCATCTTTCTTTAGTAGTAAAATCAGTTTCAGGTAGATGAATCTGTAACAGGCTCTGCCTTTTCTCCTGATGGTTCAATAAACTTTGAATTTCCTCACGGGGATGAGATTATCATATTATCATTTTCAGGCTGGGATCGGAGACTCTGCAGAGAGGACACAGAATAGAAACTGCTTATGGGAATCAGCCTTATGGCCTGCCAGACTGTGGTCTCCAGTCATGAATTTGTCCATACAAGGGTGGTGAGGGATGTCAAAACTGATTAGGACCTAAAAGGCTGACATGTTTACATGCTTTATCCTGAGTTATTTTGACATCCCAGATAACACAGGCTGCCTGGAGGGGACTGCAAAACTATATATACATGTGTGTTTGTGTGTGTGTGTGTGTGTTATAAAATGTAAATTATTTGGAGATGAGCCTCTGTATGTCTGAGAGTGCATATATGTAGATTGGAGGACGGTCGTCGTTCATTGCTGTGTGTCTGTGCTTCTCCGCGATGCTGACAGGTTGGAGATGAGATAGTGGAGATTAACGGGGAGCCGGCTCGCGGCATCTCCCATACACGGGCGATTGAACTAATCCAAGCTGGAGGAAACAAAGTGGTTCTGCTTCTGAGACCTGGAGCAGGTCTGGCTCAAGATGGCAGTGAGTACTTTATTCAGATATTTTATGTGTGCCATTTGATGTAAATTAGCAGCGCTTTTTTTTATTATTATTTAAGTACTCTTGTGCAATTTTGACCTTTTGCTGCACAAACATGGATTTGGTGAGTTTGGTTGACCTTTTGGAGATGGTTCAGGCAGATGTCTTGCGCTGTGTTTTATGCTCGCTCTCACCCCTCGGCATGGCTTTCATAGAGCTATTTAGGAAGCAAGAGGTAATTGTCTCTCACAGGCACTGCAATGTGTAGCCCAGGCACTCTCCAAGATTGCTGCCTCTCTTAAAATCCCACCTCCTCTCCCATCTTCCACCTCCAGACTTCTATGGAGGGGGATCAAGCCTGGATGCAAAAATGTATTTTTTATCATTCAGGAACAATATGAGTGACTGAATAATGAATAATCAGCATCAATGAGGTTGCAGATACATACACCACTTTTGTTTTAAACCCACCTTTCTGTTCAAGTTCTCATAATCCCAGGGTAGTTTGGCATTGGATAAGTTTTGAAAAATAAGCAAAAGCAGTGAGAGAGTACTTATTGCGGCTTTCCTTGACTTTTAAGAGCCGCTTGAGAGTTTTGTTAGGTCCTGTATGTTTGTATGACGCGCTGCTGCTGACAGGGAAGCACGCTGAGTCCGAGATAAGTTTTATACGTTTAATGACAACTTCAGCCACAACGGCCTTCCGATTACATGCTTAATTGGATTTTGAACACTACAAACGTGTAATCGGGGAGATCAGTAAAATGCGGTCAACAAAAATTACGGCTACCCAACGCTCCTCTCTCCACCTCAGTGCAGGTGATTTGATTCCTTACATAAACTACGGTGACGACCCACGTGACCCAAACTTCCTTCATCACCGTGGCAACCAGATCAAACAAATGAAATATCAATATATGGCTCCTACAGTACTGTTTGAACAGACAAGTTAAACAACGATGATAAAAATGGGGCATGTCAGTTGAGGTTCTGAGATGAAACGCAACACTGTGACTTTATTGTTCAAGTGCTTCAACGTTGCCTGCAGCAAAACAAAACAAAACTATCACTAATCATCACCTGCGCTCCAGACGGAGGATTACGCAGCAATGTGAGGGAATCATCTCTCTGATAACCAACCGAAACACTATGGTTTAAACCAGGGATTGTCAACCGGTGGTCCGCGGCCCTCTGGTGGTCCGTGGCGGTATTGCAGGTGGTCCGTGAAATTGTAAATGGAAAACAAAAATTTAAAAAATATATATTTATTTAGACTCAATTTATTTTCCATTTACTATTCATTTTTGTGAATAATTTACCCATCCAAATGATGTCAAATGAGTGAGAGTGAACTTTGTAATATTATAAGCCCTCTTGGCTTCCTATTCATTTTTCATTGACTGTTTTTTGTTTTTTTTTATAGCAAAACGTGCAAATAAAAATATACACTGATGCTAATAAATAGCCTATATAGGCCCATACTTTTATTTAAAATCAAGGTGCAAAATAAAACAAACATCCCCAAAAGCAGTGGTCCCCAAGTTGCTTCTTGGTTATAATGGTGGTCCCTGGGACAAAACCAGTTGAAAACCTCTGGTTTAAACCAACGATCTTCAAGTCATTCTCAGTCCAGTATCGATGGTCCTTGGTCCGCTTCAGGCTCTTCTTCTCAGTTTGCATGAACAAGAACTTGAAATTACTCGAGAACTTGGGAGTAAAGCTGACCCTGTGTGTTTTGAAAGTTAAAAGTTTGAAAGTTTCTGAGTTAAAAAAGAAATAATTCATGGATTCATTCAAAATGTGTAACTATCTTCAAGGTCCAAATACAATAGAAACACACTGCAAAACAGCCCCTTTAGAAATAATATTCCATAAATCTAGTCAAAATCGTCTTATTTTAAGCAGAAATGTCTTTGTCTGTGGGGTAAGAAAAATGTTTTGAGCAGAATTCTTAAAACTAGGAAAATAGTGTAAAATAGTCTAATCTTCTTGAACCATTACTTAAAAATGATTTTTTTCAGAACAACTATGCATTCTGGGTTTGTCATGTTTTTTCACATTTTTCTTGCCAGAGGTGTTATTTATTTGAAAGATTTTACATTGGTTTCCAGCTGAACTATTAGTAAAGTTTCTTTAGGTAATACATTTCACAGATACAAATCACAAAAGGTTTCACAATAAAATACAGCTCCACACATGGAATTCAAAACATACTGCGGCAATAAAATATGGTTTCTCCATTAAAGTCATATAGAATAAAATGGAACATATAAGAAACAAAGAACTGTATAAAATATACAAAGTAGCAAGTAATTTTTATGATTAACTGAAAGCTTGTCTCAATTAATCTTTCTAAGTTTTTCAGCTACTTTTTAAATACAACAATACAATACAACAATAAATACAACAACTCCTACATTTTTAAGGCTGGACCTAATAATCCAATTTGCTGCTTGAGTTATGGAAATACACTGACTCTGTCTTATTAGAGTTTGTTGAAGATAGTTTTTTGTCACTCATTTTTTTAATGTTCACTAAATCTGACAGTTTCTGAATTTCTGGATTTCAGGATCCTCAAAGAAACTGTACAGCTGAATTCCATTTGCATATAGGTGACATTTGCTGAAGCGACTAACAAACCATCTTCGTGGGAGTATGAAAAATAGAATAGGGCCTAAGAAAGAACCCTGGAGAGACCCACCATGCCAGACCAGTAGCCTCTGACATGAACTGATTTATATAAACTCTAAAACTCCTGTCAGAGAGATGAGATGAAGCCATGCTAAAACAGTTCCTAAAGTTCCCAGCAAATCATGGAGCCTATTTAACAAGATGCTCTATAGAATTTGGTGAATACACCATCCTCAGAATATCAGTAAAAAGTCTGAGGTTCCTCTTCTCTATGCTGAATTTCATTTTGGAGAAATGCTGTGCTGCTGCTGATGAGAAGAAAGTTGCACATATGCAACTTTTTCCAAAATCAGGAAGGCTCCAAACTGAGTTTTTTAAGTACCAATTTTATATAGTAGATTGTACTATCAATGAACAAGTTGCATCTTACCGTTCATTTCTCTAAAAGTGTTTGAAGATGTCAGAAATATCACTTTTTAAGATAATTTATGAGCGTTTTGAAAAAACCAAATCCATTGGAAAAATTACCATTTAAAATGTCATATTACGAGAAAATATCTGCAGTCTTTAAAAACCTCATTCTTTTTTCTCTGGAATAATCAAATATTTTAGTGTTATTAGCCTCCCAGCCAACAACACAAGATTGAAAAATTATCAATTTACAAAATTAGGTTTTAAATCATAAGAAATTTCAACCTTCTGTAGTTGAATTGTTGAGGGACTTTCAGACTAAATGGTTAAAGGAAACAGTTCATGTATTAAGTTTCATGCCAGTCTTTTTTGTGTTTATGGTAGGGTTTTGGAGTTTCGGGTTTTGGAGTATTTTCTGCAGAGAGGCTGATGTTGCTGGTTATTTTATTTTGTTCAGGTCTGCTAGAGATCCGGATAATTTGTTCAATCACACAGAATTTCAATGGAAAACAGCTGGTACCGGAATCTATTAATGTTTTGTATCCACTCCACTCAGTCCTCTCCCCCTTAGGGGACCCGAGATTCTGGGAGTGTTGGTGGTGTTTCAGAACGCCTGTCTGCATGAAAAGGTCATTTACGGGTTGCACATTGATCTCGAGGTCTGAGTGTGGCATTACTCAGTATTTGGTTGTGATTTGATTTCAAATGTTGCCCCTCAAATTAGGAACTCAAATGTTTACTCGACATTGTCACAGTTACTCGTACTGTTTATGAAGTTTATTTTTTGTTTCTTTTCCGCGGCAGTGTGGCATCTGTGGCCTCACCAGGACTGCTGCCTGTGGCGTCACGCGCCGTCCGTTCGGATCGTAGCATTGATTATTTGTCCGTTTTGACATCAGAGCAAGAAGGAAAGAAAATCAAGTTGTCAGACCTCTGATCACGCTCGTGTCTCAGAGTTCTCCCCCCCTGGAAGGTTTTTCCATTCAACTGGAACTGGAAGTACAATGCATTCCTATAAAACCACATTCTGACAACTGGAGGTGGCATTTGTTGTCAAGTAATCAGAGATACATACTGTACTTATGTTGACTCCGGCCCCTAGAATCCTGTGTCCTTGAGAGAGTATTACTTAAGGGTATTAAGGTGTTACGGAGGGAGTTCTGATTATTTTGTGTAAGGTTCTATTTTTTTGTGTGAGCTGCGGATGTTTTAATTGAGCATTCTCATAACCTTCTCATAACCTTCAGCCCTGATGTCGACCAATCATCTGACTCTGGTTCTGAAACGAAAACAGAACTATGCTTTCTTGGTTTTGTGGTTCTGTCTTTGGTTCCCTCCTTGACTCCCATCTTTTGGGCATTTCGTGAGCACTACACATACCAGCATACTCTGGTTTACCAAGTTATCATCCGTTTCCAAACTGTTTTATTATTCCATTCATTATTGACATTACTCATCGTTTGTTCATTACTCATTATGACATCTGTCATTTGATGTTACACGCAGAATTTTTGGAGGGTTCTTACAGAAACAAAAAGTGGGGAATCATGTTGGAAATGTTCAGTCACTCTGTGAGGTCATTTTGAGTCCACTCAGGTCAGAGCAGGGTTGTGTCTCTGCAGTTTGGGCTTAGCTGTCATACACAGCTGTAAAGATGTTGTTTTGAGAGCTGCGTGTTATTCTGTCAAAAGAGCCCCAAGCTCTGTTCTGTAGAACTGTTGCTCTAACGACTCTGTCACTCCTGCCGTGATACTTGAGATGCACATTTTGACCCTTTTTGCATGCAAAGATAATCATATAATTTACTATTCTACTTCAATATTCAAACTTCAAAAAAGAGCAATAAGAATTGTAAATAAAGCGGCCTTTAGAGAATCAACAAACCCACTCTTCATCAAACTGAGAACACTCAAATTCAAGGATCTGGTCGACTTCAAAACTTTACAAATCATGCACAAAGCAAATCATCATCAGTTGACATCCAGAAGTTGTTTCAAATAAAAGAAAATAAACACAATCTCAGGGGAATATGCAATTTTAAAAAACAGCATACGAACAAACATCAAACCCATTGTTTATCAGTGAAGGGAGTCAATTTGTGGAACAACTGTAAAGATGAAATGAAACCATGCAATTCACTAAGTAAGTTTAAACAAATCTTTAAAATCAATACTCTTTATGGATACAAAACGGAAATGGACACATGAACTGACAGCCAATGACCAAAGTGCCTTGCTCAGCTGAACCACTTTTTCTTTTCTTTTATGCTTTTCTTTCAGAAGTTGTGTGAAATGAAGAAATGGTAAAAACAGAACATTAGAAGGGGTAGGACTAGAAAAGTTTTTTGAAACTTCATCCTACACCCTTTCAAACAGGAAATATTTATCTACATATAGATTTGTCTCTTTAATTTGCTTTGTTTTGCTTATGTTTTTTTTTTTTTTCGGTATATACATTTTATGTATTCTGATTATTTTTTGTTTTTGTTTTAACCTGTTTGAATAAATAATTAAACGAAACGAAACGAACGAAACTAATTTGACCTTTATTTTAAAGCACTATTATATTATCTCAGTCTATTGCAGGTGTTGCAGTCATCTAGTGGTTACACTGTGTTTATACAGAGGTATTAGATACTCTTTTCCACAACAGTTGTTCTGTGCAAAGGGACTCTTATTCTGTGTGTGTGCTAACTGAAGTTGTTGACACCGGTTTTGTCAATACAACTGACTTGCTCAAAATCCGTGCGAAAAAGCTTTACTAGTTTACACTGAAATCACTTTAATTCATGCTGTAATCATAAACCCAATGTTAATGACTGCCTCCATTTATTAACTGATAGAATGTTTTATGGCGCTGCCCTCATTGATTTCAGCGTACTTTTTCTTCTCTGTTTTGATTTGTTCATTAATTCATTAACCATTTGCTTCCTCTGGCTCTTTCTTGCCTCTGATTCAGGTAATACAGCTTCCTCTTCTGTGTGCTACTACACTGAGCACCAACACTAACATCTTCACTGCTTTTGCCGATCTTTTCTCTTTAACCTTGGTAATTCTTTTCTTTATCACATTTTCCCAATTTTATTAACCCCTATTATGATATGATCTATATATTTTTTTGTGGTACATATTAGGGCTGGGCGATATGGACCAAAAGTCATATCTCGATATTTTCTAGCTAAATGGCGATACTCGATATATATCTCGATATTTTTTCTGTGCCTTAATTGGGGTTTCCCCCAAAGCATTATAGCATAGCATCTCTGTTAGCTTCATTTTTTTCTGAGGCAAATCCTTAAAAAAACAGTCAGTTTTAATACAAAGCCTTGTGCCAAATGTCACACAGGTACCTTTTGTTAACAGAGGTCTGCACAATATCAAAATGTATAAAACAAATGAAATAAAAATAAACTGCCTGCATATATAGAATAAAAATGCTTCTTGAATAAAATAAAACAAATATCCCTTTCCTTTAAATTAAATTAAAATACACTGTGCAATTAATACAATGTAGACAGTAACAGGCAGACTTTTCCACTGAGGTTGACAGTTGTGCAAATAACAAAACATTTGTGCAAATCTCAAATAAAACATTCAAGTCAATTTGTCACAAAATAAGCTATATCAAAATCATTAAAACATTTTTTTTTTTTTTTTTTTAAATCGATATAAACGATATTGTCTCGTACCATAGCGTGTTTGAAAATATATCGATATATATTAAAATCTCGATATATCGCCCAGCCCTAGTACATATGATATTGTTGTGTAAATATGGTGTCCCCAAGTAAATCCATGTGCTTCTCTTACAGATCAGCATGATCAAAAAATAATTTCACCCACAAACTGTTCCGGGGAGGTGTTTTCCTCTGACTCATCCACCCAGTCCTCTCCATATCTCACCGGGGCTTCCGTTTTTTTTCCCTCACCCCCCTTCAGCAAGCTGAAACATTCTCAAAGCTGGAGCCCCAGATCCGCACAAGGCCGCAAGCCCCGCCGGAGCAGGGGCTTGACCTCGGTGGAGGAGGGTACTGAGTGGGCAGACAATGGGGCAGACCAGCTTTCTCCCGTCTCTTATGACCATGGGAAGTTTTACAGGAGGACCAGGCCCATAAAAGACTCGAGAGAACTAAGCAGCCCAAAGAAAACAGGGGAGACATTTCCCAATGCCAAAGAGCAACATCACAGTCCCAAAAAGACTCCAAGTCGGCCGCAGGAAGCGGCGCTGAGCAGAAGCGGCGCACCTCACACTCAGACAAAAATGCAAACTCCAAACCCGCAGAGGACGCAAGTCCGACAGCCAGTGGTTTCAACCCTGCAGCACACGAAGCATCATCAAGACCTTCAGGGGAGGTTAAAGGATTCTTCCTGCAGTGAGAAGAAAAATGGCAAAGGGGGGAATCCTGAGATCAGAACGTTAACACAAGAAAAAGGGGGAGGGACTGAGCCAGGATATGAAAAAACTTTTAAAAGGAGGGTGATGGCAGGACCCCCCCGCCGCAGAACTATGTCTAATGCAGTAAAAGAGAGCGGGAAAAGTACAGGTAAAGACTCAGGGCATGGAGATGTTGATGACAAGGGCCAGTCTACAAAAACCAGGAGCAGAAGTAAAAGCATTAGTAACAAACCGTCGTTTTTTAGAGATTTTTGGGGTAGAAGTGATTCCCTGGTTTCACCGACGGAGACAAAAGAAGGCAAATCATCAAACTCCAAAGATAGTAAATCAAAAGACTTTGTGGCCTCTGCGAATCGTTTGCCAGTGGGGCCCCAAAACCCAAAGGGATCTATTATCCCTGGCCCTTGGAAAGTACCAAACTTTGCCAAAATCCTCTCTGAAGCAGAAGTCCTCAGTGACCCTTCGTGATAAAAACATCTGACCGCTAGGAGAAGAACTGTGCCATGTAACGTCTAATAGTATCCTCAGTGGATTGTTTGTCAGAGCTCTTCCACAACACAAAGACGTGCAGCATTTTGTCAGTTTCATTATCTTTGGACCACATCCAGATTTGTATTTTGGGAGTCCTGTGATATCATTTGGCATGTAGCACTCCCGTCTGCCTTGTCTGCTGCTTCAGCATCTTTGATGTGGGACTCGAGCACACGCGGCACGCTTGGGGCCTTGTCAGACAACAGATTTTGAAATGTGAAAATGTGCCAATCTTTGGAGTCTCCTCTAGAGCAACAGCGCTTCACCCACGACAATGCAACAACCCATATGCAAAGAAAAGAGAAGGGCCCCGCCTCTGGTCTGTAGTACACGCCTAGCGTGACTCTCACTGGGTTTAATTTTGCTCTCAGCCCCATTGTGGAGTATTTGGACTATTTTTTCTTCAATTTTTACTCAACTGCATGCAGTCGGTCCTTCTGTTTGTTTTACTGCACGTGTTCTACACATCACTGAGAATGAACCTTTGTTCTTCTTTGTATTTCTCAGTCTTAACACCAGGCAGATTTCAAAATCCAACTGAGCAAGCACTTACAAGTTACTTTAGACTGTTCTGTGGGCATCATATGAAACACTCCTTCATACAAATATTACCATTAAAGACCAGAAACTTGTGGTTTGAGATCTTGTTTACCATGTGTATAATAACAAACTGTGTGTAATTTCTTGAAGTTATAGATGAAAATACTGTATGTATATGTAGCTGTACCAAACCATTCTACATTTTGATAGACTTCCAAAACTTATTTGAGCTTTCACCTTATTTCCAATGCTCTTCAGTGATAGAAATAAACATGGGTCTTTGTAGTTCATGAAATGTATAGATGTGACATTCAGACATGCAGACTATATATATATAATTTATATATATATATATATATATATATATATATATATATATATATATATATATATAATTTGGGACACTGTTTAAAATGTAAATAAGAACAGAATGCAATATTTGCAAATCTCAGGAACCCATATTTCGTTCACAAAAGGGCACACACAGCATATCAAATGCTGAAAGTGAGGAAAAGTAATAACTTCTAATTAATTTGATGGCAAAAATACATCTCAGAAAAGTTGGGACAAGCAAATGTCCACTGTGTAGCACCCCATCTCCATTTACCAACAGTTGATGCACACGTGCATACCAAGGAGCACAGTTGCTGGAGTTTAAGGACAGGAATGCTGTCCCATTTGTTCTGACGTAGGATTCGAGCCTCTCAACATCCGTGGGTCTTTGTCTTTGCTTTTTGTTTCACAATGCACCAAGTTTCATTTGCTGAAAGGTCTGGACCCCAGACAGCTCATCTCAACCCCCAGACTCTTCTACTGTGAAGCCATGCTTTTGTAACGGATACAGTATGATGCTTAGTATCGTCTGAAAGATGTAATAACTTCTCTGAAAAAGATTTCATGGGAGCAAATGTTGATTTGGAACACACATTGGCAAAGTACAACACCTGAACCATTTTAATTACTGTAAAAAAAATACTCTAGCTTTTATATACAGAAAAGGGAAAATGCACTATGGTAAAAAAAGAAAATCGTCAGGTTATTGAAAAAAGAGTCAATTCTATATTTTCAATTCATAGCAGCCTAATAACTTTAACTAATGCAGCAGTTTTGATGTAAGAACCCTACTGGAAATGAATGTCTCAAAAAATAAAAAATACATTTTTCACAAGTATCAGTTCACTGAAACAAATTTAAGTCGGGTAAACTGTGTTCAAAGAAAACACCAAGATATTTTTCATGCAAGCATACTGATACAGCACAAACCTGTGGAAAAGGTTTTCCAGATTAATATTAGTAAGACATAGAGGAGTAAACTCAAAGCTATCATACGAGTTTGTGAAATTGACCATTTTAATTAACTGAGCTCAATTTTTTTTATTGAATTATATGATATGTGGCCCTTTGTTTACTTTACCTGCAGGACTATGGTCCTATATAAATACATTTCAACATTGATATTTCCTTTTCAGATGTACTGACACTCCCTAAAATCATCAGAAATGCAGGCTTTTGAACAAAGCACTGATAACAAGCTTTCCTCTTTAGCCTGGAGCCAAAACCATTCAGGGTTTCCTATAAAAGTTTCACATCTGGATTCAATTTACAACAGGACAGTTTTCGACCTTGCTTCAGTCCATTTTAAATTAGTTTTAGCCTGAGGGAAACGGTGCCATCTCTAGGTCATGTTCACAAATGCCTACTTATTTGCATGTTGGATCTATAAACTGTGTTTGTGAACAGCATGGCCAACTGAGTTCTTAGATGTTGATTTTCAGAAGAGCTCCTGAGGTCCTTCAGTGATATCTGTTTCAGACTGATGCCTGTTTAATGCAGTTCCTCCAAGAGCCTTATAATTACAGACATCCAATACTGATTTACAGCCTTGTCTGGCATGTACAGAAATGTCTCTACAGTCTCGGAATCCTTTGATGTACTGAAGATGACAAAATATACCCGCAGTTTTTTAGAGATTGGTATTCCTCTGCTCATCTTTACCTCAGAGATGCCCTTTTTTTGGTATATGCCCAGTTAGGTCACTGACCCGTTACCAATTAAGCAAATTAATTTTAAGATATTGCTCCAGATGTCTCCGTTTAATCCCTCTAAACTCTCCCAGCCGTTTATTGCCCATGCACTATTTCTTATAGACGTGCTGCTGCTGCTGTCAAATTCAAAAATTGTCAAATATCTTTCATGAAATATCTCACTTTCAACATTTGTTATGATTTCCTTTTGCTACTGTGAATTAAAATTTGGGTCAATGAAATTTGCAAAGCATTCCACTCCATTTGTATCTACATTTTACACAGCTTTCCATTTTCCTTGAAATTGGGGTTGTCTATATACGTATGTATGCTATGTTTTTTTTTTTTTGCAGACTATTTATTGAATTCAATTGCACTGCATCTACCCCTGTAGCAAAACAGAATGAGCGATATTTGCTTTGTGTTTGTTCACTTGTTGCCAGTTCATTATTATTTTTACAATGCATTGGTGTTATTGTTACTTTATTCGAAGATAGTTCATGTTTTCTAAAAGGATCACTGTTTAAGGGCGAAATGGCAATTCATGTAATGCTTTTCAATTGTAAGTCTTGTCCCTGGTTGTTTTCAAGTCTATTGAGGAAACAAAAAGTATGACTTTATTTGTATGTATCTGACTCTTCTGCTACGTGATTGTACATCAGTGTAGCTGGAAGGATCAAAGAGGCCGGAGCGATGTGGTGTTTTGTTCAAACTCTAACATACTGCTGATGTAACGCTGGTATTTAGAAAAGTCATTATATGTTAGAGGGTAGTTGGATAGATATATCTGTAAAAACAAATGGTTCTAAAATTGTTACTTGTAGAAATGAAAAATCTAAAGATCTAATAGTAAAATGAGATAAAAGGAAATATACTCTACTAATATATATATATATATATAAGCTGATGAAACTAAGACGTAGTCAGATGAGCTCAGGGAATGCAGTATGGTAGCAAATGTGTGGAAAAATTCCTATTAATATTAACCACATGGAGGTTAAAGTCTGTGATTGTATAAAGGAGTTTTTAGTTTACAAATCTGTTCACACAATGAGCCAGTTATTGGTAGGTTTTGTGCAATAGTTTGGTTGGGATGAATGAGTGAATCCAACCCTGAGTGTCAGGTACAGGCAGTTCCCTCTGGTCTTGGATCAGATAACGCTTTTTTTGTGGTCCCTCCCAACACTGTTGTACTCCTTTATGCTTTCATTTGAACCATTTTGTATGTCATTTCTGCATCATACTGTGGCCTTGCATTGCTTCATTAGAAAAACGATCCTCGTGGTGTCTTCTACATTCTGTAGGAACAGTAGATGTAAATGTTTGTACATTGTACAGCACCTTTCTAAATACTTGCTGAGTGCTCTTTTGGGGAAGAAAAAAAATAGAGGTCTATTAAATCGCTCTATTATTTTTTTATGTAAAAAAAAAAGAGAGAGAGAGAAAATATTTAAACTGGATAGGAAAAGGCAGGCTATAACCTTGACATGGTATTCTGTTCATGCACTGAAAATAAAGTTTTGCTGAAAACATTTCTCTGATTTCTTGCGATTAGACAAGGTACATATAAAAACTAGCTGTTGACTAAAGTACGGTTTATATCAGTGTACCACCAACGCAGCCAAACGTGTTGACAGGCTAATCATTTAGGTCTCATGTGTGGATTCATTTCTTGCACATGTTTTCATTTTAAATAACCCACTATAGAGGTGTCCATTTTCCTGTTGTCATGGCAGCCAACACAGTTAGAAAACTGAGGCAGCAAAAAAAAAATATATATATGCATTTTATTTTCTTTCGAAGAGCTCGGAGGCGTTTTATGCCAAGTATATGTTATAAATATGTTTTGAAATACGAGCTGCGGGCTCTGAAATCAATAACAAGTAAACAACATGTTATGAATCTCATTATCCTTGTGTAAACTATACCCCAAACTTTAATGCATTGCATAGTGAATTATAAACATCTCAAACAAATGTGGCCTCTAAACAAGATTGTGAGAAGTTTTTTTTTTTATTCTCATTAAATTATGGAATCATTTTTCATAATGTTTCAAAATATGCCTATTTGTGGAATGAGTATGTAGTATTTGAGTTACATAAAAGCTTGTTATTTGTTTTCTTCCTAATTGTCCTTGTGGTCAAGAACCCCCAACACAAAAATGGTTTGGCTGCTGATCAAAATTTTATGTTATCATTTAATTCAACCATTAGAATGGTCAAAATGTCCGGTCAGCACAAGTCTGTTGCTCAGAAAAGAAGAGAAAAGAGAAGGAGAAAATAGAGGCCTCAGAGATTCTCTACACAAATATTTTAGAAAAGGGTGGTGACGGTGAAGTTGGAATTAATAAAGTCAGGGTAAAGCAAGGTAAGAAACAGCGCAGCCAACTTTTACCAACCTTGTAACTTAACCTAACTGGCTAGCTCTAATGTTAAAGGAGCTTGAGGCTCCTTTTAAGAAATGAGACTCTCTAGCACCACCCTTCGCCACGACCGCCGTTGGGGGTACTGCAGCCAACAACGAAGCCGGCACGGGAGAACGGGGAGAACGTGCATGCAGCGTCATGTGACGTCACATCCGCCACCCAGCACGGGAAATTCGGAGTCCGAATTGCAGCACATTTTGCAGCACACAGCCTGTTCAAGGCAAAGGAGAGATACACTAGAGCAGTGATTCTTAACCATAGGGCCACGGCCCACACTTGGGCCGCGAGCGCCATCTAGTGGGCCGCGAAAAAAAAAATCAGTTTTGTACGTGTGGGCTGCGAGGGCCGCGGGACTGCATAGCAACTCCCGACCAAATGAGGAGAAGAAAACCCTCAGCTAGCTGTACGTGTAATAGTAAGAGAAATGGTGTGTATTTATAGAGAAAATCCTTCATTTTGCACAGAGTACGTTTAGATCCGCCAGGATCAGGGATCGATTACTTGGGTCTGCGCCCAGAGCGAGCGAGCGCGGCGTGATCATTTATCCCGATGCGTCCCCGCGGGCCGGGGAGGTCGGTGCCGCTCGGGCTTGCGGGCTCCGTCGTTACTGCTGAAGGATTGTAGATGTAGATGTGTGGGCTGGACTGTTGTTCGGGCTCGCAAAAGCATCGGAAAGTGACACGTCTCCACAATGAACATAATTAAAACTAAATATCTTTCCAGGAAAACCAATGAGCACATTCACATGTGTATGAGAACCTGACACCATCCAGCCCAGATTTAAAGTCCTGGCAGGAGAAGTTAGAGCTCAGTTCTCTCACTGAACGACAGAAAGTGGGGGCATAAGATTAAGGGGAAGAAAGAAAAACTGCAAAACTGTTCAATTGTTAAGATGTGTTTATATTCATTTATTATAAAAATGTGTTGAGACAATTAACAAAGAAAAGGGGAAATTCAAACTGCTGGTAAAGAAATAAAATAAGATAGCATTTGAAAAATTAAAATAAAATCTATTTTATTTTTAAGGGAAAAATATGTGTAATTGAAGTTACACATGTTAAATATGTACTTTTTTAATATAACAGTCAGATGCAGATGTTGATACAACTACATACAACAACATACAACAACTATATATATATATATATATATATATATATATATATATATATATATATATATATATATGTATATATATATTATGATGTTCTGGACATTCGCTTGAGTAAATTTTCTCTAAATGGACCTCTTAAAGTTGAATACCCCTGCTATACAGTGTTAATATTTAACGGGCCCCGGGCCACTCTGTACTGAAAAAATTGGGCCCCAAGGTCAGAAAGGTTAAGAACCCCTGCACTAGAGGGCTCATTCTTTTTGGTTTGGAACGCTTCATCTGACATTATTACTAGAAAACTTAAAACGTATACTAATTATTTTCATAAATCCTGCCTCAATCCTGCCTCAAGCTCCTTTAACGTCCATTAGCTTGTATAAAAACCTGAAGAGCGGAAGGAGAGGAGAGGAAGAGGGAGAAGGAGAGATCCGGGCGCAGGGGGGCCCATCTTAGATTATTTTGCCGGGGCCCTGGCAAGACTGTCAGCTGGCCTGCCCATGAGCCCTGGTTGGGTTCGATCCATCTGAGTAACATTGATCCGTACAGGTTGGTGTGCACTATTGGGAGCAGGACGTGGAATGTCACTTCTCTGGGGGGTAAAGAGCCTGAACTTCCACGTGAGGTTGAAAGCCTCTGAGTAAGTGTAATTGGGCTCGCCTCTTTGCACAGCCAGGGCTCCAGAGCCAATCTCTCTGAGAGGGATTAGGCCAGGGCTGGGCAATGCTGGTCCTGCAGGGCTGCAGCAGCAGACCTGCATGCTTTAGATGTTTCCCCACTTTAACACATCTGATGCAGAGCTCATCACCAAGGTCTGCACAAGTCTGGCAATGATGCAGTCATTTGCATAAGGGGGTTTGTAGCCAGGCCAAGCCCTGGATGAAAAATTTGTGAATGAAAGAAGGTTTTGAAAAACGACTGTATGATCTTCTGTAGTTCTTTGATCTGGTTTGTAGAGTGGGAGTTTCACGCCTGAGCAACCACATGAATCTGCAACTGACCGCATGCGAGCTCCAGCTGAGGATGACATTTTAACAGCTGACTTTATTGTTCCCTTGGGGAGGTAGAGATGATACATCAATGAGAGGACTGAATTATACCAGGTTGTTCTTTCAAAATTTGATGTGGTGGGAAAGCAGTGTAACAACTGATCACTGTCCGAGCAGCGCAAAAGTCACGTAAATCTTTTAGTTTTATTTCTGTCTCATGTTCCACTTAACATGTTTATATGAAAAAAATACATTTTTTTGTAATATCAAACAGAAGTAAAAAGTATTTATCTTTATCCTCATGAATTTACTTTTTTTTCCAGCCTTTTTTTTTTTTTTAATTCATTGTGTTTGAAAATGTTCCTGGTACAAGAATTCTGAATTTAAAACTTCACTCTGGCCTTTAAAAACAACAACAACAACAACAACTTTTCATATTCTTGCAAAATTAGAAGTGCGGTCAGCTACGGGTGGATTTTTTTTCTTTTAGACTGGAATTCCCAACCAGAACTAGTTTTCATTGATAAACTAAGGTTTGACTGTTTTTGACATTAAAGAACACTGTTCAATCATTCCTTTTACTGCAAAAGGTTTCGCATCATTAGTCACTCATTCAAACTGCTGTTGTATTTAAATAGAAGCCTGTTTAATTTGAAGATTCTTCGTAAGACATCCTTTCATACAGGTTTTATGATTTGTTCATGTATTCATGTATGCATTATATATAGGCTTGCCCACCCGTCCCTTGAAATACGGAATTGTTCTGTAATTGGGAATTAAAAGTTGTGTTCCGTATTGAACCAATACAGACACATATTATGCTCTTATTTATTGATGTCATAATATACAGGTGAAGGTCGTAAAAACTTGCAAAACTTAATTCGTAGTAAATTCAACTTAAGGTGAAACAAATATTATTT